>NW_026262734.1:87547264-88147264 GCF_021869535.1 Mytilus californianus
GTTTATAAAAAAAATTCTGAGGCAATACTTTTTTCCACACTAGGTGCAAATGAAAGTTGGGACCCTTAGGCATACTTGACTGAAAAATCCAGGTGGGGTATAGCACGGATTTTTTTTAAAATTGATCCAAAGTTGGGGTCCGGCACCCTACCCTACCCTAACTTTCAAAGTTTATAAAAAAAATTCTGAGGCAATACTTTTTTCCACACTAGGTGCAAATGAAAGTTGGGACCCTTAGGCATACTTGACTGAAAAATCCAGGTGGGGTATAGCACGGATTTTTTTTAAAATTGATCCAAAGTTGGGGTCCGGCACCCTACCCTACCCTAACTTTCAAAGTTTATAAAAAAAATTCTGAGGCAATACTTTTTTCCACACTAGGTGCAAATGAAAGTTGGGACCCTTAGGCATACTTGACTGAAAAATCCAGGTGGGGTATAGCACGGATTTTTTTTAAAATTGATCCAAAGTTGGGGTCCGGCACCCTACCCTACCCTAACTTTCAAAGTTTATAAAAAAAATTCTGAGGCAATACTTTTTTCCACACTAGGTGCAAATGAAAGTTGGGACCCTTAGGCATACTTGACTGAAAAATCCAGGTGGGGTATAGCACGGATTTTTTTTAAAATTGATCCAAAGTTGGGGTCCGGCACCCTACCCTACCCTAACTTTCAAAGTTTATAAAAAAAATTCTGAGGCAATACTTTTTTCCACACTAGGTGCAAATGAAAGTTGGGACCCTTAGGCATACTTGACTGAAAAATCCAGGTGGGGTATAGCACGGATTTTTTTTAAAATTGATCCAAAGTTGGGGTCCGGCACCCTACCCTACCCTAACTTTCAAAGTTTATAAAAAAAATTCTGAGGCAATACTTTTTTCCACACTAGGTGCAAATGAAAGTTGGGACCCTTAGGCATACTTGACTGAAAAATCCAGGTGGGGTATAGCACGGATTTTTTTTAAAATTGATCCAAAGTTGGGGTCCGGCACCCTACCCTACCCTAACTTTCAAAGTTTATAAAAAAAATTCTGAGGCAATACTTTTTTCCACACTAGGTGCAAATGAAAGTTGGGACCCTTAGGCATACTTGACTGAAAAATCCAGGTGGGGTATAGCACGGATTTTTTTTAAAATTGATCCAAAGTTGGGGTCCGGCACCCTACCCTACCCTAACTTTCAAAGTTTATAAAAAAAATTCTGAGGCAATACTTTTTTCCACACTAGGTGCAAATGAAAGTTGGGACCCTTAGGCATACTTGACTGAAAAATCCAGGTGGGGTATAGCACGGATTTTTTTTAAAATTGATCCAAAGTTGGGGTCCGGCACCCTACCCTACCCTAACTTTCAAAGTTTATAAAAAAAATTCTGAGGCAATACTTTTTTCCACACTAGGTGCAAATGAAAGTTGGGACCCTTAGGCATACTTGACTGAAAAATCCAGGTGGGGTATAGCACGGATTTTTTTTAAAATTGATCCAAAGTTGGGGTCCGGCACCCTACCCTACCCTAACTTTCAAAGTTTATAAAAAAAATTCTGAGGCAATACTTTTTTCCACACTAGGTGCAAATGAAAGTTGGGACCCTTAGGCATACTTGACTGAAAAATCCAGGTGGGGTATAGCACGGATTTTTTTTAAAATTGATCCAAAGTTGGGGTCCGGCACCCTACCCTACCCTAACTTTCAAAGTTTATAAAAAAAATTCTGAGGCAATACTTTTTTCCACACTAGGTGCAAATGAAAGTTGGGACCCTTAGGCATACTTGACTGAAAAATCCAGGTGGGGTATAGCACGGATTTTTTTTAAAATTGATCCAAAGTTGGGGTCCGGCACCCTACCCTACCCTAACTTTCAAAGTTTATAAAAAAAATTCTGAGGCAATACTTTTTTCCACACTAGGTGCAAATGAAAGTTGGGACCCTTAGGCATACTTGACTGAAAAATCCAGGTGGGGTATAGCACGGATTTTTTTTAAAATTGATCCAAAGTTGGGGTCCGGCACCCTACCCTACCCTAACTTTCAAAGTTTATAAAAAAAATTCTGAGGCAATACTTTTTTCCACACTAGGTGCAAATGAAAGTTGGGACCCTTAGGCATACTTGACTGAAAAATCCAGGTGGGGTATAGCACGGATTTTTTTTAAAATTGATCCAAAGTTGGGGTCCGGCACCCTACCCTACCCTAACTTTCAAAGTTTATAAAAAAAATTCTGAGGCAATACTTTTTTCCACACTAGGTGCAAATGAAAGTTGGGACCCTTAGGCATACTTGACTGAAAAATCCAGGTGGGGTATAGCACGGATTTTTTTTAAAATTGATCCAAAGTTGGGGTCCGGCACCCTACCCTACCCTAACTTTCAAAGTTTATAAAAAAAATTCTGAGGCAATACTTTTTTCCACACTAGGTGCAAATGAAAGTTGGGACCCTTAGGCATACTTGACTGAAAAATCCAGGTGGGGTATAGCACGGATTTTTTTTAAAATTGATCCAAAGTTGGGGTCCGGCACCCTACCCTACCCTAACTTTCAAAGTTTATAAAAAAAATTCTGAGGCAATACTTTTTTCCACACTAGGTGCAAATGAAAGTTGGGACCCTTAGGCATACTTGACTGAAAAATCCAGGTGGGGTATAGCACGGATTTTTTTTAAAATTGATCCAAAGTTGGGGTCCGGCACCCTACCCTACCCTAACTTTCAAAGTTTATAAAAAAAATTCTGAGGCAATACTTTTTTCCACACTAGGTGCAAATGAAAGTTGGGACCCTTAGGCATACTTGACTGAAAAATCCAGGTGGGGTATAGCACGGATTTTTTTTAAAATTGATCCAAAGTTGGGGTCCGGCACCCTACCCTACCCTAACTTTCAAAGTTTATAAAAAAAATTCTGAGGCAATACTTTTTTCCACACTAGGTGCAAATGAAAGTTGGGACCCTTAGGCATACTTGACTGAAAAATCCAGGTGGGGTATAGCACGGATTTTTTTTAAAATTGATCCAAAGTTGGGGTCCGGCACCCTACCCTACCCTAACTTTCAAAGTTTATAAAAAAAATTCTGAGGCAATACTTTTTTCCACACTAGGTGCAAATGAAAGTTGGGACCCTTAGGCATACTTGACTGAAAAATCCAGGTGGGGTATAGCACGGATTTTTTTTAAAATTGATCCAAAGTTGGGGTCCGGCACCCTACCCTACCCTAACTTTCAAAGTTTATAAAAAAAATTCTGAGGCAATACTTTTTTCCACACTAGGTGCAAATGAAAGTTGGGACCCTTAGGCATACTTGACTGAAAAATCCAGGTGGGGTATAGCACGGATTTTTTTTAAAATTGATCCAAAGTTGGGGTCCGGCACCCTACCCTACCCTAACTTTCAAAGTTTATAAAAAAAATTCTGAGGCAATACTTTTTTCCACACTAGGTGCAAATGAAAGTTGGGACCCTTAGGCATACTTGACTGAAAAATCCAGGTGGGGTATAGCACGGATTTTTTTTAAAATTGATCCAAAGTTGGGGTCCGGCACCCTACCCTACCCTAACTTTCAAAGTTTATAAAAAAAATTCTGAGGCAATACTTTTTTCCACACTAGGTGCAAATGAAAGTTGGGACCCTTAGGCATACTTGACTGAAAAATCCAGGTGGGGTATAGCACGGATTTTTTTTAAAATTGATCCAAAGTTGGGGTCCGGCACCCTACCCTACCCTAACTTTCAAAGTTTATAAAAAAAATTCTGAGGCAATACTTTTTTCCACACTAGGTGCAAATGAAAGTTGGGACCCTTAGGCATACTTGACTGAAAAATCCAGGTGGGGTATAGCACGGATTTTTTTTAAAATTGATCCAAAGTTGGGGTCCGGCACCCTACCCTACCCTAACTTTCAAAGTTTATAAAAAAAATTCTGAGGCAATACTTTTTTCCACACTAGGTGCAAATGAAAGTTGGGACCCTTAGGCATACTTGACTGAAAAATCCAGGTGGGGTATAGCACGGATTTTTTTTAAAATTGATCCAAAGTTGGGGTCCGGCACCCTACCCTACCCTAACTTTCAAAGTTTATAAAAAAAATTCTGAGGCAATACTTTTTTCCACACTAGGTGCAAATGAAAGTTGGGACCCTTAGGCATACTTGACTGAAAAATCCAGGTGGGGTATAGCACGGATTTTTTTTAAAATTGATCCAAAGTTGGGGTCCGGCACCCTACCCTACCCTAACTTTCAAAGTTTATAAAAAAAATTCTGAGGCAATACTTTTTTCCACACTAGGTGCAAATGAAAGTTGGGACCCTTAGGCATACTTGACTGAAAAATCCAGGTGGGGTATAGCACGGATTTTTTTTAAAATTGATCCAAAGTTGGGGTCCGGCACCCTACCCTACCCTAACTTTCAAAGTTTATAAAAAAAATTCTGAGGCAATACTTTTTTCCACACTAGGTGCAAATGAAAGTTGGGACCCTTAGGCATACTTGACTGAAAAATCCAGGTGGGGTATAGCACGGATTTTTTTTAAAATTGATCCAAAGTTGGGGTCCGGCACCCTACCCTACCCTAACTTTCAAAGTTTATAAAAAAAATTCTGAGGCAATACTTTTTTCCACACTAGGTGCAAATGAAAGTTGGGACCCTTAGGCATACTTGACTGAAAAATCCAGGTGGGGTATAGCACGGATTTTTTTTAAAATTGATCCAAAGTTGGGGTCCGGCACCCTACCCTACCCTAACTTTCAAAGTTTATAAAAAAAATTCTGAGGCAATACTTTTTTCCACACTAGGTGCAAATGAAAGTTGGGACCCTTAGGCATACTTGACTGAAAAATCCAGGTGGGGTATAGCACGGATTTTTTTTAAAATTGATCCAAAGTTGGGGTCCGGCACCCTACCCTACCCTAACTTTCAAAGTTTATAAAAAAAATTCTGAGGCAATACTTTTTTCCACACTAGGTGCAAATGAAAGTTGGGACCCTTAGGCATACTTGACTGAAAAATCCAGGTGGGGTATAGCACGGATTTTTTTTAAAATTGATCCAAAGTTGGGGTCCGGCACCCTACCCTACCCTAACTTTCAAAGTTTATAAAAAAAATTCTGAGGCAATACTTTTTTCCACACTAGGTGCAAATGAAAGTTGGGACCCTTAGGCATACTTGACTGAAAAATCCAGGTGGGGTATAGCACGGATTTTTTTTAAAATTGATCCAAAGTTGGGGTCCGGCACCCTACCCTACCCTAACTTTCAAAGTTTATAAAAAAAATTCTGAGGCAATACTTTTTTCCACACTAGGTGCAAATGAAAGTTGGGACCCTTAGGCATACTTGACTGAAAAATCCAGGTGGGGTATAGCACGGATTTTTTTTAAAATTGATCCAAAGTTGGGGTCCGGCACCCTACCCTACCCTAACTTTCAAAGTTTATAAAAAAAATTCTGAGGCAATACTTTTTTCCACACTAGGTGCAAATGAAAGTTGGGACCCTTAGGCATACTTGACTGAAAAATCCAGGTGGGGTATAGCACGGATTTTTTTTAAAATTGATCCAAAGTTGGGGTCCGGCACCCTACCCTACCCTAACTTTCAAAGTTTATAAAAAAAATTCTGAGGCAATACTTTTTTCCACACTAGGTGCAAATGAAAGTTGGGACCCTTAGGCATACTTGACTGAAAAATCCAGGTGGGGTATAGCACGGATTTTTTTTAAAATTGATCCAAAGTTGGGGTCCGGCACCCTACCCTACCCTAACTTTCAAAGTTTATAAAAAAAATTCTGAGGCAATACTTTTTTCCACACTAGGTGCAAATGAAAGTTGGGACCCTTAGGCATACTTGACTGAAAAATCCAGGTGGGGTATAGCACGGATTTTTTTTAAAATTGATCCAAAGTTGGGGTCCGGCACCCTACCCTACCCTAACTTTCAAAGTTTATAAAAAAAATTCTGAGGCAATACTTTTTTCCACACTAGGTGCAAATGAAAGTTGGGACCCTTAGGCATACTTGACTGAAAAATCCAGGTGGGGTATAGCACGGATTTTTTTTAAAATTGATCCAAAGTTGGGGTCCGGCACCCTACCCTACCCTAACTTTCAAAGTTTATAAAAAAAATTCTGAGGCAATACTTTTTTCCACACTAGGTGCAAATGAAAGTTGGGACCCTTAGGCATACTTGACTGAAAAATCCAGGTGGGGTATAGCACGGATTTTTTTTAAAATTGATCCAAAGTTGGGGTCCGGCACCCTACCCTACCCTAACTTTCAAAGTTTATAAAAAAAATTCTGAGGCAATACTTTTTTCCACACTAGGTGCAAATGAAAGTTGGGACCCTTAGGCATACTTGACTGAAAAATCCAGGTGGGGTATAGCACGGATTTTTTTTAAAATTGATCCAAAGTTGGGGTCCGGCACCCTACCCTACCCTAACTTTCAAAGTTTATAAAAAAAATTCTGAGGCAATACTTTTTTCCACACTAGGTGCAAATGAAAGTTGGGACCCTTAGGCATACTTGACTGAAAAATCCAGGTGGGGTATAGCACGGATTTTTTTTAAAATTGATCCAAAGTTGGGGTCCGGCACCCTACCCTACCCTAACTTTCAAAGTTTATAAAAAAAATTCTGAGGCAATACTTTTTTCCACACTAGGTGCAAATGAAAGTTGGGACCCTTAGGCATACTTGACTGAAAAATCCAGGTGGGGTATAGCACGGATTTTTTTTAAAATTGATCCAAAGTTGGGGTCCGGCACCCTACCCTACCCTAACTTTCAAAGTTTATAAAAAAAATTCTGAGGCAATACTTTTTTCCACACTAGGTGCAAATGAAAGTTGGGACCCTTAGGCATACTTGACTGAAAAATCCAGGTGGGGTATAGCACGGATTTTTTTTAAAATTGATCCAAAGTTGGGGTCCGGCACCCTACCCTACCCTAACTTTCAAAGTTTATAAAAAAAATTCTGAGGCAATACTTTTTTCCACACTAGGTGCAAATGAAAGTTGGGACCCTTAGGCATACTTGACTGAAAAATCCAGGTGGGGTATAGCACGGATTTTTTTTAAAATTGATCCAAAGTTGGGGTCCGGCACCCTACCCTACCCTAACTTTCAAAGTTTATAAAAAAAATTCTGAGGCAATACTTTTTTCCACACTAGGTGCAAATGAAAGTTGGGACCCTTAGGCATACTTGACTGAAAAATCCAGGTGGGGTATAGCACGGATTTTTTTTAAAATTGATCCAAAGTTGGGGTCCGGCACCCTACCCTACCCTAACTTTCAAAGTTTATAAAAAAAATTCTGAGGCAATACTTTTTTCCACACTAGGTGCAAATGAAAGTTGGGACCCTTAGGCATACTTGACTGAAAAATCCAGGTGGGGTATAGCACGGATTTTTTTTAAAATTGATCCAAAGTTGGGGTCCGGCACCCTACCCTACCCTAACTTTCAAAGTTTATAAAAAAAATTCTGAGGCAATACTTTTTTCCACACTAGGTGCAAATGAAAGTTGGGACCCTTAGGCATACTTGACTGAAAAATCCAGGTGGGGTATAGCACGGATTTTTTTTAAAATTGATCCAAAGTTGGGGTCCGGCACCCTACCCTACCCTAACTTTCAAAGTTTATAAAAAAAATTCTGAGGCAATACTTTTTTCCACACTAGGTGCAAATGAAAGTTGGGACCCTTAGGCATACTTGACTGAAAAATCCAGGTGGGGTATAGCACGGATTTTTTTTAAAATTGATCCAAAGTTGGGGTCCGGCACCCTACCCTACCCTAACTTTCAAAGTTTATAAAAAAAATTCTGAGGCAATACTTTTTTCCACACTAGGTGCAAATGAAAGTTGGGACCCTTAGGCATACTTGACTGAAAAATCCAGGTGGGGTATAGCACGGATTTTTTTTAAAATTGATCCAAAGTTGGGGTCCGGCACCCTACCCTACCCTAACTTTCAAAGTTTATAAAAAAAATTCTGAGGCAATACTTTTTTCCACACTAGGTGCAAATGAAAGTTGGGACCCTTAGGCATACTTGACTGAAAAATCCAGGTGGGGTATAGCACGGATTTTTTTTAAAATTGATCCAAAGTTGGGGTCCGGCACCCTACCCTACCCTAACTTTCAAAGTTTATAAAAAAAATTCTGAGGCAATACTTTTTTCCACACTAGGTGCAAATGAAAGTTGGGACCCTTAGGCATACTTGACTGAAAAATCCAGGTGGGGTATAGCACGGATTTTTTTTAAAATTGATCCAAAGTTGGGGTCCGGCACCCTACCCTACCCTAACTTTCAAAGTTTATAAAAAAAATTCTGAGGCAATACTTTTTTCCACACTAGGTGCAAATGAAAGTTGGGACCCTTAGGCATACTTGACTGAAAAATCCAGGTGGGGTATAGCACGGATTTTTTTTAAAATTGATCCAAAGTTGGGGTCCGGCACCCTACCCTACCCTAACTTTCAAAGTTTATAAAAAAAATTCTGAGGCAATACTTTTTTCCACACTAGGTGCAAATGAAAGTTGGGACCCTTAGGCATACTTGACTGAAAAATCCAGGTGGGGTATAGCACGGATTTTTTTTAAAATTGATCCAAAGTTGGGGTCCGGCACCCTACCCTACCCTAACTTTCAAAGTTTATAAAAAAAATTCTGAGGCAATACTTTTTTCCACACTAGGTGCAAATGAAAGTTGGGACCCTTAGGCATACTTGACTGAAAAATCCAGGTGGGGTATAGCACGGATTTTTTTTAAAATTGATCCAAAGTTGGGGTCCGGCACCCTACCCTACCCTAACTTTCAAAGTTTATAAAAAAAATTCTGAGGCAATACTTTTTTCCACACTAGGTGCAAATGAAAGTTGGGACCCTTAGGCATACTTGACTGAAAAATCCAGGTGGGGTATAGCACGGATTTTTTTTAAAATTGATCCAAAGTTGGGGTCCGGCACCCTACCCTACCCTAACTTTCAAAGTTTATAAAAAAAATTCTGAGGCAATACTTTTTTCCACACTAGGTGCAAATGAAAGTTGGGACCCTTAGGCATACTTGACTGAAAAATCCAGGTGGGGTATAGCACGGATTTTTTTTAAAATTGATCCAAAGTTGGGGTCCGGCACCCTACCCTACCCTAACTTTCAAAGTTTATAAAAAAAATTCTGAGGCAATACTTTTTTCCACACTAGGTGCAAATGAAAGTTGGGACCCTTAGGCATACTTGACTGAAAAATCCAGGTGGGGTATAGCACGGATTTTTTTTAAAATTGATCCAAAGTTGGGGTCCGGCACCCTACCCTACCCTAACTTTCAAAGTTTATAAAAAAAATTCTGAGGCAATACTTTTTTCCACACTAGGTGCAAATGAAAGTTGGGACCCTTAGGCATACTTGACTGAAAAATCCAGGTGGGGTATAGCACGGATTTTTTTTAAAATTGATCCAAAGTTGGGGTCCGGCACCCTACCCTACCCTAACTTTCAAAGTTTATAAAAAAAATTCTGAGGCAATACTTTTTTCCACACTAGGTGCAAATGAAAGTTGGGACCCTTAGGCATACTTGACTGAAAAATCCAGGTGGGGTATAGCACGGATTTTTTTTAAAATTGATCCAAAGTTGGGGTCCGGCACCCTACCCTACCCTAACTTTCAAAGTTTATAAAAAAAATTCTGAGGCAATACTTTTTTCCACACTAGGTGCAAATGAAAGTTGGGACCCTTAGGCATACTTGACTGAAAAATCCAGGTGGGGTATAGCACGGATTTTTTTTAAAATTGATCCAAAGTTGGGGTCCGGCACCCTACCCTACCCTAACTTTCAAAGTTTATAAAAAAAATTCTGAGGCAATACTTTTTTCCACACTAGGTGCAAATGAAAGTTGGGACCCTTAGGCATACTTGACTGAAAAATCCAGGTGGGGTATAGCACGGATTTTTTTTAAAATTGATCCAAAGTTGGGGTCCGGCACCCTACCCTACCCTAACTTTCAAAGTTTATAAAAAAAATTCTGAGGCAATACTTTTTTCCACACTAGGTGCAAATGAAAGTTGGGACCCTTAGGCATACTTGACTGAAAAATCCAGGTGGGGTATAGCACGGATTTTTTTTAAAATTGATCCAAAGTTGGGGTCCGGCACCCTACCCTACCCTAACTTTCAAAGTTTATAAAAAAAATTCTGAGGCAATACTTTTTTCCACACTAGGTGCAAATGAAAGTTGGGACCCTTAGGCATACTTGACTGAAAAATCCAGGTGGGGTATAGCACGGATTTTTTTTAAAATTGATCCAAAGTTGGGGTCCGGCACCCTACCCTACCCTAACTTTCAAAGTTTATAAAAAAAATTCTGAGGCAATACTTTTTTCCACACTAGGTGCAAATGAAAGTTGGGACCCTTAGGCATACTTGACTGAAAAATCCAGGTGGGGTATAGCACGGATTTTTTTTAAAATTGATCCAAAGTTGGGGTCCGGCACCCTACCCTACCCTAACTTTCAAAGTTTATAAAAAAAATTCTGAGGCAATACTTTTTTCCACACTAGGTGCAAATGAAAGTTGGGACCCTTAGGCATACTTGACTGAAAAATCCAGGTGGGGTATAGCACGGATTTTTTTTAAAATTGATCCAAAGTTGGGGTCCGGCACCCTACCCTACCCTAACTTTCAAAGTTTATAAAAAAAATTCTGAGGCAATACTTTTTTCCACACTAGGTGCAAATGAAAGTTGGGACCCTTAGGCATACTTGACTGAAAAATCCAGGTGGGGTATAGCACGGATTTTTTTTAAAATTGATCCAAAGTTGGGGTCCGGCACCCTACCCTACCCTAACTTTCAAAGTTTATAAAAAAAATTCTGAGGCAATACTTTTTTCCACACTAGGTGCAAATGAAAGTTGGGACCCTTAGGCATACTTGACTGAAAAATCCAGGTGGGGTATAGCACGGATTTTTTTTAAAATTGATCCAAAGTTGGGGTCCGGCACCCTACCCTACCCTAACTTTCAAAGTTTATAAAAAAAATTCTGAGGCAATACTTTTTTCCACACTAGGTGCAAATGAAAGTTGGGACCCTTAGGCATACTTGACTGAAAAATCCAGGTGGGGTATAGCACGGATTTTTTTTAAAATTGATCCAAAGTTGGGGTCCGGCACCCTACCCTACCCTAACTTTCAAAGTTTATAAAAAAAATTCTGAGGCAATACTTTTTTCCACACTAGGTGCAAATGAAAGTTGGGACCCTTAGGCATACTTGACTGAAAAATCCAGGTGGGGTATAGCACGGATTTTTTTTAAAATTGATCCAAAGTTGGGGTCCGGCACCCTACCCTACCCTAACTTTCAAAGTTTATAAAAAAAATTCTGAGGCAATACTTTTTTCCACACTAGGTGCAAATGAAAGTTGGGACCCTTAGGCATACTTGACTGAAAAATCCAGGTGGGGTATAGCACGGATTTTTTTTAAAATTGATCCAAAGTTGGGGTCCGGCACCCTACCCTACCCTAACTTTCAAAGTTTATAAAAAAAATTCTGAGGCAATACTTTTTTCCACACTAGGTGCAAATGAAAGTTGGGACCCTTAGGCATACTTGACTGAAAAATCCAGGTGGGGTATAGCACGGATTTTTTTTAAAATTGATCCAAAGTTGGGGTCCGGCACCCTACCCTACCCTAACTTTCAAAGTTTATAAAAAAAATTCTGAGGCAATACTTTTTTCCACACTAGGTGCAAATGAAAGTTGGGACCCTTAGGCATACTTGACTGAAAAATCCAGGTGGGGTATAGCACGGATTTTTTTTAAAATTGATCCAAAGTTGGGGTCCGGCACCCTACCCTACCCTAACTTTCAAAGTTTATAAAAAAAATTCTGAGGCAATACTTTTTTCCACACTAGGTGCAAATGAAAGTTGGGACCCTTAGGCATACTTGACTGAAAAATCCAGGTGGGGTATAGCACGGATTTTTTTTAAAATTGATCCAAAGTTGGGGTCCGGCACCCTACCCTACCCTAACTTTCAAAGTTTATAAAAAAAATTCTGAGGCAATACTTTTTTCCACACTAGGTGCAAATGAAAGTTGGGACCCTTAGGCATACTTGACTGAAAAATCCAGGTGGGGTATAGCACGGATTTTTTTTAAAATTGATCCAAAGTTGGGGTCCGGCACCCTACCCTACCCTAACTTTCAAAGTTTATAAAAAAAATTCTGAGGCAATACTTTTTTCCACACTAGGTGCAAATGAAAGTTGGGACCCTTAGGCATACTTGACTGAAAAATCCAGGTGGGGTATAGCACGGATTTTTTTTAAAATTGATCCAAAGTTGGGGTCCGGCACCCTACCCTACCCTAACTTTCAAAGTTTATAAAAAAAATTCTGAGGCAATACTTTTTTCCACACTAGGTGCAAATGAAAGTTGGGACCCTTAGGCATACTTGACTGAAAAATCCAGGTGGGGTATAGCACGGATTTTTTTTAAAATTGATCCAAAGTTGGGGTCCGGCACCCTACCCTACCCTAACTTTCAAAGTTTATAAAAAAAATTCTGAGGCAATACTTTTTTCCACACTAGGTGCAAATGAAAGTTGGGACCCTTAGGCATACTTGACTGAAAAATCCAGGTGGGGTATAGCACGGATTTTTTTTAAAATTGATCCAAAGTTGGGGTCCGGCACCCTACCCTACCCTAACTTTCAAAGTTTATAAAAAAAATTCTGAGGCAATACTTTTTTCCACACTAGGTGCAAATGAAAGTTGGGACCCTTAGGCATACTTGACTGAAAAATCCAGGTGGGGTATAGCACGGATTTTTTTTAAAATTGATCCAAAGTTGGGGTCCGGCACCCTACCCTACCCTAACTTTCAAAGTTTATAAAAAAAATTCTGAGGCAATACTTTTTTCCACACTAGGTGCAAATGAAAGTTGGGACCCTTAGGCATACTTGACTGAAAAATCCAGGTGGGGTATAGCACGGATTTTTTTTAAAATTGATCCAAAGTTGGGGTCCGGCACCCTACCCTACCCTAACTTTCAAAGTTTATAAAAAAAATTCTGAGGCAATACTTTTTTCCACACTAGGTGCAAATGAAAGTTGGGACCCTTAGGCATACTTGACTGAAAAATCCAGGTGGGGTATAGCACGGATTTTTGTTTTTTTTTTATTTGTTATATAATTAATTAGTTATGTCCTTGCACACCATACTTTGATTACTAAAAATAAACCCTGCGTGTCATCAAAACTAAGCGAAACCCACTGTTACTGAAAAAGAATGATTCGCCAAAACAGATTTGTTTGACATGAAAGTATTAAAAGTACGAACTATACTTTGTATTCTCGAAGCGTAGAAATATTTTTACTTTTTAGGAACTATTTTACAGGATGCCGAGAATATGGAAAGCTATTTCGCACAATATCGCACAAACATTTTCTGATGGCAAAGTCGATACCATGTAACAAGAAAATTTAGGCAACATTTAAATAATGTCATTTTTCAGTGTTGACAGTTGAAGTGAAGTCTTTAAGCGTGCAGCACCTGCACGATGTTAAAAGCACATACTATTGTTTTTTAAAATATTGAACAGGAAATGAAATTTTCATATTGAACAGGAAATGAAATTTTCAAATTCATTGAAAAGTGTTTTCGACGGCTAAATTGAATTTAAAACAGATATTGTAGTGGTAATATAAAATTAAAAAGTTTTAGTTAGTTTGAATCTTATGCAACTTTTGGGTTTATAGACATACCTGAAAACTGGCTGCTAGCGGAGTGGCTGCTAGCGAGTGGCTGCTAGCTTGAGTCTAGCACTCCACCCGCGTTTTCATATAATTACACAACTGACCTTAACTGCTTTATTTTAAATAAACATCAGCTAACCTGTAAATCTTGCCTAACAAGGTTTTATTGTAAGACAATAACGGAATTATTTACAAAATTCCCCTCTCCTAACTGTCTAAACATAAATATAAACAGATTAAAAGAAAATGTGATGTGAACAGATATCAGATATATAGCTAAAGGGCCTATACATTTCGCTATACTAAAATTAACTATCGAACTAATCTTCAACATATTTATAATTTGTGAATAAGATGAAAAATAAAGCAAACATAGGGAAAATAAGGAAAATTGATATAAAAATTTAAAAAACACCAAATAATCCTCCATAAGATTGGACCCCAAACCCTTAATATCACCATTCCAGCTGGTTAACCGATTCCGCTACGACTGCGGCATTTTGATATGTCTTCATTAAGACGTATTTGTCCGTCTTATGCTTCGACATGATTAAGGACGATTATAGTTTGCTACTAAACATTAAATTTCAATCACGTGAAGAATTCTTGAGTATAAAGCGAGCTTTAAATAATTTCTGTTGCATTAGTTGCAGCATTCCCCTGCAATTGACAATTATTACAGTTCTGACTGGACTTCATATGTACATATATGATGGAACACGTTAAATAGGCCAGGGATTGAAGTTAAAATTTTGGCATGGTAGCCCACAGCTTTAATTTTGTATCCCACATATATAGTCCTATACAAGAAAAGCAGAAATTTAAGTAGCCCACACCAAATTTTAGGGGCCATTGGCGAGTAGGCCCCTGCTAATTTCAAACCCTGTAGGCGTTTACATATACGTTCTGTTTTTTTAGAAAGTTTAAGATAATATACTGTATTATTTCTAAATCGCTATGAAGTCATTAACATCTTCAAAGCTTTGAGCATTCCTGGTGAAAGTAAATCCACAAAAACGCTATGGACGCATGAAATTTATAACGTGTTTTTTTTTAGAGAGCAAATGGGACCTATGACTGAGAGCCAGTCTGAACCTCTTGTCTAAACTTGACTCTGTTAAAAGTCTTAGTTTAAATTGACCTTGTTAAAAATCATGCAATTTTAAATACTTTATGACGTAATAGATAAATGAAAAAACTATCGTCAGATTCATCTACTTCTAATCAGTGAATACCGGAAATCATCTCCGGTCTGCAGTTCGTTTAAATATTTCAATGATTCAACATAAACAACGACGATTTGTTTTCAGATATTTTGAATTTTTTACTCTGAGTCTATCTACGCTCATTGTTTAATTGCAGAAAAAAATAAGAAAACATTACTACCCTTTTCGCAAATCAGGAGGTGTTTACCGCACCACGCATGAATTAAATCAGCGGAAGTAAACAACATTATTGTAGTTTACAAAAAATAAAGGTTTCGAACTTAAAAATTAAAGTATTATGCATTTACTATGTTTACGTCAATTTTGATTTAAACGAAAATTAGGGGCCGTCTTGTGATACTTATTATACCTTGTCCTTTTCTTTAAAGTACACTTTAAAGTCATAGTATCGTATTAGTATCGTAGCAATACAGTAATAACATACAGTTTTACGAGGGTGGTAAAGGGTTATTTTCGTGCAACGTGTTTTGCCATTTTTATTTCACGTGCAGCCGTGAAAAAGGTTCGTTATTCACCGTGTTTCGTGAAATCGGTAAAAAGATCAACGTGCAAGAAATTCTTAATTGTTCGTTCATCGTGAGATGGCAATTTTATTTCGCGTTCTTCCGTGCAGATACCCCCTTTACGCCCCTCTTTTACCTCTGCACAAAATAAATGAATTCTATCATTGTAATTGACATCATGCTTCTTACTGGTGCAATTAAAGAACAAACTGCTTGTTGTCATCATGATATTGTTGTATGACACAAGCGTTGTAACATTTACTTTAATCATTGAATATCGCATGGTTAGGCATGACATCGAACGAACTGTTTTAATTCATTAATCTGAAATATTAATATCAATATGACGTGAAAGCAATCACTGAAATCTCGGGCGTCCGGTTATTTTACAATAATGTTTTAATTTAAAATGTTCTTTTTGCATTTGTCCTGGAAAGTGTTTTGTATAAATTTGATGCTGCGTGAATACAAAACCAAGTTAACCAGTAGGGATGCGCAGTTAGTAAACATTGACATACCGACTGTTTGCTGAAACACCAAATTTTTTTTCAGGTTGCGCTTCTGTAAATTAATTCAAAGCAATTCCCCATAGGAACTCTTTTTACGACTAGAACTGTGCCACTTTTACTATGAAGTTTCGTAAAAAATCAAATCCTATAATGAAAAGTTCATATGTACTACTATTTTTTGCAAAGGTCAAAACATAAGGTTGTGTGGCCTATTGTCAGCAGTTGTATGCCTTAAACTTGCATGAGTTTAAACTTAGGCCACGCCAAATTAATACCTCGTTCGTCGGATTTCCCGCGTGTTGTGTAAGGTCGACGAGAAAAAAGTACTTTTTTTTAAAAACCCGTGTCCAGTACGGAGCCGTGAGCGTCCGTCACTAAATTTATATAACCAAAATTTTAATCAGGTTTGCGTTTTAAAGTAACGCCATACAGAAACGGAAATTGACATCAAAAACGATCTAGATCTAACATTCACAACGTTTTTGTATAACTTTATGGACAAATATAATATGATATATATTCTAAACGTAAGACATGAGTGGAATATGTGTAGTTACAGATGTAACACAGGCAACGGCCTTACTATCAAACACAGCAGTGGAATGTGATTTAGACAATTATTTTGCCGAAATGTTTAAAGTGCTCCGTGCAAAACTACTATTTGGCACAAAGCACCAACGCCTCCGAATTGGACGATTTGAATGATGACAATATAACATGCATGAAGAGAGAATCCCAAAGATGGTGGTTCATGCATTGAAATGGCACCGCGATGATACTATTACATTTTTACTTTTTTTTTTTATCTTTTATAACAAAAGTTTTTTTTCCTTGAAATTTTTATTTATATTTGCTAGTATCATTACAAATTTATAAAGCATGGAATTTGACAAGAAAGTGTTTGTGGTAATTGAATATAAGTTATTATAACACATCAATCCAACTTAAAAATTTACAAAATCTTCTAAAACTTAGAATTTGTATGATTGTCATTGAGACAAACTTCCACCAGAGACCAAATTTGTTGAGGTTTGTAACCAGTAAAGTTCATAGTATAGCCTTCAACACAGAGCAATATCCCCATATAGATAAAGGTCTGATTGCTATAAAATTCTTCTTCCCCCTGGGGTTACTGGGGAAAGAAATATGGTCATCATAGGTCTTCCTCCGGCTGGAAGTAAAACCCTCGCTAGAGTGGGGCATTCGTATGGCTGTGCGGGATGTATCTTATAAGTGTACAGCCATGTCCGGTAAGAATTGGGACGTTAAATCCGATGCCTCGTGTAAGGAGAGTGCCACACTCTGCGCATTAAAACCCCTTGCTACAACTCTTTGAGGGGTTAGTAGGTGGCCTGTTGCAAGGCTAGATTTCTGTCCCTGTCCAATGTACAATGTACCCTCATTTTCCCGTGGCGGTCCAAACTTCACTGACCTTCGTCCCGGACGGCCTCTGTTGCAGGACATACCGATTGTGTTTATTGTTAATTTAAATTTGTTCTCGTCCTGAACATGCATGAAATATTTGCCATTGGATGTTAAGCAACCAACAACAATTAATCATATTAAATTCTTCAGCAAAGCATTACTATTAAGTGGAATGTATTAAAATGTTTCTTTTGTTTAATTAGTATATATAGCATCTGGTGTGATGCATTTGAATACGTAGTAGTATAATTGATGTAGTTTTTGAAGGACAGTCCATAATAAATTTTCATCTTGTTGCATACACAAATATGTATAGTTGTATATAAAAGCTTTATGCATGCATATATGCTTTGCATACATTTATTTGAAACAACATACCATTCTATATGTGCCTGTCCCAAGTCAGGAGCCTGTAGTTTACTGGTTGTTGGTTCATGTCTGTCAAATTTGTTTTTTCGTAAATTGTTTTGTTATGAATTAGGCCGTTAGTTTTCTCAAGTGAATTGTTTCATATTTTCATGTCAGGGCCTTTTATAGCCGACTATACGGTATGGGTTTTCTCATTGTTGAAGGTTGTATGGTTGCCTATAATTGTAAATATCAATTTCATTTGAACTTGTGTGGATAGTTGTTTCATTGGCAATCATACCACACCTCCTTATTTTTACAATGCATCAATTATAACTGTCATCAAACATGGATGTGTACCTGTTCAATGATCATGTTCTATTTCATGTTCAGTTGGATCTTTATTTGAGCAGACTACACGAAGTTGTCCACGCTTTGCTACTAGTTAACCATTTTTGTACTAGAAATGTTGTGAAAAGATTCAACAGGGTGTCTGAGAACATATTAAGAAGCAAAGTAGGGTAATATAAGAAGTAGGATCATATGAGATATATAAAAACATGAAAGCACCAAAACTGTGTAATTTCTGATCGCTCGCTTGCACAAAATGTTTTTCATAGATTTTTAATATTTCAAAAATAATATCGCTCGCTAGTAAAAAATTCTTTCGTCTGCCATAAATGAAACTTCCAAAAAAAACCAAATACAACACATTTTGCTCTCTCGCTACCGTTTTTTACTGAAAGTGTCCGAAGAACTAGAAATTAATTTGGTGGGGCCTTATACAACTATTCTGTACTACCCTCGAGTCTTCCTGAGAATTCAATTCATCCGCTATACAATAGTATTTGTACTGGTAAAATTCCCAATTGCCTCTATGATATGAAATATTGAGATCATATCTTGGAACTAGTAGGTAAACAAAACAAATTATCTATGAATATTATTTATCTCCCCAGAAGAAGCGTGGTTTGTAAATCAGCTGTTTTTTTACAAATGCAACCTGCAGTGGCATGTGAACACCATGAAGTATTGACTTTTCGTCGTGTAGTTTCACGTCAACATATTGTATACAAAATCAATAAAATGACAAAACATCAAGATAGTCTGACATTTTATGTTTTGCAAGTCAATATCGATATCGCAAAGCTTACTCTTCATTTTAATTCTGATGATAGCATCGTATCCTTGTCAAATTGCTTGTTAACATCATGTTGTGTCAGCTTCGTGGTTCGAGTCAATGTGTATTCTGCATATCATTTCAAGTCTGGCATTTCATTATGATTGCAAAATTGCCCTATGTATAATTGTAAGTCAGAATCATTTTGTTAACTCATGTTAGCACATTGATAAATCGAATAAATATGACGATATCTTAATTCTATATTAAAACATTTGGCTTTAACTTTTGTGAAAAATTAAAAAAAATAGAAATAAAAATTTTTTTTTTCTAAAAATACATTAAGCCTCCTCTGAACATTTGAAGGTCACCACTATATATTGGTTACCTAAGCTACACAAAAACCCTTTAAATATCCTTTGATCTCGACCTCTAGTAAGTGTTCTACTATTAATCTTTCAGTGATTTTTACGAGTTCCTTAACTACTATCATAGAAATGATCATTAAATTTTGTAATGAAACATATGAAAATAGTGGAATTAACTATTTTTGGAGTGTAAAAAATTCTTTTGGTGTTTTAAATAAATTACGTGCTTTTGGTGATCCGTTTGATTCGGTTGACAGTTTGACTTTTCCACTCTTTATACTACACTTCCACACAGTCTTATCAAAACAAACCATTTATGTACGTTTCGGCAATAAAGTGTATCGACATGTAGGTATTCCTGTTAGTACCAATTGTACCATTTTAATAGCAGACTTGTTCCTGTACTGTTATGAATCACATATATTCCTAACCTAACCCTGTACCAATCTCAGTAAAGACCAATCTAAATTCCATTTAATTGATGTATTAAAAGTTATCTGGATGACATTTTTTCGTTAAATAATCCAGAATTCTCTAAATATACTGCCGAAACTTACCCAAAGGAACTTACTTTAAATAAATCAAATATTAACAGCAATAACCGTCCTTTCCTAGATTTAAATATTTCAGTTTTACACGAAAAATTCTACATTGAAATTTACCTCAAAATGAACGATTCCATATTGTTAAATTTTAGACGGTGATTTTCCTTTGGTACCGTCTCACGGTGTTTATATATCCCAACCAGTTCGCTATGCTCGTGTCTGTGGTGACGTTTTGGATTTTTTTGAATTACTGTTAAATTATTAAGTCAGGGATTTCACTACCACACATTGCTTAAAACCATTACTAAATTCTTCCATAGATACAAAGATTTGGTTTGCAAGTTTGGTTGTATCTGTAAGAAACTTATTTCGGAATAGCACAGCCTAGTTTTTACGGAGATGTTGTATACCGAGCCCGGAAATTTAAATACGATTCGGGTAAACTTATCAATCCTTTAAATAAAATTAACCTTAAAGGTAACAAATTCAACACTGTAAATAGATCTATGAATATTGTTTTTCTTGGTATATATATTTATTTTGTTATCAGAAAATTAAAACCATACGAAATATCATTGTTATGCACATATGCACTTTCACAGGACTACACTATGTCGATACATATATTTTGGCATTGCACAAGGTCGTGTTTTTCTCTGACGGTTTATGTCGTCTTTACACTAAATCCATTGGATGTTGGATGTGTACTAATTGATATTTTAGTTTTAGATACAATATTTTTTTTATAAGTTGTTATTGGCTTTGATCTAGCTGTCAGTAGCTGCGAGTACTCAGAGATCTGTACTTTGTGTCCTTTTTGTTGTAAGGATTGTATAAATACCTTTCCACGTCCGGCCTTTTTTTTAAGATGTTTTGTTTTGCTTTGTAATAATCTGGTGAGTTAAGCCCTTTTCAACTGATTTTTATATTTTGTTCTTATGTTGTGCTGTAACACTAATGTCCAAGGTTAGGGGAGGGTTGAGCCCCAACAAATGTGTCGGAGCCTTTTATAACCGACTATACGGTATGTATTTTCACATTGTTGGAGGCCGTACGGATCCCTATAAATGCCTTTATCGACTCCATTTGAACTTTGGTGGATAGTCATCTGATTGGCAATTATACAACGTCTCCTTATTTCTATATTGAACGGCAGAATATGCAGGTCTACAAACATCTATCATTTAAACGAATAAAAAAAAACAAATTAATACTTAATGAACATTTATTTAAAAAAAATACTCGATATATCAGGTCTACTTCTGTCTTGTCCATTTCTTTTCATTTAATCTGTAAAAGATAAAACATTTGGTGCCAATAAGATACTGTACTATTGTAGACTGTCATTTGGTCTCATATAGAGAGTTGCCTCACTGGAAATCATACCAAATCTTCTTATTTTCATAATTATGGATCTTACTCCAAAAAATATATAAAAATCATTGTTTACTCCTTCGTGAATAGAAAGAAAAGAAAATAATTATGCAAAAAGAATTATTATAATTTTTATGATATTTGGTTTCAATTATACCCTAATGTCTAAGGGGAGAATATTACTACTTTTTTTTTTATAAATAACAAATATCCATTCATTTTGAAAGTGTATGCATTAGGGCATAGGTCATAATCACTTGGAAAAAGAATAATTCAACAAAATTATGTAACATGAAATGTTTGATTTATTCTTCTATCAGCGCAATAAAATAATCAGAACATAAAAAAGTAAAAGGTGTTCAATTTGACAATTATTTTCTACAACGACACACAAAATAGATATACAAAACGCACATTTTTACTGATAATATTTATTCTGCTTGTAATATTGTTCCGTACATAACAATTGAAAATTAGGTATTCAACAAGTCAGTTAAGTATCATACTTACAGACGCTTTTCTTCCTTCCATGACCACCATGTTTGCCATATCCACCATAACCACTTCTTCCGCCATAACCGCCATAACCACCACTACCTCCGTAACCTCCACTACCACCATAACCTCCACTGCTTCCGCCATAACCACCATAACCACCAATACCTCCATAACCTCCACTACCACCATAACCTCCACTGCTTCCGCCATAACCACCATAACCACCAATACCTCCATAACCTCCACTGCCGCCATAACCTCCACTGCCACCATAACCACCGATTCCTCCGTAACCAGAACCGCCAGACCCGTACCCATCATCTCCATAACCACCATAACCACCATCGCCATAACCACTTGATCCGTAACCAATCCCGCTACCCCCATAACCACCCATACCACTACCTCCGTAACCACCAATACCGCTACCTCCATAACCACCCATACCGCTACCTCCATAACCACCAATACCGCTACCTCCATAGCCACCCATACCGCTACCTCCATAACCACCTATACCGCTACCTCCATAACCACCTATACCGCTACCTCCATAACCACCTATACCGCTACCGCCATAACCCCCTCCTCCACTTGCATAGCTACTCCAACTACCATAATTTCCCATTCTATAAGGACCTATTTTCCCAATGCTATATCTTTGAACACATTTATAATATGGGTACCATGGGATTGATATGCATCGCTTCCATGGGGGACATACTCTAGGCTAAAAAAATATGATGATAGATGAAAAGAAAACGTTATATATATTCAAGAATAACTAAAAGTGTTGACATTGTTGAAGGGCTCAAATGGAATGTACATGCGCGTAGTCTTTTAACAATATGTTGTATCTCTGGTCTTTCTTTGCTCTTTGATGTTGTATTAAGTGCCGATCTGAGGTTTAAACCCTTTTCAACTGATTTTTACAGTCTGTTCCTAGGTAATACTGTTACATCAGTATCCTAGGTTCATGGAAGGGTTGAGGACTCACTGACATGTTTACACCCGCCAAATTGATCTTAATATGTCATCAGGAAACTGTAAATCAGTGCTTGTCGTTCGTTGCTATCTGATTGTGTTATTGGTTTTATTCCAGAAGTTATGCCGTTAGTATTCTATGTTCAATTGTTTCACGTTTTGTTAACGAATGGACCTATTTTAGGTTATGATACTGAATGGTTTTTGCTCATTTTTGAAGACCGTACGATGATAAATAGTTATTTTCATCCTCGTTTGTAGTCTTTGTAGATAGTTGTCTTATTGGCAATCATACACTTTATCTCCATATTTCTTTCTTTCTCGATCAAATTAGACATAAAGAGGGTCACCAGGTGTCACTATTGGATCAGGAAGTACCAACCCGTTGCCATGGTTTTGGTTATTTTTCTGCGACTCTTGTCTGATTGCACACGTGGTATATCTGATTAATTATCAGATCGTTTAGATTATTTTACTAATTGATGTTTTTGTAATACTGACAAGTTTTTTTTTAACTTTCTAAAATCTATTAAAGAGGAAAAAACATAACTTTCAACGGCAAAACATATCGTCAATAGATCAATATGTTTCGTTTTTTATCTTACCCATGAATAGCATCTAGCAGTTGTTCCTGAAAACAAATCAAATAAAATGAAAAACAATGTTAGCGGAAAAACGATTGTTTAAAAATGAAAAAATAGACATTTCATTAAAGCAGTCTCTAAATATGTGTGTTTGAATAAAAACAGATGGTTTTACGTTGAATGAACGACACTATTAAGAAACCGTGTATTGTGTCCGGCATTTCGACGGGCAGAATATTCTTTTTATCATGTCTCATGTGTCTTGGGCAATATTATACATCAGTTTTTACGAGGCATAGATACATGTATTTACCATGAAAACCATCCTGAGCAAAACGAATGGTCGTCCTTTTACAAGCAGACTCATGAATGCTAGTATGAAGAACATCATTTAAGCGCTGTTTAATTGATATTTCAATAAACATTTTATTTCTTGAGAAAGTATCAATGCCATTTATCTCTTTTCTGTAGAGTATTTGATTTGTATTAACATTCTTGAGTTTCATTCTTTGGACTTGATTTCAATTTTAACAACACAATCTGTTCATCAACATATTAGCTTTACAAAATGTAAAGTTGTGTTTATTCAAGGAATGCACGTAATCTTAAGTGTAGCAACATACTCTATTTATAGTAGCTTTAATGTGAAGCCTCTGTTGAAATGCTAGCTTAGCATAAAATCCTCAAATACGAAATTTAAAGTCTGTAGTTTTTCGGGACCGTTTAAAGTCGCAATCTATCACCCACACGAACCGATCAAGCTACAAGCAGACTATCACGACCGTTGTTTTTGGGATATATGTCGGCCATTTAACAATCCGAAGACTAAACCCTGCCGCCATTACTATATAATTACATTACATGTATGTTTCATTATAATACGTTATTTTGATTAGCTAACAGCAATCTCGCATCATTCTGAAATTAACCTGCATTTCAAAATGAAATGTAACATTCATGATGACATGGATAACACGAGCTTCCACAATAAAGTGCACAGGTACATAAAAGAAAAACTTGATAGAAATCGGGTTTTCATGATCCTAGCAAAAAAATGTAATTATAAGTATTGAATGCTTCTTTTAGTAATGTTATAGGGTTTTAAAAGCGTTGACCATGCGCACATTTTTAGAATGAAGCGCTTCCGCGCTTCATACAAAATGAATTCGGTCATGCTTTTACACCCCAATTAATTTACAAAAAGAAGCATTCAATTCTTAAATGAAACTAGCTGCTTTCATTTTCATTTTACTCTACATTGTACGATAAAATGGAATAACATATTTAAAGTGTGTACCGCTTTTGTTGAAATCTTACCTTGTATTGCTATTCCAAACAGGAAAATGGCAAAGAAAAGACAAGTTATGGGCTGCATGGTTATCTAAACAAACGAAATTAATACAAAAATCAGTACTAAGGATTTAATTGAAGAAAAAAAAAAACAACTGCATACATAAATTTTTTCATAATTTCGAACTTTTAGTATATTATTGTTTTGTATAATTAATATATTATTATGTTCGTATTACTAGTAAATTATTATAAAATAAAGATAGGAAAATATGCTTGTGATATATCAATGACACACAGCAATACTTGGACTCCGTTGTTTGCCCCATCGCAGTTTAGTCAAGTAGACTTTACCACAAAACCACTGAACATATTGAGGAGGCATTTTGCAATGTTTTAAGAAATTATTTTCTATGGTTTTATATATATTTGTGATAAAAAAATGTGTCCTAAAATATAAATGTTGTGTACTGTAAATTTCAGAAATTATCCCAAGGTTTTAATTAATGCGAATAATGAGATTAGTTAAGTATTACACAAGAACTCGAGTTATGAAATCGGATACATATATATCTACGCAGATTCTGAAATTGCAATATTTAATCTCGCATTTTTTGTACATTATTCGAAAATCGCAATATTAAATGCACGCAATAATTTCTGAATTTACAATATGAATTCAATACCTTTATTGACTATCGAAGCCCAAAAGTACTGTGTTGATGTTTCGATTGGATTTTGATTATATTTCTAAACTTTTAACCTACTGCAGCTGTCCGTTTAAGTCAGACATATATAATGGTCTAAAGAGAAAAGTGAACTACCGTAGCACGTGAAAAATTCGACTCAGCGTGTCGGTCTAGTGCAAAGCAAGGTTAATATAATTTATTTTACATTAATGTTCTCGTCCTGAATATGTATATTAATTTGCTGCCATTTATCTTCATCATCGACCTCCTTATAGATAGTCAGTACACTAATTAACCACAACTGAAACATTTTCATATCTTCTTACTAGCATCTGTCTATATCTATTATTTTATTTCTATATGATGAAGACAATCAATGTTGTCATACAAATTGTGTAAAGGAGGGCTACTTGCATGAATGTTGATATCGTAGACCCTACAAAAAAACACAAACAAACACTCCGCACTGGGCAGCGGAGATTGTATACCTGTTCTTTACAATTTCTTTACCCCCTAACAAACTCTCTCTCACAATAAAACAATAAACAAACAACCAAAACAAACAAATAAAAAGCAACAAAAATAAACAAAAATAAAAGATAAAAACAAAAAAGAACAACATAAATGCGTACATTCCAGCACGTTGGACTGTGACTTCGCGTTTTAAGGTCAAGAATTTCCAAAAAATGGTTTAATTCACATCTTTACACTAAAATATAGCACGAAGAAAGCAAAAAGATTCATATTCTTTTTCTACAATTTCGACCATAAAAACGAATACTGGATTAGTATTTTTTTATGAATGAGACAAAAAGGTTTGACAGGAAAGAATTGCCAAATTTCTAACGAAGGACGTAATAACTAATGCAGTTAAAATATTCCCCCGAAAAATTTAAGGTAATGTGTTTTCCTTCGTTTGTCAATTTGTTATTCTGAGGAAAAGCATCGAAATATGTTTTATGCACCTACACACGTGAAAAACCGATTGGGTGTCTTCATAGAAAAGACCCATTTTTGAATATTTTCACGCTGTTTTAATTTAAATTCAACAGGGCATAACGTGGTTAGTAACTCATGTAAATATATAACCAATCTGTCTATTTCTATAACAATTTAATACAATTTGAACGTTTCAAAACTGTATTTATCTAGTTCACACAATATAGCTCAAAGTAGGTAATTTGCTTCAATTAGACTCTTATAAAAGAAAATATATAGTCGCCATTTGTAGGAAAAACCATGTTTTGATAAAATTACTGTAAATTCAGATTTGTTTTATGCATTTATTATTGCGATCGTTAAACAATGAACAAAAATAGGAAATGAATTATTGCAATTTCATCAAATGTTGCATCCAAATAATGCTAAGAGCTTTTAATTTTGTAAAAGTTATTCTGTCCGAATTTTTGGCAATAATCATGATAATAAAATCATCGTAACAATTTCAGAAATAACAATATACAACTATTGGCCGTCCAGTACACAAAAAACAAACCATTTAACCTAGTTAATTATACGTAAGCCTTGTTATTCATTAAAGATCATACTCAAACGTTAATTTTTAAAAGTTGTCTTCAGCAAAAAATACAAAATTTTGATTACACTATTCTATATGATTTCAAATAATTCTTTCTTACCTTTTGAACCTTGGTGAGAGAATGTACAAATGAAGTTTTGGACTTGTATTTATAGTATTGCAAGAAGTTTTAAAAAAAGTATTAGTGTTGTTTTCAATCTCATATTTCATACTTTTAACATTGTTTTATCTTGTCACAATCAAACTGCAATTAAAAAAACACTAACATGTACTAAAAAACGAATATTGTATGGTTAACTCATTATCACTTTGATTTTAAAACATGTAATGAACAAAAACACAGCAGCTTGTCAGTAATAAACAACAAGTAACTTATGTAAGAAATAAAGTGATCAATCAATAATTAATGCCTCGTCATATCTTTTTTGAAGTCAAAATGCTCATCCCATTCATATCAAAACCAAATATACAAGTTGCGGTTACATTAGTCAGAAAAGATGCTAAAACAAAGTGGTGCATTAAGCACATACAATGTACAAGTAATGGAAATATTGCTAAAAAAAAACACAAAACAAACTGATTCTTAATCCCCACACTAGTTCTGGGAATAGCATTTGTATGAGGATTAGGAACTTTTTTGTTTTGAATTTTTTTCTGACTTATGCAACCAAGACTTGAATGGGGATTAGTAACCATTCTTTATCTGTGTCTTCTTTGACTAATATAACCAGTTAGCCAGAAAAGATATCAAAACAAAGGGGTTTCTCATACCATACAAATTCTAGTTAAGTTAATTAGAAAAGACACCAAAACAAAACGGAACTCAATTCTCGTTATTTTAACCAGAAAAGATCCCAAAGCAAACTGGTGTCCAATCTCCTTCAAGTTCAGGTCATATTAGTCAGGGAAGTTACCCCAACAAGATTCCTAATTTTATTCAAGTTCGGGTTTTATAAGTCATGAAAGATACCAAAAAAACAGGATTCCCAATTCCCATTCAAAACTGGTTATATTAGTCAAAGAAGATACCGATAAAGAATGGTTACTAATCCCCATTCAAGTCTTGGTTGCATAAGTCAGAAAAAAATCCAAAACAAAAAAGTTCCTAATCCTCATACAAATGCTAATCCCAAGTACAAATTTCGATTAATATAACCCTGCACAACGTTTTGAAAGGATACTGATATTTCTGCTGAAATAGAAAAAATGGCTGATTGTCTATGTTTTGTGTTATAAAATCAAACATATAATTAGGGTTGGATATTTTGTATATCATTGTAACTGGTTATCGTGTAGTTCGCGGTAAAAAATAAAAGAGTGTATAAGAAAATCAAATACACAAAATACACATTTATAAGATATATTATACTTTAAAGCATTCCCGGTACGTAGGCTGCAATGCACACGCAGTGCCAAAGGGGATTTTCCTCTGACTACTTGTTTTGGAATAATCATTTATTCATGGCCTTGTTGAGAATCACTGGAAAATGTATTCCTTTTGATGGACGGGTCCTACATCTATGTTAAAAGTAATAAAATCGTCTGCAGACGGCAGTTGTCGAAGTCAATCCTAGCAATATAATATCTTATTTGACAAGAGTCTGACACGTTTCTTCATTGTTGTATACCCCTTAAACATTTGACAACATAAGGAACTGTAACAGAACGATGATTATATAATAAATATGTTATATACTATAGTAATGAGTCGCTTAAAAATGTAAATATGTACAATAAATATAAAAGTTGCTAATTTCTACTTCATTTGGTCTCCAGTGGGGAGTTGTCGCATTGACAATGATAGAGAGCGCTAGACTATCTAGGTTAATCCCTTATAAATATCGAGTCTATATAATGTATCCCCTTGAAACTGTAGAGAATATCAAATGTATATTCGTTATACATGTTATAATTGTAAAGTCTTTCTCAATTCTTCATTAATAAATGTAGAGTATGTATCACTTCTCCTTTTATAAATTGAGAGACTATCTCATAAGTTTTATTGCGAATGGAGAGACTATCTGATGTTTTACCTATACATATAGTCTGTTTAAAATAAATGTATTTCCTTATAAGTATAGCGACTATATTATGTATTCGTTCTAAATATAAAGACTTACTCTATCTCATTCATTTTCCATATAAATGTAGAGACTGTCACATTAATTACTTTTGAAAAGACTATGGCGAGTTTCAATGATTTTACTTGTGAAAGTAATAGTCAATCTCAACACATAGTTGTCCGTTCTTATGCTGTTTAATTTGAAAGAGTATAAAGACAGATAACTCGTATTGTCTAATTGTTGCTTGCGTAATGCGAAGCGACAAAATGTCTCATGCATGTTAAAAAAAGAACTATGTTTGACGACTGAGAACTCTAAATTCAATTTAAAAATAAAGAGAGGCGAAAGATACGAAAGGGACATTCAAACTCGCAAGTCGAAAATAAACTGACAAACGCAATGGCAAAAAAAAAAGGATCAAAGACAAACAACAGTATACAAAACACAACATACAAAACAAAAAATTGAGCAACACTAACCCAACCAAAACCAGGGTTGATCTCAGGTGCTCCGGAACTGCTGGGTTTTGCGTGTTTAGTTTATGAACATCATCATAGTGTTGAAGGTTAAAAGATGATATTTGAAGTTTTAACTTTTGATAACTCATTAATAGAAGAAAGGGGTAAAATGTCCTGTACCAAGAAGGGTACACTATACAAAGACAAGAGCTTGCATGTATGTCACTAGCATAAAGGATAAGCTCCGGAAGGGTAAGTTTCCAAAAAGTTAAACGAGCTAAACAATTACAAGAGCTTGCATATATGTAAAATTTTACTAACAGTTACGTATGTGTAAGGAATATCATACATCATACACTGTCTCGAATACGAACAATATTTGCACTAGGATTAGAAACAATATTTATACCAGGTATGCAAATAATATCCGAGATAATGAATGGTTATTCCAGCTAAGTGTAAGCATAACGGTAGTAGCATTAATTTAAATTTGTGTTGATTGTTGTCAAAAACAAGAAAAATCATCTTTACGGGTTTTGCGTGTTTAGTTTATGAACATCATCATAGTGTTGGAGGTTAAAAGATGATATTTGAACTTTTAACTTTGGATAACTCATTAATAGAAGAAAGGGATATTGGCCACTTTCCTGTTTACATTCGTTCGTTATTTTTTGGACCTTGAAATGGATAAGTGTTGACAGTTAACATTGCCATATAAGCGGGAGGTTTGGCTAGCCATAAAAAAGGTTCAACCCACCATTTTTTCTTAAAATGTCCTGTACCAAGTCAGGAATATGACAGTTGTTATCAAATAGTACGTTTCTATGTATGTTGGCGTTTGTTTTTGTTGCACTTCAGTGTTTCTGTTGTTCCGCTGTTTTCCTCTTATACATGTTATAGTTGATGTGTTTCCCTCGGTTTTAGTTTGTAACCCGGATTTGTTATCTCTCAATCGATTAATGATTTTTGAACAGCGGTATACTACTGTTGCCTTTAATTAATAGAATGCACTTGTTACCGGGAAAAGCAGGAATAAGAACAAATAATTTACAATGGATATTCATATTGGTTTCTTTTTTCAGATCAAGTAGAAGGCAAATAGCATTACATTCACTGAGTGGAATAGGCTATTGTGTGATCGTACTACTTGAACTGAAAATGTCTACTCTTTTTTGTTACTTAAGGTTTGAAGAAAATTTCACTTCTATTAATTCTTTCAAAACCTCACGACACAAGTTGGATTTAAATAACATGACATGTGTCAATGTTTTATTATATTATAATCAGTCATAACGTGTACATTGTGGTTATGTATATTTGTTGATTTTCAAAACAGATTATAATAATAAAAAAAACAAAAAACAAATAAGGTTTAGTAAGAGTCTATATATACGTCACTTCCTTGTTGATATGATCTTTGGTAAATTTTCATTGAACAGATAGGCTACGTCTCACTAGCATAAAAATTGAAACAAGTTTATTATGTGTATTGTAATTATCTAAATATTTGAATATACATACAATACAAGATTCTCAAAAAATTGGAAAAGCCGTATTTTATTTTATGTTTCAGACATTGATTGAACTCAGGGATGTCAATCCAAGTAAATGTGAAGAAAACGTACTTTACTAATATGTGAGTCAGCACGCTTACATTGCATGCAGGCATATCCATCAACAGAGTTATGAACACGGCTGAAATCGACATTGAGCAAACTTTACTATCACGATTAAGAAAGATATGTTTTTCATCAGAATGTTTTTTTGAACTGTAAGTTTACCCATTGGGTCCCATTCGAGACATTTTGACTGAGTCTAGATTCGCATGATGGCCATGATACTTGAATAGCGCTTACCATATTGACGTACATGTATCTGGTCTTTCTCCGTTTGGAGATTTTCACCTTTAATTTTTCCATTGGAATGTTTAATAGCATTCAAAATGAATATAATTTTTTGAACATCGAATGTTTTTCTTCATATTGCTTAATCGGCTAGTAAAGTTGGATTGTTATTGCTTAATTGCATGGTTAAAGTCAGCAGGAAAATATGTCACTCCATCTGGACACGTAATTAACCTCTGAGGCAATCAGACTTTGTACATCCTTCTAAATTTTATTTGCTAAGTAAAGCCATAGCCAATACAAATTAAGAAATATCCACAACCTCTTAAAACTTTGTTCACGAGCTCGCTGCACATAGACCATCGAGTCTCTTTCCAAATTTTCGAACGGAATGAATGATGCTATACTAGAATCAGCTACAACATAAGAGATTTTAGTACTCAACGCCATCGATCAAGAAACAAGTGTCAAAAGAACGTCTGAAGTCAGAACACTTAAAAGGATTTTATTGTGAATAATTGTTCTTTTTTCAAAAGAACGAGCAATGTGTTCCGTATAAATATATAGTAGTGTGCTTTTTGTTCGTTTTCGTTTGTCGTTTACGACGTTGTTTGCAGTTCTATGGTGGATAGTTTTCTTATTGGCAATCATACCACATTTCCGTATTTTTATATATATGTTTATTCTGATCAGTGATGGCATTCTGCTCTCATCAGCCTATCATTTTTTTTTCTAATACAATGTATATTGTGTTCTTGTGTTTATGTCAGTATCATGCTATCTTATAGCTATTTTGTTTTTATAGTCTGAATTTAATCTTATTGCATAATAGTCGAGTGACATATTTCAAAAAGACGCTTAGTTAACGACTTTAATGCACCTACCTAACACACGGCTGTATTATATATCATACGAAAGCTTATTATCTGTACTTTCTGTTTTGCCCGGTCGTAAACAGATCGTACGGTGCATTTTCTGTTAAATCAAGGTCAAAGGTCATGAATACACATTCATTTTTTTGGCGATTGTTAAACAAAAAGCAAATTTCTAGTTCTTGTACCATTAAATTTCCTAAAAGATCATACAAATTTTATATAACATGATACCTTATTCCCAAATCAAACAACGATAAGAGGTTAGTTGCGCAATATTCCCCGAAAAATTGAAATTCAGAACAAATCCTAAAAAAAGGAAAAATGGTTCCAAAAGCAAAATATATCTTGGGTAATCAATATTTGTATGCTAAACAATAGATAAATGTATATGTTTTAGGTCAAGGAATATATGTTTTATAATTTTTAGATGCAATTATTAGCTATTGTTCATAGAACAGTCTTCTATTGAAGTGTTTGCAGTTGCCCAAAAATCTGCCATCTGCAAATAGCGATCATTTTGTAATTTTATGTTAAGATAGCACATCGCTAATTGTCAATATCAGGGAGGAGAATGATTTTCCATAATAAAAGAAGGTTTATTCAAAGTTCTAAACAAAAAAACACGAGCTGTGGTAAAAATAGGGTTTTTTCGAAGTCAAACTTATTTACCTTTTGTAATCATGTTTAAATGCAAATATGACTTTGCGACTAAATCGTAGGCAACATTGAAATAAATAACTATCGTTTAAAAAAACTTGGTTTTAAAAAGCGGGATGTAAACGAACTAAATATAATGCTAGAGCTTTTTATTTTGTTTAAAAACGTTTAGAAGTTTAATCTCTTTAATTATTCGAATGAAAGATGCTTTGAGTATTTTCAACATAAGCTTTTAAAATACAAACGCAGGTCATTGGCTATGTGAAACATTATAAGCAGTTGGGTTATTAATTTTGAAAATGTTGAATACCCTTCCTGACCTCATAAGATCATTCGCTGTTTTAGGCAGTGATCGTTTTCATGCTGTGCTGTGTTTTGTGTACTGTTGTTCGTCTCTTGGACTTTAACTTAATTTTGTTCATGGTTTTATTTAAGTTTCTTTGATTCATGCTTTGAGATTGATTGTCCCTTTGGTATCATTTTAATTTAACGACATTAAGTTGACAGTAATGAATATCGGCAAAACAATCGCCTCACAGTAAAGTGAAGAAGATTAAACGCAATAAGACAAATATCTGCGAAAATAAGTTTATTTGCTCACGGTGATATATAGAGAACCAAATCGTACTCAAGATACATCTAACTACAATTTTTAAAACTTTTACTACTTAAAGAGAGACGAAAGATATCCAAGGGACACTAAACTCATAATTTGAAAACGAACTGACAAAGCCGGGGCAAAAAATGAAAAGGACAATCAACAGTATACAAAACACAACATATAACTACAGATTGAGTAACACAAACCCCCGAAAATATTTGGGGTGAACTCAAGGGCTCTCAAAGGGTAAGCAGATCCTGTTCCACATGTGATACCCGTCATGTGGCTCATGTAATTCCTAACTCGATGACAAGCCTAATTCGGTAGGTGACATTCAAGGCAGAGATGACGGTATTTTGGTTACGTTGATTGGAACTGATCAGTTGTCATCTGGCGATTCAGATATTTCATAACTGTCAACCAACTTAGTAGTGGCGTACATAAAATTTTCGAAGGGATGATTTCAACTTTGCATTTGAACTCTGGTTTAAAACATTTTTCTTCAATTGTCCTGTACAAAGTCAGACATATGGTAGTTGTTATCGAATAGTCTGTTTTTATGAATGTTGGTGTTGGTTTTCAATGAAATCGAGAAAGTAAACGTCAGCTCTGGAATATTGTATCAACTTGGAGATATATACTCCACAAGAAGATGCCGCGAAATCACGTTACAAATGGGCAAATGTTGAAACAAAGAGGTTTTTTTAAATTTCGCAGGCAGTACGTCGACTGAGCATGCAAAGAAAAATTTAGGAAATACAACACACTACATTTATACGTCATATCATAGATATTTCCGACTTTATAAGGTTTCAGAGGTGTTGCGGCTCAATGAAATCGGTCTCTCCCTTTAGTAGTATAGATATTCAGGCGTTGTTGTAATGTTGCGACATAGAAATGAAAATTTTACAATTGGGTAGGTGAAATCATCTCTTTTGTCGTAAAATTTGTTCTCAACCGACCCTCCTTGTCGATTTCAAGATATGTGATAGAGTTAAATGTATCTGTTGAGTCGTTTATTTTCTATTTCAATGGAAAATACGCGTCCAACATTGTCACAAACTTTGCACTATTCAGTGAGAAGACATCATCTATATAGTGGAAAGTGAAGTTTCAAGATAATGGTAGCTTCTTTTCAGTAGCCATCAGAAGCTCTTGCATGAAGTCAGCCTCGTATGACAAAGGAACACGTCATTTAAGCTTTTCAGGAAGTCTAGTTGTAACTAGAATCGTTGCGTATTAATGGAATTTTTTCTTCAAAATTATTCTCTTTAATAAATTTATACATTTAAACAATGAACAACGCAATTTCAGCAATCAAGAAGTGTTATAATGTGTTTACTGGTTTTGGAATTCTTTGAAATTTCAATTTCCATCAATTTATTTTTTATTTATGTTTGTCTAAACTTTCAAAAAAAATTTCACATTAAATAAATAAAAGGTCTTTTCCCTACATCAATGATTATAATGAAACTACAAATCAAACAAATCAAAAAGTCGAAAGATGTTTATTTCAGTCTGTTAGTTACAATGCAGATTGCAACCTCGCAGTTTTGCCCCCTTTAATTCAAGCAATAGTATGATGCTTGCACATTTTTTTTACTTTTAAATTTTTCAGATTCTTAAGAATTTGTTTATTAAATCTTATATTGACCACATACAATGCTTAAAAAGGAAGAAGTGCTTAAAAGCTGTGTTTCCGCAGATCGCGGTATTTTGGGCAACTGTATGAGTTGTTATGATTTGCTGTTTAATTAGCAGAAAGCATGCTTATAGGAAATTGATGATGTCAAAAACTTCTTTGATAGTTATTACAGGGTTTTACTTAGTTTTAAGTGATTAACAGTTGCATCAGAAAGAAAAAAGTGGGTTTTCACTCATTTTGTTAACTTTTACTCGAATTTCAGGAAACATGTGCTGTCTATCAAAAACACGCTTTAAATATTCAAAAATGCGTTTGATAAATGACTGGTAATCTCTCTTCTAAAAGTTTAAATTGTTTGCATATGTAAATTTCTTTTATAGAAGTCATAATATGCAATCAGTCTGACATCTTGGAAAATATTCACTTATTCGTCCTTGACCTTTGATCTTGATTTGACGGAAATTGCACCGTACGATTTTTTTACGACCGGGCAAAACAGATAGTACAGATGTGTAGCTTTCGAATGATATATAATTTAGCCGTGTGTTAGGTGGGTGCATTAAAAATTTAATATTATGGTTAAAGTCACTCCACTATATACAGTGGTTTTTAGTTATTTTACTACCACCAAAGACCAGAAAGGTACTACACTTGATTATAAATCCAGCCGTATTATGTTTTTAATATAAATTGATACATTTATACATTCTTCCGAGAAAATAAACGTAGTAATTGAATTCACATGTTCAGTCACCTGATCGTGGTCTGTTTTTAAGTTCAGTTGTTACACATATATAAAAATAAGGAAATGAGGTATGATTACCAATGAGACAACTATCAACCAAACGTCAAATAAGTGTATATAAGCAAGTATAGGCAACCGTACGGCCTTGAACATTGAGAAAAACCCATACCGTATAGTCGGCTATAAAAGGCCCCGACATAATTATGAAACAATTCATGCATGTTGAATGTCTCACAGTATTATTTGTTAACGACTGCATCATGATATATAGACTGGTATGTATACATTAAACGATAAAACAGACAGTTACCAAACCAAACAATCATTAACGGCATCCAAAGGTCTGTATGACTAGACAAATATCTATGGCATATTACAAGCGATACTTCTCCCATAGTATAGACAAGTTTGAATTAATTTGAAAGAAGCTTTCACTATAAATGTATTTGAAGGTCAAACGCACTTAGATATGTATAGACGATCAGGTTTTCTATGCATGGATATCATTTAACATCAGCCGCGAGCCATAATAATTGATAACGTAAACCTATTTGGTGAGTGAGATTAAAGTTTTCGCATTGTGTCGAGCGGCTGGTATTTTGTTATATTTATACTGAGAAAAAACGACAATCTGTTTAACGAATAATTTTTTGTCTTTCAACCGCCCTTGGACAATGTTATTCATGACAAAAATAAGATTGACAACGTCTCCTCACACATTGGAACTTCTCCGCATATATTATGACGTCGCTGATAAGTGCTGTGCACGTCAAAAATTCGTGAGACGAAAATAACGGAGCAAATGAGCAGGATGATATGGGTGAAGGGAAGGACGATAGATACACAGACGACCTCTGGATTCAGTCTTAATACATGTGGAGGAGCTAAAGTTCTTTTTCATATTCAGATCTCACTATTGTTTTAAATTTTGACGAGTAAAATATCAAAAGGCACATAGAAAAAAAACCGTACAGTTATACTCAGTTAAGAGAATCGTTCGACATAACAAACTACTTTTAAGAAACAAATTTGCACCCTGTCTTTTACATTTTTTTCAATTATTTTAATGGCTTAAATTTATAATATAAATAACCACTGTGAAAAATATGTCTTTACTTGAGCTTGATAGATTCATCGACTAAATGGCGTTGTTTAATTATCATTGGTCATTTGAAATTGCTTATTATCTCATGGAGAGATAATACGAGTTGAGTTGTAACTCTATTTTTTCGAGAAAAAAGCAAACAGTGTTTTGCCATGAGCATGATATTTTCGTTTGTGGGCCAATGGCTAAAAGAATAGCCGAATCTATTAAAGATAAAAATAAGAAGATGTGGTATGATTGCCAATGACAACTCTCCACCAAAGACCAGATGACATAGAAGTTAACAATTATAGGTCAATGTACGGCCTTCAACAATGAGCAAAACCAATATCGCAAAGTCAGCTATAAAAGGCCCCGAAATGACAAAAGTAAAACAATTCAAACGAGAAAACTAACGGCCTGATTAATGTACAAAACAATTCAGAAAACAAATATGATATACAGCAACAAACGACAACCACTGAATTACAGGCTCCTGACTCGGGACAGTCACATACAGACTTTGGCGTGGTTAAATTAGTTTGTTGGCGCCAAACCCTCCCCTTACCTCGGATAGTGGTGTAACAGTACAGCATAAGAACAGATTATAAAATCAGTTGAAAAGGGCTTAACTCATCAAATTGATACCAATTGCAAGCAGAAAGACATTTAACAAAACCACAGACCGGACGAGGCAGGGTATTTACACATCCATACAACAAAAAAGACACTAAGTACAGATCTAATAGTACTAGCAGTTACTGACAGCTAGTTCAAAGGTCCACTTTGTATACTATTGTTTTCTGTTTTCCATAATGTCATTTGAACATAGTGTACGTGATGTGCATGAATGTATTTTCAATATACAATATAACATAATGTTTCTAATATGATAGAGCCCTTGATCACGACCAGTTTTATGCGATTTAGTATTTTCAGTGCTTTGTCTGCTGGGTCTAATTGATATGTGCAGTAGTTTTTGTTATTGTGTGTCTTCTTTGTGGTTTGTAACTGGGTTTTATAGCTGTCTTTCCTTCCTCTGTTTGTTCCTTTTTTCCATCTTCCGTTGTATTTCATTATTTTGACACATACATACTATTATGAAACATCTACAAGATTTGTATGTAAACAAAAATACTGGGTTTCTTTTGTATATTCAGATATGTCATAAAAACCTTTTAAAGAAAAATGTTACATGTTGAATTGCGATCTTCTTTGTTGTTTTTAATAATTTAATTGACAGGGCTGTCTCTTTCCTTATTATATATTGACTAAATGGAGATGTAGGGTATACATCAATTTCGAAACAACAAGACGACACACAAAATACAGCTAGAGCCTAGGTTTGCTCCAAAATATAATGATGATAAATTACCATGGGGTTTGGTTGTGTAATAACAGATAAAATGTTCCAACCTATTTGTGGATAATTTAATTGATTAAAAAATCTGTTTTTAATAATCAAACACAAGTTTAAAGATTTAAATTTTATTTCTTGATAAAGAAAAGATCTGTGCACCGTGTTCAGTCTGAAAGATAATTGTAATTGAATAAAACAAAAAAATAAACAGAAATTGTAAGCGTAAACGTTTTTGTACTGATATATAGATATAAGAAGATGTGGTATGAGTACCAATGAGACAACTCTCCAACCAAGTCACAATTTGTAAAAGTAAACCATTATTTCCTCATAGTGTTATGTTCAACGCCCGTCAAACGTTACTGTACAATTTAACTCTCAATCATGACCAACGTTCTCCAGATTATTATAGGGTGAAACACATTTCTTCAGAAGTTTTCTTATGAGTAACCTGGACCATTTCACTCCCAAACTAATAAAAATCTTCGTCATGTAAAAATTGTCAAAAGTTTCCAATTGAATAAATCGTTAAAATTATGTGTAAAGTCTTATAATTTTCAACAGCTAACTTGTTTTTCCACAAGCATCAATTGTTATTGTTTTCGTGTCTAGAATAGGTAAAGTGAATTCAGTCTGTCTTTTGTTTATATTGGTTTCGATAGTAGTCAGGATAGCACGGTATTTCATTAAAAATAGAATGCAATACAAATCACTACCAGAAGCAAGATATTCTTATCGGTTTCCATATTGTGTTATTTTGTATTGCAAAAATACTTACAGTACCGTCCATAACTAACACATTTATAACGTCTCCATCCCCAGTTGTTTGGTATACATTTTTTCCAATATGGACATGGGTTTGGCTACAATTGCAAAAAGACAGTGAACAAGATATGTTTGTTGCCATATTAATGTTAATTCTCTTACTGATAATGAACAAAGATTAAAAAAAGATGTGTTGTAAAATAACTCGTTGTAAAGGAGAATGAAGCGTATGATTGATATATTTTTTTCATTAGATATTCTAAACGGAAATACGCGTTTAACATTATCAGAATGGTTCCTAAAATAAATAAAAGGGTAAACATTTCTATATTCCAATATAATGCTACCGCAGAGTGTAATGAACAATTACACATTTTTATCACACAATTTATTCGAACAATACATAAGAAATAAGGTGTGTGCAGATCTGTTTTTTTTCAAAGTTCAATCGTCTATATAACTGAATTGATTTTTGCTTTCACATTAACAACTCACTGTTGCATCATATTGATATAAAGCATATGAATGAAATGAGATGTTGGATACCGATTTTAGTGTACTCGACAAGTATTCGCGGACAATTCCTCATAGGTACGCCAAAGTTCATCGTTGGGAGGCCGAATTCATAAAATATTAATAAAATTTGATACACATGTCTATCTAAGTATTAAATTAACTCACCCAGCAAGGATTGTTATTCCAATAACGAGCAGAGGCAGCTATATAAAGCAAAAAAAATATTTCACATCACTATCATATTTCAAGTATTTAACATTTGAAAAAAAATCGTTTTCTGTACTACATTTTCTTTCGGAACTGTTTTGCCTCTTTTCGGCCCATTAAAATGGTAGCGCTATTGTCACGATCTACGCGACAATATTTTGATTTATCTCTTATCTACGTCATAATATTGACTCATTAGGTTCCTTCTTTATTTATGACGCATACAGTAAACATTGTCTATATCTTTGTCCTTTGCAGTGGCGGATCCAGAAATTTTCATAGGTGGGGGCCCACTGACTGCCTGAGAGGGGGCCCGCTCCAATCATGCTTCAGTGATTCCCTATATAATCAACCAAATTTTTCCGACAAAATGGGGGGGGGGCTACACTCCCCCCCCCCCCTAAATCCGGCTATGCTTTGGTCTTTGGTGGATATTTGTCTCATTGACAATCATATACATCTTTCTCTCATAACAATGTATTTCCGCACTATTTCGGTGTTAAATCCACTATTATTTGATTTGTTTCAGTAATCGACCTATATCTTAATTACAGTCCATCACAATTCGTGAGGTGTCGAGTTGTTGCTCTAAATTTGTATTTAACACGGCAACTTGTAGTCTACTGGTATTTGAAACAATTTTATTATGCACTAAAGTAAGTGTCTGTTACCTCTTAATTATTGAATAATAGAAAGACATTATATCATATCGAACATATATCAATAGTTTCCTTCCGTGCTATCGATGGCAAGTCATTTGTTCAACATTGACAATCATTTTGCTTGACTTATTCTTGTTAATATGAAATGAAAAACATACTTATGAGGATCTGGATGGGGTTCACAGAATAGATTTTATGGGTCAAGATAAGAGAAAATGTGCCAAAAAAAAAAATAAAGAATAGAGAAAAAAAAACGTCATAAACATAACGAATAGAAAACAAAGGGGTACTAAAAAATAAATTATATATAAAAACGGGCGTACTAAATATAAAATAGAAAAAAATGTCTTACAAATTAAAGTCTAAGAAATAAAGACTCCCTCCTTTACTCATTTATTCTAGCAGTCATATATAAGCCTATATAATTGACGTACACTTGTATAGTGAACTCATAGATGCATCCTGTTTACTATTTCAGATAAGTTTTACCATAAATTTGTCATGTAAAGAAAATGTCAGTACTAATACCCACCCTGCATACAGGCACCAACGATGAACATTACAGCAAACAAACAAAAGAAGAACTTCATTATGGACTGAAATGGATCATTTATACATGGATAAAAAAAGTGTTAATATTGTTTGACGATTAACCTTATGTGTCGTCATTAATGATATTTGGCATCACGCATGCATTTAAAGTTTATTATGGTTTCTTCATTTAATATGATTGAAAATGATAGACAAATATCTCGAATATATTTATTCCCTTTAACACAACGTACTTCACTAATGTATTCTACAAAAACAGTAACCGCTCTCTGGGGCCCTCGATTTAACTCTTGTTCTCATATTATAGTAGGATTTATTGCTAAATCCTTAGAATTTGTCATGGTTTATGTGTTGTTCGTTATCCTGGAATTAAAGTCTAAAAATGGCTTTTGGTATGACATCTATGATCTTTTAACATTTATATTTATTTGTAATCACATGCTATGCTGTATGATCATATGACTAACAAAGGAATCTTAGCTTTAGCAAAAATAAAAACTGTCAATACAATTTTTTTGACCAAAATGGAAACATTTAAACTACGATTTCATTTCGCCAGTGAAGTTTTCATCATAAATATTTTGATGTTTTGTATAGGTCTGCATTGCAATTGGTGCATGTCCCCAGTTAATTAATTTGCGTATGTCATTGCAAAATATATAACACCGACCTTGCTATTCCTTGTCTGAATTTGACTATACTTTAGGTCATTTTTAATTTTATAAGCTCTTCAACGTTTATATTTTGGGTTGGATTTTCAACATTTTGGTCTAAGAGCATTAATTTTCGAAATGTGCATCTGGTGCTGTTTATGCGCTTATCATATTTTTGGCAAACCTGTACCTACAGTTAATGTATTTTTCGACATATTAGACCTGAACAAAACGATGAAATTATGAATCTTTATGTGGAAAGAGGCAGCATTATCATACATGTTGTGCGTATAAGACATTTACATACAGCGTAACTCTGCAAAAACATTTATTGCGTAGAAATTTTCATGAATAGCTTTAAACAATAGTGTAAGATACAATTTTAAGATTTTACTTACATCGGTTTTGTCCTTATGAAAATAAATTGCAGGGTCATTGGCAGGTGTATTTATACCATTGTCGAAGGGTTTTAACTTGTTTCTGTAAATTTAGGGGAATTTTTGTGATTTATCGTACCACCTAGTCGGCCAGTCAAACGAAAGGGTCCCAGAGGGATAATTAAATACCCTGTATCATAATAAATACACGTGAATGTAAACATTGTTTGCTTTAGTTAAGTATATTCTGATAAAATGTACAGACATTATCCAAATACCTTTTATGCATTTATATAATATTGTTAGTGATATTCAAGATCCCTTTTGCTCCTAGTGATATTAATTTGTCAGTATCGATTTGACCTCAATTCAACAACTTTGACATGCAAAATCATCATTCTGACATTAACAACAATTTATATTTACAAAAAGCAGAAATATTTGACTATATAAAATAAATCATATAAGTGTGATGTTATTTGTTGTTACTTGTTTAATAGTTGTTTATTATGTCTCGTGTAGTAGTTTTTGTTACATACTACAAGATTGCACTAGGTTATACCGTTACACTTCATGAGAACATTATCAACGTTACCTGTAATACAACGAAATACAATTAATTATACATTAATTTTATACATTTTATATTTCATCAATGACAATTATTCTTTTGGCATGTTTTAAACAAAGAAAACCAATCAAAAGAAAAATATGTTTTCTGTATCGTCAAAGCACCAGGTATATTATATTTGTATAAATGACAAAATGTATTGTACCATTTAAGGTAGGTCGAAACAATGTGATTGAATAATATTCCTATCAGTGCTTCTGTATTGACATTACTTGCTAAGGCGACAGAAGTTTACTGATGTTCAAATCTCGTAAATGATAAACACTCTTTTTTACTTTTTCCTTTGACAAGTATAGTAATGATGAAGACAATAACGTTCCAACTTTAACAGGCAAAATTCTCCTGTGATAAATCTATCTATTCCTTTTATGTCCCTGTTCATCATATAGCTTACGTCTTTATCAACTAAACATCATTGGCTTTCAATCGTTTGATTGATCGTTCCAGATGAAGACTCTTCCAGAAAAAGCGCTTCAGACGCAACAAAAAATTATAGAGTGTTTTTCATCTTTTATTCATTTTTTATGCATTTTTTTATATTTATTAAATGTCCGAAGTCAATTGTCCGAAATTTGAGCTCAGTTAAATATGGTGTAATTACTATGATTGAATTAAAACGGTCCAAAAACTCTTTAAAGCTTTTCCGGCGTTGCAAATTTATAAATTGTGACATATATTTTACTCCAACAAAGTATCTTACTTATCTCCCATATGTTTGAAGTATTTGTATTAACGCAAAGATAAGTATTTAAATATAAGCGTTTCATACCAAGGGTTCTTTCAAATTCATAAGTCAACAAAGTCATTGCAAAAAACAAACGACGAAGAAAAGACAACAAAACACTTCACAGCTATAGGAAACTAAAGACTTGGCAACAAAAAGTCCACCAAAATCTGGTGGTGATTTCAGTTGCTTTCGCAGGAAACCCGGATCCTAATTCAATAGAGGATAACTTAGATTCTGTTCTTGTAAACGGGTGATGCTCCAAATTTGATTCACGTTCCATTGTCTATTAAACATAAATGTTACGTCATAAACCCGATTTTGACGAAGTGTGAATTCGCATAGCGGCTTATGGCCGCATAGCAGGAGACCCTTACTGTGTTGACGCATCCGGTCTCGCTCCTTTGGAGTTCATGCAATTTTCTCGATTTCTGTTTAATTGTTACCTTGATTTGTCTGTACATAATCGTTTACGAGATTTGACCATCGGTAAACTAATGCCGCCTTAAGTTTACGGTAATGTATAACAGTCAGGATTCTTCTTCGTCAAAATTATCTCCCCATTACGCCACCTAATTTTTATAATCGTAAAAATGGAAGCCATTGTAGTGATGACGCGGTGTCAATTTAGCACTTGAAAACCGATGAATTTATCCACATAGTATCATTACAATCCTTATATGCCTGTTGTATTTTAAAAGATAAATGTATCTACTAGATACCGATCATCATTTAATGTACTTTTATGCAATTGGTCACCATAAAACTATTGTCTGATCGGTTTTTAGGTGGAGGGAATTTTCGAAAGTTCAAAAATATTTAATAACTTCTAATTAAATATTTCGTGGAAGGGTAGACTAAAACATTTCAGAGGATGAAGACTAATTACCCTAGATAACACACACAAAAAAATGAAGTTTTTTTTAAAGTTATGCATTTTTAAGATCCACTTGAAAAGTCTGTCGTCAAGTACTTTTAGTAAAAATTTGTTATTCGAACACACCTACTCTGTTGTTATGACTCATTAGAAAGGTTTTTCGCTTGATCCATATATTTCATATTTTAGTACTGTAAATTCTTATTATATCAACATAGAGCCTAAATATATAAAAAAAAATATAATCTGAAGCGAGATGATGTATACGTTTTCAAGACAGAATAGTCAACTCAAACACGCCTGAACATAAAACGGTGTCCTCGACTTTCTCTTTTTGATGAAATTATTGCTAATTTTGGCGATTTTTCCCCAAAAAACTGTCGCCGAGGGCAGCGATAAAAATAAATGCTTTAAAAAGATCAATCTGTTATCTTTTTTTGGAATTTTTTTCGGCGGAATCTATGCTTATGCACAAAACAGATCCACATGTATTTGCACCTACCACAATCGACTATTTTGTGAAAATTTGTCTATAATTTTAAAGTTTACAAATTTCTCGAAGCTCATTACCATAAGTTAAGTAAAAACACATACATAAGACACATAAAATCCTAAATTAGGCACATTCATTAAACTTTTAAAGCCCATAGAAACAGATGTAAGCATTTCAAATTTACCAACTTGGACTTTTATACTTTCTCCAACGAAGAGTTCCATTTCTTTTGTTAAATTTCAACTTGATTTCCGCCTGATAGATTATGTCGCAAGTCCGGACGGTCCTACTGATGTTATAAACCTTATATTAGACTCTCTTATAAAACCATACAAAAAAGATTACACATGGAAGCCCTGGTAATATACTTTAGCATAAGGCGGAATATACCAGATATCAAAAAACTTAAGTAATGCGTATCACATAACCCATAACACCGTGAGTCATATCAGGTATCACAAAGCTTAAGTATAACGAGCTCCAATAATTCAAGCTCACCACTTGGAGATATAAGGTGTAAGGCAGCTTAGGCAAGATATCAAACAAGGTATCATATCACTTGTTCACAAAGTATTTATCGTTTCACATACAACAACCGCTTCTTTCCCTAATTGCGTGCGGTTCAAATTGTATTACTTACTGACCTTATGCATTTGGCAATACGACTCGCATGATTACTTTTCCAGAGCACGTCATGCATGTCACCAAAATGGTTAAAAGTATCCTCGGAAGTATCGCTGACAAATATGCAAGGATCTCTTGGAGTTAATACAAAGTTGCCGAGGCGGATTGGTATTGTTTTCCTTTTCGTTTGTCAGCCAATGGTGTTGTCTGTCAAACGTCCTTCACAATTTGGATTGCCTCTTTGGTTACCATTATCTCCATTTGCCTTTTGCGTTCTCTAACTGGTGTTTACACGCAATATTTATAATACTGATGGCACATGGATGCCCTTATAGAGCATATGGCATCACTCTCGATTTTAAGTTTCAGTTTTGTTGTTCACTGTTTGTCTCCAGACAGATGCTCCTTTATCTATGTTTTTCGTTGTCGAAATAAACATTTATTTTGTTATCAGTAAATTAAAATCAAACTAAATATTTTTTTTAAATAAAAATGCACATTTATGGCTCTTCAATTTGTCAATACCTGTATATTTGCATTGCACAAGGTCATGTTTTTCTCTGGCTTTTTATGAGGTCTTTAAACTAAATTCATTGGATGTTGGATGTGTTCTGATTGCTATTTTAGTCTAAGATGTATGACTTTTTTTTTGTCATTAGCTTTGAACTAGCTATCAGTAACTGCGAGTACTCTCAGATCTCAGAACTTTTTACTAGGTTAACCTGCTTCTTTGACTGTTTAAAGTAATAAATATATATAGCCATTATATGAAAATGAAATATAAAGTACTGTTTGTGATTTAAACACATTTGTTTTTCGAGGAAAGCAATGATAAAATAATTTCCATTCCGAGTGCAAGCTTAGATCTCCGTCTCGTTTATATTTATCGGTCTGACATTCGAAATATACATCTATACAAGTACGGATCTTGGCGGATTCGTCAAAATGTGAAAAAAAAACTTAAATATATCTATACATCAAAAAACTAAAACACAATTAAATTTTCAGTTTCAAGAATAATTTTGGTTGTATATTAGCTTTTATAATACTTCATGTCAAAATGCCAGATTTTGGTTGGTTAATACGAGGTAGATAATTTATTTAACCCATGGCAAATACTCTATTACCCTGCACGGCATCATCCTCTCAGCTATGTGTTATTTATATGATATTTCCCGAAACTTGGTCATACAAAATTTCTAATAGCTATGATTGAATATACTCTCTGATATAATTAACATTCTGTCAGATGTGAATCGTGTTTAAACAATCATTTCCAACTATAAAAAATAACAAAGACAAAATCTGAAACGATCTTTATGTAATTCCCTTGATTTATGGTTAACACGCTGTCACCGTCACCATCATCTAAAACAGATGGTCGCTCTTCCAAATATCAAAGTCGATTCGGAAACGATAATCAACATAAAAGTAACGTCGCGCTTTGATTATCGTTTACCAATCCACGTCTTCTCATAAATTCTCTTATATTCGTTTAATCACAATTTCTTAATATCTAATTATCTATTGCTACATACATTGTATAGTTGCAAATATTATGCAATAGAACAAATTTTGATTTAAATCTGTTTGTCTTTTATGTCTATGATGTTTTGTTTTATAATCATATCCCTTATAAACTCTAATATAAAAAAAAGAGTTGTGGAATGATTGCCAATTTGACAAATACCTACACAGTTCAAATGAGGTGAATGTGAGCAATTATAGACAACCGTATGACCCTTAACAATAAGAAAAACCTATACCGCACAGTCGGATACAAAAGACCCGTGCATGAAAAATGTGAACGAGAAAAATAACAGCCTAATTCATAACAAAACAATTTAACGACAACAAAAAACCGATAGACATGTTTAAACCTGTTAAAAGTATACAATCAGTGAATTATATAGACAATAAAAAGAGGGACGAAAGATACCAGAGGGACAGTCAAACTCATAGATCGAAAACAAACTGACAACGTCATGGCCAAAATAAAAAAACAAACAGACAAATAATAGTACAGATGACACAACATAGAAAACTAAAGACTAAGCAACACGAACCCCACCAATAACTGTTTAGTGTCTTTAAATATCAGCTGTATTTGTACGAGGCTAAGAAAAACAGTTATTGTCTTTATCCTGTAATTAATTCTGTATATTGTTTGTGCTTTGAAAGACACAAAAACTCACATTTTTTGCATTTATTTTCGATTTAAAATCCCTTGAGGCCCGCGTAGTAATATTAAAATCACACATTCAGCTGGAGACGGGTTCGCAAAAAAAGAATCTCGAATGGTCAACAATAATACATCGCTCAAAGTGAATAATTATCTATTTTAACATAAAAACTAATTTCAACAGTAAAAACAAATAACAAAACATTGTACAATTTGAAACAGAAGTGTACGAGTTGTCCTACGCTTCAGAATTTTGAACTGAACTTGACATTCACTTAACATGCATGCTGAAATTGACATGGTTGATTTTGTTACACATGCACACATTCAAGTTTTGAAATCGATGATTGTCGTCGTAGAAAATACTGCTGTTCATGTTTGTCTGTTATCAGAAAATTCGTTTAATTCCTATTGCTTTAAACATATGTTTGAAAACAAACAGAACGTATAAAAGTGATCGTTAGTTCGCATAAGGTCAAACAATACGTCATTGGAATGCGACTGCAATACACATTCTGGGGTCACGCAGGTTCATACAACACTCGTCAACAGCAATACACAAACGTAGTCCGGCAGTGGGCGGAGCTTTAAAGCGATATCTGTATAGTATACAGATACAGCATAACGATATCTTTTGGGCTGTATCTGTATAGTAAGACACCCAATTGCAGGATAAAAAACAAGCACTTCTTTATCATTTGTTTATGTTACACTTAGACAATTTTATCCTTCTTTGTTACAGAATATTTAGAAACTTTACAAAGTATCATGATAACGTATTGAATATTCTATTGGCAATGATATTAGAAAGCAGTATTTATGTTCATAATCTGCATGTGACGTCACGTAAGTTCACGTAAGTCTTGTGGAATATGTATAAACGAAGGCGTATTTCATCAAACAATACTCCGATAGAACATATATCCGATGTTTTCATTATTCATGTTCAACTGTAAATAATAATGAAAACAAATACATTATTTCATAACATAAGTATAAGCTAAATAGAGAACAAAAACTGACGGACTAATAAATTCGTCAAAGCGCTACAAAAGTACGACGTGATCTAATAATGCCAATATAACAATTTATAGCTGAAGTTTAATTTCGAATTAGACTAAAAATCTATATAAAAAGTACGGAAAAACCGAATCAAATTTGCTTATAGAATTTGACGATACAACTATCATATATTTTCATATTACTTTTACTAAATGAAATTTTATCGGGAAACTGTAAATTAGACTATATCAAATAAAAAAATTAACATACCTGTAAATATTTAGTCAGTGTTTAAGCATCCACGAAAAAAGGTGGTTAAGCAGTTAATGAAATACTAAAACCATATATACATATAAGGCGTGCATTTATTTTCCCGCGTGGGTGCAATATTTTTGTTTATTTTAGCTGAAGCATCCATGTGTGTTGTGGCGTGTATCTGAAATTGTGCAGTGACGTGCATTTGAACTGTTGTCAGTCTTAGTCAAACGTCATAATGAGTATGATGAAACAGAAAGTGGAATGAATGAAATAAACGATTGATGAATGACATATCAAACATTTTAATTATACATATAAGATAACGGTGACACATAGCACACATATAGCAACAAGTGTTCAAAGAGTTCTCAGAAATAGTATATGTTTCTCTTTAACAATTTTAGCTTTCTATGCGTAGATGAATTGTTCCATTGCAAGAGACATCCTTTATATACAAACAAGAGGTCATCTAAATTTTATTTCCGGATAATATTGGTTTGTATATTTTTACCAACTTCAAATAATTTATTGCACTAATAGTTGTGTACAATGTCCCTTAGCGCAACAACAATGACGCAAAGGTTCCTCCCTGTGTTGTTAATTGCTAATGAAACCAGGGGATTTAATTAGCAAAAATATCATACATTTATATTTTGTATTAGTTGAATTTTACAAAGTATTTCTACGAGCACATTTACATAATTATACATACAGTAGTTGGTGACACTTAAATGATCAAAAGAAAAAACAAAATGAAGAACAAAAACCGGATTTTTGTCCGTCATTTATTTTGATAATAAATTCAAACCTAAAGTAGAATTTATCGATCAAGCATGGTTGCCCTCATGGCTTGTAAGATAAATTCATTAATGGTAAGTAGTTATTGCATTTATAATGATTTTCTATTCAATATTATCTCATTATTCAAAGAATTTGCGCACGATAGAAATGTGTAAATTTGCAAACATGATATAATTGAAGATTTCTGGTACGTATTTTTCTTTTACTTCCGGATTATATTGGTCCGTGGTTTTCATTGTTAAATTCATTTAGTGAATGAAATGTAAGCCAGTATGCACAATAAAAGAACGGAAAACATACTAGACTTGATAATAACCGTGGAACCAACGGGACATGGATTACCGTAACCATTTATATTGTTGCATACACTGTCCGGATCCTGTCCTCTATTAACATATGTATACCGGATGTATTCATCAGTTGTTGCTTGAAACCACGTGGAACCAACAAGATTCAATTTGGAACCATCAACAAAGCGTGTTACGTTGAATAAACACCTGAAAAGTACAAAACAGGTTAACATTGAACGTATGATAATGATAATTCTTTATTCTTAATAAATGCAGAATTTGTTAATGACGTCGATGATAAATATATAGTTTTACCCATTGCATCGTATTTTAAAGTCGTTATTTAATCAAATCATGTCAGCTTGAGAATCAAATTTAATTTCAAAGAAGATACACATGTTTTTATACTTTGATGGATTCATGCTTTCACACCAGAGATCAATGTAAATAAATAACACACAATAAACATAACTGTTTTAATGTGTAAGGTGATTGAATAAAACGTAGTTATTAAAAATTGTTGACACAGAGACATATTTCTCCAGTTGCTAGTTTTCGTAAGTGAAGTGCGAGTGTTTATATCAAAATGGCAACACTTCATTCTATACATCATATTCAAACTAAGTGAACCATGACTGAAGGTGAAGGGCCAAATAATCTCTGTTGTAATGAGATACATGAATGGCGATGCTCATACAAATAAAAAATACCAAGTATTGTTGACCTTTCATAAGTGGTTCCCCTCAAAATGACCATGATACACACACTTTAACATGTAGACGTTCAAAGTCAATGAACAATAACTAAAGGATCACAGCTGTATAATCTCGATGGAAATTGACATATAATAATGCTAATACACCTGTATGCCAAACACCATTGACTTATCATAAATGGTCCCCCTTTAACTAACCTTATCATACACTTTAACATGTAAACTAAGCAAAAATCAATAAATTATAACTAGGTGCGGGACAAATGATCTCTATGGAAATGAGGTGTTCAAATACTAATTCAACTGCATACCAAATGTTTAATTGACCTACCACTAGTGGTTCTCTATAAACTGACCTAATCACAAACTTGTATATTGTTGACGACACTGCTGCAAAAAGCTAACGTAAATGTAAGAATAGAATCAAATTTTGGCTTGCTATAAGCTTGTTTGATAAACGGAACAACAAATCGGGTTTCCCGTGACTTGTTTCCTTTATATACTGTGATGTTGCTAGCAAACCCATATAAGCTATTTACAGCTCTTTATTATGCATGTACTATAACTTCATATTCTCTTTTCTATAGAGTTTAAAAATAATTCTTACCGACCATCTATTCCAGACGAACAACCTTGTGTTAAATATGATTTAGTTTCGTTTTCTTTGAGCATTGAACTCTGTGTATATAACAAAAAGATGTAGGTGTGGTTTACATAATCAGGAGGTGCTGGACCTAGGTATGTTCGGATGATATCTCCAGATTGAACGTCACTTCCGTTGATATTAGTAACGAGCATGTGCAGTAGAGGTAAGTCAGGAGTTCCAGCTGCTGGGGATGGAACAGATATGTCGACACATAGCAATGTATAACGAATATCTGAAACATAATTTTGACTCTGTTAATTTTTTTTTTGCTTGAAAAAATCATAAAAAACCCAGTAAATTATGTTATGTAAGCACCAGTTTCTAAATATGTTCATGATATGATGTAGTAATCTTTGGAATTCTCTGTGAAATGGTTTTTGTCTTGTTGTCGTTTTTCTATGAAGCCATTATGTCGTCTCTTTTTGTTCGATTACGTTTTTTTTTTATTTCACCCTTGTTACCCTTTCTATCTAATTTTGTTTCTTTTTCTAGATTTAATCTAATACACGTGCATATATGCCAATACGCTGACAGTGTACACAGTAAAGATTCATCGTATACATGTATGATAAGTGTATATCTGTTTGTTTTGGAAGACTGTATGTTACCGTTCAGATGTCATACGGCTTTTTTTATAATTGGATCGCTATTTTATTGATATACAACACAACTTCTCTTTTTTATAGGATTAAGATCGTTGTACGACTGTGTTCGTATAATGTACAGAAATTGAAATAATTATTGAATGGTATTGAAATTAAAGGTTGGGTTAAATCAATGTTTACTTTTACAAGTGTCTACGCTTGATTTATTATGTCACTTTAAAAAATACCTTACAATTCATTACAATTTTACTTTTAAGTATGAGGCTTTCGTAAGCTTATTTGTTAAGTTTTGTAAAGTCTGATTCCTTATTCTTGTTATTGAATGAGGGAGTGGATGGGGTTTACATAATAGAGAATAATAGGCAAAAAAATATAAAGAATAAAGAAAAACTGACCAAAAAATTAAGAGTAGAGAATAATGTGGTGCTAAAATATATAGAATAGAGAAAAATAAGCAAAAAGTATAAAGAATAGAGAAAATGGCATACAAAATTAAAGAATACAGAAATAAACGACACCCAATCCAGACCCTCTTCAATGGATACTATTCATACAACATATCATAAAACGTAATCACACAATGGCTAAATGTTACTAGAAAAATTGTATTGACTACAAGTTAATCTATCAGTGTGCAAATAGAGCCGTTCAGTATACTCGTATATTGTTGTATGATGTTGATCTTTCAACGAATAAAAAGTTTGACCTTTATAATTTTTAACGACTCCAAAAAATCGGAGACAATAAAACTGTCAAAAAAAGGTTAAATTACACTGGCTAGCTTGCAAAACAAACGTTTTATTGGAAAGTTGTCAGATAAAAAATAATCATCAAATTATTATAGAAAAAGCAGTTGAACGACGATATTGTAAACAAATATTTTGATGAATATTTCACTTTGCTGTAAGTTATGTAGCAATTAAAATTCTTTTAAAATATTTTAACCAATTAAAATTGTACCCGTTTTCCATGATGGTATGTAGAGTAAGCCCTCTCTCTGAAGTGTCATAGTTAATGATGCCTCACTTCTCGCGTGAGCTGGACTAATATAGCCATCTCCAATGGGATTCAGTTTTGCGGTATGCTCCCTTAAATAATAAAATGTCAGGCAATTTTGAATATTCAACTAATTTCATTTTGGAGGTGTAACGTTTTTTTTTGTTTACCATATCCTGTGTATTTTGTTACAATTTGCCTATGAGAAATCATATACAGGTTCATTATTTTAGTTTGTTATGTACATTTAATTATCTGTCTGCATACAAATTTCTAGTGTTCTTTTGTCCTGTACATGACTGACATGTTTAAATCGTAATGCTGAGTAAATAAAAGACTACGGGGTAAACAGATATGTAACCACAACAAAACAACAGGAATAAAGCTAGTTTGTGATATTGAGATCAAATGAGGATTTCATCAACAAAAATACAGCATTTAACCTGCTCTGATTAGCGTAGAAATTTGTCAATTATTTCAACAGAAACCACCACTTTTCTGATACCAAATAGGAAATATGAATACAAATAAATCAGATTGAAAAATTAAGTCTTTGAAGTCATTCCTTACTTAAGACGAAACGCGCGTTTGACGTTCCAAATTAAATGCATGGTATCTTTGATGAAGTTTATTTTCAGACAAGTTTTAGGAGAACTTTCTTCTCTCCCTTTTTATTCTATCTCGATCCGTTTCTGAAGATCAAAAGATACAAAAAAGAGAGATACACGATTTATTTCATTGTTTCAGTATTACAGAATATCTTAACATGTGACAATAAATATAAACACAGAATAATATCAAAAAGCTATTAGTTCAAGAAAGAAAAGATCTCAAATGACTACTAAAGTGTTGTTTTTTATTTTTATCATGTATTTTTTTACATGTACTAGTACTAGTTGAACATATTATAAAATTCATCTTTTAAGCATTACAGGACGCCATGATGGTTTATTTGATTGTAACGTTATATATTGGAAAGGGATGGTCCTCTTAGACCTTTGATATACATGTATGTACTTACTGATATCTATAACTAGTGCAACACGATTCAAAATTTAAATCTGTCGTGTGAAGATTGATGTATAATGACATGGACAAGTCAACATCATCTGGTATAAAACTTATATTCTTCTTTTTCAAAGCTGAAACATTATAGAATGGTTAAAATCTAAGAGAGAAAATGCAATTTATTACACTGAAAACAGCATGTTACATAACATGGGTGATAAAGGTTTCTTTGATGAATTTTAAGGATACATTTATCTTTCTTGAGGTCTTTGGAAGTTTTAATTGGGTTGCTGTCTCCTTGACATAAACTTAACATCTCCTTTTTTTAATGGTAATATAATATATGTTATAGATCTTCCTACTATATGTACTTATTATCGAGAAAAGATGAGATTTATTTTGATCAAAACTCTTCCACAATGACTCTACTCAACGTTGCAAATGAAATTCCAACGGTAAATGCTACCTAAATTACAACTTTCGAGTCATATCAATATTCCATAAATGTTCTGATATACGTTTTTTCCCCTTTTTTATCTACCATTGCTGTTACACGTGTAACAAATTCCTTGTCAATTCTTATACCAAAATAAATGATAACGGTATATATTTCTGGTGATGATTATTTTTTTTTTAAGTTTGGACCAATTTTGTTTCCTTTAACGGTTATGTTGTTACCATTCAAATTTTGACATCATATATATTCAACTGCTCCAAGGTCGTGGGTTCAGTCAAAGACTATAATACTCCGCCGAACACGCGACATTTTTTAGTAAGTGCAAATAAGCATCGGCTTTGTGTCGGAGATAAGAATTTGTTTATGCGATATGTCTTTTTTTGGGCAGTTACCTTTGCACGTTTAAGGCAGATCGGGTGTCTTTTTCTGAGCATCCTTTCTATGCATGATGCATAAATATTTTTTTATTTAATAATATTTTGCCATGTATCATTCAATATACAACAGAAACATCCGAAACTTGAAGTTTAATGATTAAACTATAAGAAAAATAAATGTCGTTAAGTGTATTTAAAAATTTTTGAAATCCTTTCAAAATCAAGGACAGATTATTATTTAATGTGAAAGGACAATTTGTGTTTTTTTGGATTTTTCAATAAAATGCGGCCCGTGACCCCCTAATTTTAATTTCTATATTTCGAAATTATTTATGAAAAGCAATTCTCTCATTGAAATATTACCTACTCTATCGTTAGTTTAATCAATAAGGAAAGCTTAGGTTACCCTATATAAGCCGTATACATTGTAATATAACTGTGATTTTGTTGCATAGTAGATTATACAAAATATACTAACAAGAAATAAACAAAAAACAGTTTTTGTACTTTATATGTATAATACAAAAAAACAGGACAATTGTCAGGATTGCTAACCTTGTCAAACACTATGTTATTTCATTTGAGTTTTGTGAGAAAAAAAAAGTAAAGTATATGCTTTTTATATGAAAAAGTCAGAGATATTGATAATTCTAATATGACGTCCTATTATCGTCAACCAGTATAATCACAATATATCTACCTTTAGCGCAAACGCAGTAATACACAAAAACGGCTGTTCCGCGTTACGACCAACTTATTTATACTACCAGATATTCTCAATTTTCTACATCAAAACCCCAAGTTTACGTAGGCCAAGATTCAGATACAATATATTTATCTCTATTCTACAGCAAAATAAACAAATCAGTCCATTTCAATTTATTTTTCATGGTAAAATTTCGTAAAACGAAAATTCCGCGAAATGATGTTATTGTCTTGGCATTGCAACGAAACAAGGTGACGTCACAAGTATGTTTTCGTAAACAAAAAATCAAATGTAAATACCAGGCGTTTTAAAGCTTCTTGTACGCCTCAGAACGAATAAAATTACATTGGAAGAAAATATATAAGTGAAAAATGCGATTAAAAAAAAATAATCATTGAATTATATGATATTACTTATATTATCAAAATTGGGTAAAACGGAACAGCCAAAACAATATCGTATGTATAGGGCTTTCACGGTTAACAAAATTACCGAATTTGTCCTATTAGAATTGAAATAATTCATGGCAGCCGTAGATTATTTCTTAATTCGTCTCAAATTTAGCTCAACAATGTTAGATCTTCAAATTTACGTTAGGAAATGTTTGTTATTCCCTCAGCGGGATTCGAACGCATGCTTCTGTGACATCGTGGCAACACCGCCTGCACCTTGTCCATCGCCCCAAACTACTCGACCATCTATGCTATATTGCTCAATCTGCTATCCGTCGGGTACATGCCATGTATATCAACATATAAACAATTAATTATAAAAAAGATGATGTTGTATGATTGCAAATGAGACATCTCTCCACCAGAGACCAAATGACATAGAAGTTAACAACTATAGGTCACCGTACGGCCTTCAACACTGTCGTCATCAAATTTACTTGAACTTTTCAAATGCCTGATGGAGGTAAACCCAGAAAACAGCTTTGAGAGAATATATTTATACAGTGTATTTTTTTTACATATATGTATACTTACCTTCAGTCACCATATTAGGACAGTTGTTAATTAAATTAATATTGACCCAAAACTGTATAGAATAGGGATCTCCAACAGCTTGTAACCAATTCATCGCTATGGGTCCTGTTCCAATAAATGTAATATTGTATGAAATCTATTATTTGACTGAGGAGTCTGGCCTACGTTTGAAAAAATTCTTACAACTAAACTTTATTGTAGTTATACTGATGTGTTCATGCAATGCATTCAATTTTAGTCGTAATGTTTTTTGTAAAACGAGGGCCTGAAATAGTTGGGATATTACTATATATACAAAATACCTTCTTTTCTGGGACATCACATTATAAATTACGAATAAATGACCCTTTTATTATGCATTGTTTGTGTTGTAAGGGGATGACCATTTGATTTTCGTAAGGGGAAGGGGGGGGGGGCAGGGGGATTTTGAAAATGAAAAACACAAAAATCAGAAATAAAATGTGTACAAAAGTGTAAAGAAATTTTCGCGGGTAAAAAAGGCATACAAAATATTTTACTTGTAGTCTTTGAAATGGTAATTGAAATTTATTTCATTAAGTTTCCTATTTTGACCCCACGAGTGAAACTAGTTCACGAGAAACTTACAATCTCTTTATTTACATCTATACCTTTCAGCTGAAACCCTTTAATATATATAGCCTGATATAATAACCATACACAATTGTGAACTTTGGGATTTCGACAGTATCTATTAGTTTGAGAGGGTCATTAAACAGTCCCGATGACACAGAGCAGACAGACAAAGGAACGAACAAAAACCATGAAAGTTGCATGCCTGTTAGATTAAGCTCCTGAAATACGTCTGTATAATTGAAGGCCTCTGTTACCATTGACTGGTTCAGTTTTTGATGCCATTCGTCGGTTAAAACAATTCGATCTGCTTGTTCGAATAACAAGAACACGTAAGGTTGTTCTCTTATTGTTGGATTTTTAGGGTTGCTGTAAGGTTTGATAACCTAAAAATAAAAAAACAAGTTATGTTAAAAAAGGGAAAAGTAATGGAGATTTTTTTTATCTCAAAGATGGATGGATAGCTGTTTAACGTCGAGTGTGCTTACCGGAAATGCAGCAAATATAAGTAACACATTTTGTTTTGATCCGGTCGGAGTTCGAGCCTACGACCTTCCGCATCCGAGGCAGTTTTTATCTCATAGGTATTGGTAAAAAAAGAAATGTTTTGATTTTCGTGCCAACAACACGTGTCTCTAGAATAATTTAGGTACATTGTGCGCTTTGTACATGCACCAAACTTTTAGAAAACTTGAAAAGCTTATTAGCGTATAAATCCAAGGGAACAACAATTGACAGTTCTGTTATATCATCCACCTAATTTTAAACTTATACTCATTTGATTATTTCTGTGTTGTATCCGAAATCATGAATCGATCAAGTCTACTGTGACGAACTATTAATTTTGTCCGTAAATTGACCTGATGTGCAAATGTAGGTGTCTTTGGATTTGTGTGTGTGTTTGTGTCGTTTGGTTGTTGTGTCACAGACGTATATATGACGGTCAGGTTGGGGGGCCTTCAATTCTGTATTTTTTCAGCCGTTTTTCTCTATTCTTTATAAGTTTAAAATTTTGCCCAGTATTCTCTTTTCTTTATATTTTAACACCCCATTATTCTCTATTCTTTATTTGTCTTTGCCTATCTTTCTCTTTTCTTTATATTTTAACACCCCATTATTCTCTATTCTTTATTTGTCTTTGCCTATCTTTCTCTTTTCTTTATATTGTTTGCCCTCTATTCTGCACTTTTTGTTCATTATTTCTATTTTGTAAACCCAATCCACACCCGCATATATACCCCACGTCTCTAACTATTAATATTTGTAATTCATAATTTAAAAAATAACATTAAAAAACTAAAACTTATACAAAGATTGTAAAAAGGGACTTTTAACTGCTCAGATGCGTAATCTTTAGTGACGAACTTACTGTTAAATAATCAAGTGTACAAAGCGAAATAGCTATTTACATAATGTAACTAAAAATATCGATTTTTGTAACAACCTATCAAATACAAAATATGACAAACAACATATATGGTCATACCAATTACCTTAAATTTTAATAAAGACACTTGGTAACTAAGCTTTTATATCCTGAGATTTCACGGACTGCTTTCTTATATGCTACTGCCACAAACATGATAAATTTGACCCGAGGCTCAGTTACTTAATATCAAGTAGTCAGATATTCAGAATCCTCTTGTTTTATTCATGTAGTACCAATTAAAATTTTGCCCATTATAACCCCTACTTTTCATTTCATCATTTTATAACCTATAGTTAAAAAAATCCATTTTTGAAAAATCATATAAAATCCTTGTTACTTTTTTTAGTTTTTGAAGAAAACATGTGCCAATGTTAAATGCGTGAAAAATCTAAAGAGAATCAATTCCAGCCAAATTTTCAATTGATTATATCTCGAAAAACAAGGACACGGACCTTTATTTCTTTTTTACTTTTTTAGTTTTGTTATTTATATGATATTACTTTCAATTTATAACAGTTTTTTTTAGAGGGCTTGTTATTTTGAAGCAGAGGAGCCAACATCCTTAAGGGATTCGTGGAGGCCTTACTGTCTATTTGTGTTACGGTTTTGTGTTATTGTTTTCTTATTGACTCAAACCACTTGTCCTTTTAATATAATAAAGTTGCATCTTAATCATGCTTGATTCACAAGTTTTTATAAGTGACCATCGAATACGCCCAACGCTACTTTATTTGCCGGGTTTAAATAGATTTGAACATTTATGGTACTTTATTTGTACTTGTACAATCTATTGATACACTTAATGAGATAATTGTTTATAAATCTGCCAATGAAATCTTGACATTTTTACAATTTCATGATAAACTAACAATTTCACAACTGTTCCATCCACAACCATCTTACTTTGACATTTTTTATGTATACATACAACCCCGTTGGTTGTAATATATTTATCTATGCGGTGTACGTAATTGTTCAAAGTGGTAGAATCTGATTTTCTCATGATTTAAAGAAAAACGCTGCGTGCAATGTTACGAATGGATGCGGTGGGAAATTACACAACACAAATCTTATCAACGTTTGGTTTATCAATCCTTAGTTCGAACGTCTATGGTTTATCAAATGTAACAAACTGACCAGATCCAGTTTAAATGCCCACAGAAATAGAGAAAATTCTATAGGCCTTTTGTGTTTGACGTTTAAATTTGTTCCTATAAATGAAATGCACAATGTGTATACAATATATGACCTTTAGAAAAAGAAGACTTTATTTTTATACTAAACATTTACAGCAAACTTTTTGTAAATATCTATTATTATTTTGTACAATAGTTGATTTCAAGTTGAATTTGAGTAGTCGATCTGTTACAATTTTTTTTCTCTGTTTAGAATAAGACTTAATGTTGGATGTGTACTGATTGATATTTAAGTCTTAGATGCATGATTTTTTTTATGAGTTGTTATTGGCTTTGAACCAGCTGTCAGTAACTGCGAGTACTCTCAGATCTGTACTTAGTGTCTTTTTGTTATGGGATGTATAAGTACCCGTCCACGACCACTCTGTGTTTTTGTTAGATGTATTTCTATTTGTATCCATCTGATGAGTTAAGCCTTTTTCAACTGATGTTTAAAGTTTGTTCTTATGTTGTTGTTGTACTGTTATACCACTGTCCCAGGTTAGGGGAGGGTTGGCGCATTCAAACGAGTTTAACCCCGCCACATTCTCTATGTGTCTGTCACAAGTCAGGAGCCTGTAATTCAGTGGTTGTCGTTTGTTGCTGTGTAACATATTTGTTTTTCGTTCATTAATTTGTACATAAATTAGGCTGTTAGTTTTCTCGTTTGAATTGTTTTTCGTTTGTCATTAAGAGGCCTTTTATAGCTGACGATGCGGAAAGTTGTCTCATTGGCAATCATATCACATCCTCTTTTTATATTTTCCAGTAACCAAATATAGCAGAACGTTGGAGGTAACATTTTGTTATAGTGTTTTTGCGATTTGGAGATTTTAATGTTGATGGAGGATCTTTGAGACATCTTTAGAAACATTTTTTTGCAACTTTTGTTTCCACTCGGGGAGATTAATTGGTTTCATGATATGTCGCATATACACTTAGATACATGTAAGTCTCTGTTGAATTCATTTACATCCTTTCATTCGACTCGGGAAGATAATTCGCAGCTAAACATATTGTATAATATATAGGTATATTTGTTAATGTGTATAATGCGTTATGCTTAGTGTCAAAAGTCTCTTTGTAAATTTAAGTTGAGGAATGGTACAAGACGATGTTTTTCTTAGATAAAAAAAGGGATTGCCGAATCGGAAAACTTGATCATGCTTACTTTATCAGGAACGTTATCAAATGTTGTTCCTTGATATTTGTGCGCTGCAGTTGATGTTGTGTGCTAGTGTTATATCGTCGTTTAATATTGTCTCTGTTGACACTACTCATAACTTTAGGACCAGATGGGGTTTGCTTAAATGTTTTGACGCTAGTCGGTCGTTGTTGAAGCTAATGTTGAGATCTCTTAATGTCTACATGTATTTTAGAAATATATATATACTAGTATATACTGTCTATATATTCATTTTACTGTTGACATTTTAGTTCTCGTTCACAATTATAATTAGTGGTTTTAAATGTATAAAAATACACCATATATATATAATAAAAAATAATTACCTCCGCATTTTGTATATCATTTTGATTTATATTGATAAAAACTCCATGATTTATATAGGCGCCAGCGTCAAAAATGAACAATGTATACAATTTATTCGGTAAAGCCGTCCAAGTTATTGTTGGAAAAGTCTGTACATCCCATGGGCGAGTGTTTTTGGATAGTAAAGGTTGTAGTTCGAACGTCTTTGATTCTGTCACCTTGTATGTATTTCCACAGCTTGGGTATGACCCTGAAATGTTACATTTTTTTTTACTTAACATGTAAATGGCATTAAACTTACTGTTAACTTAAGTTATATCAAACTACATGCTCAATTGCCCAAAGGTGTTTTTGCTTATTTGATAAAAATCATGATTTAATGCAAATGTTTTCCAAGTCGTGCAATCAATTTTTATAAATGAAGAATTAAATTGTCAATTGTTTGAGCAGTATAGCTTCCGGTGTATGAATGTGAAAATCTCTCTTACAAAGATGTGATACATGACATTATTCATTGTTGGATCCAGGGGGTGTTCCAGGGGTTCATAGGAAGCACCCCCCCCCTCTTTTTCGATTTTGCATTTCTTTTTTTCAAATCATGCGAACGTTGGAACCTTCCTTTTTTCCATTTGTATTTTGTTTGTATGTTGTTTTTAATTATGTGAACGTTTCATGGTGTTTCGGGAATTGGAACCGAACTGTTATTATTCCAATGAAATAAAGTGTTCAGTACAATAAAAATTTACTACCTACCTGTCGGTGTTTGATACGTTATATATAGGTATTGCTTCAGTGGATTCACAGTCAAATTCCAGTTTAATCCATACATTGTGTTAAGTAGACTGTGTGGTGTATACGGCTGTTTTATGACGGTACAGAAAGGTGCGGCAAATGGATTTAATCCACAAATACTCTGCCAATTATTGCCAAACCAGAATGCATTCTTGTCGTTAGCCTTGTTCCATATACCATCCAAACAAAACTGAAGACCGTTCTTTATATTAGCAGGTGAGCAGTCATTCGATAATGCTGAAGATAAACAATAGAAGATTGTATATAAATTCACAAAGGCAAACAATAATAATGCATCTGTATACAGATGCCAATGTGTTAGAGAAACTTTGTACACAATTTTGTAAATATATTTTAGGAGTCCGAGGAACATTTTTTCCTATTTAACCAACCAGTGCTGTTACACGTGAAAAAAAATCCGTGTCAATTCTTATTCTAAAGTAAATGATAACGGTATATATTTCTGGTGATGATTTATTTTTTTTATTTTTGACCAATTTTGTTTCCTTAAACGGCTAGGTTGATACGATTTAAATTTTGACATCATATATATCCAACCGCTCCAAGGTCGTGGGTTCAGTCAAAGACTATAATACTCCGCCGAACACGCGACATCTTGAGATCGGGTTTTCTTTTATTTTACCATGTATCATTCAATATACAACAGAAACATCTGAAACTTGAAATTTCTATCAAAAACTTAAGTGTCGTTAAGTGTATTTAATTTTTTTTTAAATCAAGGACAGTTAGTTATTGAATTAAAAGATTATACTATCAAAAATAGTTATCAAAAGGTACCAGGATTATAATTTAATACACCAGAAGCGCGTTTCGTCTACATATAAAAAGTGTCGTTAAGTGTATTTATTTTTTTTATAAGAAAATTCCTTTCAAATTCAAGGACAGATAGTTATTGAATTTGATAGGACACGTTGTGTTTTTTTAATTTTTTATTTTTCATTAAAATGCGGTCAGTAATATAAGAATTGAAAATACATTAGACTTGATAATAACTGCATACCAACGGGACATGGATTAGCGTAACCATTTATATTGTTGCATACACTATCAGGATCCTGTCCTCTGTTAACATACGTATACCGGATGTATTCATCAGTTGTTGCTTGAAACCACGTGGAACCAACAAGATTCAATTTGGCACCATCAACAAAGCGTGTTACGTTGAATAAACACCTGAAAATGCAATACGGATAAACATTGAACGTATGAATATAATTATCACTATTTTCCTAATAAATGCAGAATAAAATTGAAAATGGAAATGGGGAATGTGTCAAAGAGACAACAACCCGACCAAAGAGCAGTGCTTAAGTTGGCCCCTAAACAAACATGTATACTAGTTCAGTGATAATGGACGTCATACTAAACTCCGAAATATAAACAAGAAACTAAAATTAAAAAACTTACAAGACTAACAAAGGCCAGAGGCTCCTGACTTGGAACAGGCGCAAAAATGCGGCGTGGTTAAACATGTTTTTGAGATCTCAACCCTCCCCCTATACCTCTAGCCAATGTAGAAAAAACAAACACACAACAATACGCACAGTAAAACTCAGTTCAAAGGAAGTCCGAGTCCGATGTCAGAATAGGTTACAAAAGAAACTAAACAAAATGACAATGATACATAAATTAACAAAGGACTACTAGCAGTTACTGACATGCCAGCTCCAGACCTCAATTAAAATGATTGAAAGATTATGTCTTCATCATATGAATATCAAATACAATCCCTCTCGTTAGGGGTTTAGTATTATACCATCATAAAATATTTGAGAAAAACATAACCCGTATAGAAGTTGTAAACCACGTACAACAAGTCAGAGATAAATATATAGTATCACCGTTACCCATTGCATCTACACCGAATTATCTGTCTCTTACTGTTTATTTTTAAAATTTCATATTTCCTTTTTATAATTTGGATTTTTTATATTTATTTTATTGTTTCTTTTAAAACTCCGTGTTAAAAAAAAAAAAAAAAAAAAAGGTAAAAATGAGGAAAATAAAATATGGGAAGGGTGAAATATGGACACATAAGTCAGAGAAAAATTCGGTCTGCCATTGCATCGATTCAAGTCGTTACTTAATTAATCCATTTCAGCTTGCAAATCGAATTTAATTTCAAGGAAGACAAAGATGTTTTATATGTCTAACGGAAAATATAAAGTGATTCATGCTTTTACACCCGCCCGGCACGAGAGATCAATATAATAACATAAAAAACATAACTGTTTTAATGTGTAAGGTGAAATAATAAAACGTAATTGATTAAGATTTTTTTCACATAGATATATCTCTCCTGTAGGTAGTTTTGTTCGTAAAATGCAAATGTTTCTATAGACATGGCAACACTTGAGGATACCATCAGCTCAGTAGTCAGTAGTTCGGTACTGACATGATTTATAACAAACCTTATGCGGTTTCGGCTTTGCTCATTTTTGAAGGTCGTACGGGGACCTATAGTTGTAAATTTCTGTGTCATTTGGTCTCTTGTAAACAGTTGTCACATTTGCAATCATACCACATCTTCTTTTTTAAATTTTCTAAAATTGCCCGTTTATAAATTAGTGAATTATAAAGAAACTAAGCTTTCAACTCCCTCAGGCAAAGTTGACATTGGATGGATTTGGCTATATTTTTGTTTTTGTATTGTTTTGTCATAAAGCTCTTCAACTGTTTCGGTACTTAAACGTCCTTTGCTTTCAAATATTCGGCTTTGAGCGTTCCTGGTGAAGGTAAATGCAGAAAAGCGCTTCGAACGCAGGAAATTTTTCATTTTTTGGTCATGTATCATATACATCATATTCAAAGTCAATGAACTATGACTGAATATGCAGGGCCAAATACTCTCCCTCGTAATGAGATACGTGCATATCAATGTTTATACAACTGCAAAGTAAACCATTACTTTTTTACCTATCATAAGTGGTTCCATTTAAATGACTATGATACTCAAACTTTAAAATGAAGACATCAAAAGTCAATGAACAATAACTAAAGGATATTATCTCGACGGAAAATGAGATATGCTAGTGCTAGACTCCTGTATGTCAATAAAGTTATCGTTCCCCTTACCAGGTACACTCAGCAATTATAAAAAAAACTATGACTGAAGGGCGGGCCAAGTAATCCCTATGAAAAAGAGATGTTCCAATACTAATACAACTAAATTTCAAATTCAGTTGACCTATGACTAGTGTCTCCCCATAAACTGACCTAATCACAAATTTAAATATCATTAAAATATAACGACGCCGCCGTAAAACAACGTTAATGTATGTATAGGATCAAATTGTGGCTTGCTAAAAATCTTGTTTGCTAAACAATAAATGTTTATATTTCACCACAGCATGTATGATAGTTGGACAGCAAGTAGGGTTTTTTCCTGATTTGTTTCCTCTATATACGTTTACTGTGACCTTGCTAGTGAACCCATATAAAGTATTTACGGCTCATAATGATGCATGTACTATAACTTCATATTATCTATTCTCTTTAGTTTAGAAAATAATTCTTACCGACCATCTATTCCAGCAGAACACCCTTGTGTTAGATAGGATTGAGTTTCAATTGTGTTTAGCATTGAAGTCTGTGTATACAACAAAAAGATGTAGGTGTGGTTTACATAATCAGGGGGTGCTGGACCTAGGTACGATCGGATTATGTCTCCAGATGCAATGTCACTTCCGTTGATATTAGTAACGAGCATATGCAGAAGAGGTAGATCAGGAGTTCCAGCTGCTGGGTATGGAACAGATATGTCGACACATAGTAAAGTATAACGTACATCTGAAACATATTTATAACTGTTTAGTTGTTTTCTGTTTGAATATATCTTAAAATAAAGTATGATCTATTTTATTTACGCCCCTGTTGCTAAATATATAGTAGTATTCGAAATACTATGTGACTTGTTGTTTTTCTGTTTATCGTTTGTCTTTGTTGCCCTGATGTCGTTATTTTTTATTCGATTATGGTTTTCGATTTCACTCTTGGTACCTTTTCCCTCTATTTTGTTTGGTCTTTTTTCGAATCTAACACATTTGCACATATGCCATTACACTGACAGTGTACACAGTAAAGATTCGTTGTATACGTGTATTATATAAGTGTGTATATCTGACTGTTTGGAAGACTGTATGCTACCATTAAGATGTCATATGGCTTTTTTGTTTATTATTAGGTTGCTATCTCATTGACATACAACCCATCTCCTCGTTTGTGGTTAAGGTGGTTGTACGAAGTCCTGTATTTGTGTTATGTACATATGTATGTTAACAAAATTATTAAATGGTATTGAAATTAAGATTGGGTTGTTTCAATGTTTACTTTTACAAGTGTTTGCTCTTGATTCATTATGTCCCTTTAAAAAAGACCTTACAGTTCGTTATAATTTTACTTTTAAAGTTAAGAGACTTTCCGATTTGTCCAGTTGTGTTAAATATTATGCATTACTACTGGTATTACTAATCCACGGAAACTGTTGATGTAACTTAACAATAGGTACATTATCAAATTTTTACAAGTCACGTTATATTGACGACGAGGTTTTTTAAAGGTGTGAAACAAGAGGCGTGTAGTACATTCGCACTATGGTGATCTTTTTTTTTATCGACCACCAAAATCGGGAAAAGGTTGTAATACACTATAAGGAATTTGTTGCGATTGTCATACAAGTGAGAGGTTTAGCTAGCTATAAAACAAGGTTCAATCCACCATTTTTTACATATATATAGGAAAATGCCTGTACCTAGCCAGGAATATGACAGTTGTTATCCATTCGTTTGATGTGTTTGAGATTTTGATTTTGCCATTTGATTAGGGACTTTCCGTTTTGAATTTTCCTCGGAGTTCAGTACTTTTGAGATTTTACGTTTTGTTAGATTGTACACAAACCTGTTATTGTAACGGTGTTAGATATTCAAAGTACTGTAAACAAACTACTTTTTGCGAGCGATTTATTTTCGCGACTTTAAATCGTGGCAAACATGTAGAACTTATATCTCTTTTTAACAACATCTAGTAAATTTGCAAATCGCAAAAATAAATCGCTTCGAAATGGGCTAGGAAGGACTTAACACGAAATTAAGTATCCGCGAAAATAAGTTGGTTCACAGTATTCTAATTAGGCTAGAAAAAACAATGTAGTTACAAGAACGACAAATGTCATAATACATAATTCACTTTGAAATAATGAAAAAGTAAAATCGCAAAAATACTGAACTCCGAGGAAAATTCAAAACGGAAAGTCCCTAATCAAATGGCAAAATCAAAAGCTCAAACACATGAAACGAATGGATAACAACTGTAATATTCCTGACTTGGTACAGGCATTTTCTTATGTAGAAAAATCGTGGATTGAACCTGGTTTTATAGCTAGCTAAACCTCTCACTTGTATGACAGTCGCATCAAATTCCATTACAATAGTACCTGTTTTTCCTGATGGTATGAAGAGTAAGCCCTCTCTCAGAAGAGTCATAGTTAACGTTGCCTCACTTCTGGCGTGAGCTGGACTGATATAGCCATCTCCAATAGGATTCAGTTTTGCTGTATGTTCTCTAAATTATATTTTCACAATAGGTTGACAGTAATAAACAAATGATATAAAGATATAAGTAATATTTGACATGCATAACTTTGAAAATTGTCAGACAACTTTGCAAAGACGCTCATTTTACCTGGTATTTTATTTAGGAGGAATTTCAATGTTGTTTTTTTTTAAAATAAATTCTATAAATTTCTTTACAATTTACCTATAAGAAATCGTATTCAGATTAAATATGATTTTCAATTGTTTGTACATTTGATTATCTGTCTTTATACAACTTTCTTTTGTCATTTTGCCCTGTACATGACATGTTTGAATCGTCATGCTGAGCAAATAAAAGACTATGGGATAAACGTCATTGTAACTACGTATACATCATAACAATACGATTAAAGGTAATTTGTTATATCTAGAATAAATGATCTGGAGGATTCATCAACAAAAACAAAGCATTTAACCTCCTCTGATAAGCGTCTGTTAAATATTTCAACAGAAACCGCCACTTTTCTGACACCAATTAGGAAATATAAATACACACGAATCATATTGAAACAAGTTGACAGTCTTTGAGGTCATTCTTTACTTCAGACGAAAAGCTGGTTGAACATGGTATACAAGTAATCTTTTAAACGTTATTGAACGCCATGATGATTTATTTGACTATAACGTTACATATTGGAAAAAAGGATTCTCTGCTTGGCCCTTGATATATATACTTACTGATATCTATAACTTGTGCAACATGAATCAAAATTTAAAGCTGTCGTGTGAAGATTGATGTCTAATGACATGGACAAGTCAACATCATCTGGTATAAAACTTATTTTCTTCTTTTTCAAAGCTGAAACATTATGGAAAAATTTAATTTTGGGTGGAACACTTCTTTTGATTGGCTGTTTTGTATAACAGCTCATAGACATAATTTTGAAATGTGATAGTGACGTCATCGCCATTCTCTCATTGAATTTAGACCAATTCTTTTGGGTAATGTTTAAACAATAAGGAAAAGTTAGGTTCCCCAATATAAACCTGATAATGTAACTGTAATTTCGTTAATTTCAATAAATTTTAACGAAAAAGGAAGGACCCTGACACTCAGTTTTAATACTGTACATTGTTCCAGAAATTTAAGAAAATTCCACTAACATCGTCGAACATTCCAGCTACCTTTAGTTCTACTTTTTGATCTTGTAAAAAAACGTATAAATATTTCATTGACAATTAATGGTCCTGAATATCCATGTAATTTTTGCTGCTAGACGTTAAGCGAGCATTTATCAGTTCTTTAGCTGATTAAAATAAAGGAAGGAAGTGTGCTGATATTCCTATTTTAATCCCTACAGATTATCTGAAATCATCAAGGAACCATCAATGTCCGATTTTTTCCTGATCATCGTGCGTTATTATCAGGCTTGAGGATCGAAACTCATTCGATTCGACGGTAAACTCATTTGAAAATAGAAGGGATTCCCTGACCACAATGTTATTGAAAAGATAAATTATTGTCAAGGAATTAGCTAAATTTTTTTAATTTACCGGTTTTCAAAGGCGACATGTTAGGTTGATAATGCATAGTAGATTATACTAAATATACTAATAAGAAATAAACAAAAAGCTACACTTCATATGTATAATACAAACAAACAAAAACAGGATGATAGACCACTTTCCAGTTATAAAATAAAATTGAGAATGGAAATGTGGAATGTGTCAATGATACAACAACCCGACCAAATGTCTTCCAGTGGAAAAGTTCGTCAATTATGCGCGCCATTATGGCGTCATTTAGGGTTGGATGCCTTGTCAAAAACTAAGTCATTTCATTTATACACATTTTCATACATATATTCATACAAATATTTATATATAATTGTCAAATAGCTGCATTTAAAAAAAAGGGGATTAAATAAAACCCTATAATCACTTTTTACAGAATTGGTAATTTAGCAAACGAGTACTGATCACAAAATGCAATTTAATTGTGGGAACGGAGTAAATTGAATACCACCAATTAGATTTGTATGACTAAAATGAGAGTGTGTAAACTTAATTATCATGTGTATCTATACCTACTTACTTAAAATTATTTACCGTTGTGCATGTATATGAGGCTGGGACTTGTCAATTTCCTGATGAAAGTAAACCCAGAAAGCGCTTCCAATAAATAAAATTGATAGTGTTATTTATTTAATTTAATTTTTACATACATGCTATTTATTTAATTTTATTTTTACAAATATGCACTTACCTTCAGTTACCATGTTAGGACAGTTGTTAATGAGACCGACGTTGACAAAATACTGGACAGAATAGGGATCTTTTACAGCTGTTAACCAATTCATCGCTATAGGTCCTGTAGTAATAAACATAATATTGTATGATGTATTCAACTAACAAATGTCAAAATTGTCAATAAATAAAATTGAGAATGGAAACGGGGAATGTGTCAAAGAGACAACAACCCGACCATAGAGCAGACAACAGCCGAAGGCCACCAATGGGTCTTCAATGCAGCGAGATACTCCCGCAACCGGAGGCGTCCTTCAGCTGGCCCCTAAACAAATATGTATACTAGTTCAGTGATAATGGACGTCATACTAAACTCCAAATTATACACAAGAAACTAAAATTAAAAATGATACAAGACTAACAAAGGCCAGAGGCTCCTGACTTGGGACAGGCGCAAAAATGCAGCGGGGTTAAACATGTTTTTTGAGATCTCAACCCTCCCCCTATACCTCTAGCCAATGTAGAAAAAACAAACGTACAACAGTACGCACAGTAAAACTCAGTTTAAGAGAAGTCCGAGTCCGATGTCAGAATAGGAAACAAAAGAAAATAAACAAAATGACAATAATACATAAATAACAACAGACTACTAGCAGTTACTGACATGCCAGCTCCAGACCTCAATTAAACTGATTGAAAGATTATGTCGTCATCATATGAATATCAGGCACAATCCCTCCTGTTAGAGGTTTAGTATTATACCTTCATAAAATATATGAGAAGAACACAACCCGTGTCATGCCAACAACTGGTTTTAGAATAAATATGTTTAATTCCGATGCAAAGACCCTATAAGTGAATCAATATTAAAGCCAAAATATGCAATCTTTAATGACCTGACAACAGTATCGTAACTATATCCCTTCTTAATAAGTCTGTTTAAAGGTTTTATTAGCTTTTGAGGTGAATACTGGCATTTTTGTGCTTTGTAAAGAATGTTACCATAAAAGATTGGATGTGAAATACCCGAACGTATAAGATGTCTGCATGTTGAGTTATATTTACGAATGATGTCCTTATACCGAGGATAAAATTTAGTAAATGTTTTGACTAGTTTATGATATCGAAAACCCTGGTGTATTAATTTTTCAGTTATATATAAATTTCTCTCGCTAAAATCTAATACGTTGTTACATACACGAGCGAATCGTACAAGTTGAGATATATAAACACCATAAGAAGGTGACAAGGGAACGTCACCATCTAAAAATGGATAATTAACGATAGGAAATGAAAAATCATCTCTTTTATCATAAATTTTTGTATTAAGCTTCCCGTTAATGATATAGATATCAAGATCGAGCAAAGGACAGTGGTCATTGTTAGTATTAGCTTTATTTAAAGTAAGTTCAACAGGATAAATTTCTTAAGTATACATACTGAAGTTGTCATTATTGATAGCCAATATATCATCCAAATATCTAAAAGTATTGTTAAATTTTTGTATCAGATGTTGTTTCGATGGGTCTTTGCTGATTTTAGTTATAAATTGTAATTCATAACAAAGTATGATTTACTAAAAAAAAAAAAAAAAAAAAAAAAAAATAATAATAATATTGAATGAAATGTGAAATAGAAAAACAAGAGTGCACACGCTGAAATGTCTCGCCTTTTTAACTAACAATTGATATTATGTTGATAGTCCTAAATATAAAGCTTTACTACAACTATCACATAAACTTAATATGATCAAAGAAATTAAGTCAAGGTCATATAAACCTAACGAGAAATACATGTACACCTTACAATCATTCAATACACTAAATATAGTTGACCTATTGCTTATCATGCTTATAGTTTCTAAGAAAAAGACTTAACCAAAAAAAAAATAAACATTGACCAACGAACCATGAAAATGGGGTCAAGGTCAAATGAACCATGCCAGGCAGACGTGTACAGCTTACAATCCTTCCTTACAAAATATAGTTAACCTATTACTTACCGTTATAGTTTAAGAAAAACAGACCAAAACACAAAAACTTAATACTGAGCAATGAACCGTGAAAATGAGGTCAAGGTCAAATAAAACCTGTGAGACTGACATGTTCCTCATAAAATGTTTCCAGACACCAAATATAGTTGACCTATTGCATATAGTATTAGAAAAAAAGACCAAACCTCAAAAAATTAACTTTGACCACTGAACCATGAAAATGAGGTCAAGGTCAGATGACACTGCCAGTTGGACATGTACACCTTACAATCATTCAATACACCAAATATAGTAGACATATTGCATACAGTATAAGAAAAACATACCAAACACACAAAACTTAACTATATCCACTGAACCATGAAAATGAGGTCAAGGTCAGATGGCACCTGCTAGATGGACATGTACACCTTACAATCCATCCATACACTGAATATAGAAGACCTATTGCTTATAATATCTGAGATATCGACTTGACCACCAAAACTTAACCGTGTTCACTGATCCATTAAATGAGGTCGAGGTCAAGTGAAAACTGTCTGACGGGCATGAGGACCTTGCAAAGTACGCACATACCAAATATAGTTACCCTATTACTCATAATAAGAGAGAAATTAACATTACAAAAATGTTAACTTTTTTTCAAGTAGTCACTGAACCATGAAAATGAGGTCAAGGACAATGGAAATGTGACAGACGGAAACTTCGTAACATAAGGCATCTGTATACATGTACAAAGTATGAAGCATCCAGGTCTTCCACCTTCTAAAATATAAAGCTTTTAAGAAGTTAGTTAACGCCGCCGCCGCAGCCGCCGGATCACTATCCCTATGTCGAGCTTTCTGCGACAAAAGTCACAGGCTCGACAAAAACCCTATTTATAATTTGACCAATGAGTCTGGGCTACGTTTCAGAAAAAAATCTTACGACTATAATTTATTGTAGTTTTACTGATGTGTTCATGCATTACACATTTGATTTAAATTTGATGTATCCCTTTTTGTGCTTTTCTGTTACATTTGATTGTTTTTATAGTGATTAAGATGATAACACAATGTTGACTGCTGTATCCCTATTTTTGACATTTTTACCTATTGTATTTGTTTGTTTTGTTCACGCATCGTTGTCAATATGTTGGAATTTGATGCGACTGTCATACAAGTGAGAGGTTTAGCTAACTTTAAAACCAGGTTCCATCCACCATTTTCTACATAAGAAAATGCCTGTACCAAGTCAGGAATATGACTGTTGTTATCCATTCGTTTGATGTGTTTGAGCTTTTGAATTTGCCATTTGATTAGGGACTTTCCTTTTTTTTATTTTCCTCAGTATTTTTGTGATTTTACTTTTTACAAACAATTTTACTCGTAAGATTGTTTGTAAAAAGAGGTTATGAAATAGTTGTGATATTACTATTAATAACAATAACTTCTTTTTGGCAAATGACATTATAAATAACGAATAAATTACCCTTAATTATGCAGTATTTTTGTTGTAAAGGGACAATCAATTTTTGGAAGAGGGGGGTTTTGAAAATAAATACCACAAAAAGCTAGAATCGAATGTATACAAAAGTATAAATAAATGTTCGCTGGGAAAAAAAGCATACAAAATATTTTATTATAAAATTGAGAATAGAAATAGGGAATGTGTCAAAGAGACAACAACCCAACCAATGAACGGAAAACAGCTGAAGGCCACCAATGGGTCGTTAACACGGCGAGAAAATCCCGAACCTGGAGGCGCGCTTCAGCTGGTCCCTAAACAAAAATGTGTACTAGTTCAGTGAAACTGGACGTCATACTAAACTCCAAACCATATACATGAACTAAAATTAAAAATCATACAAGACTAACAAAGTCCAGAGGCTCCTGACTTGGGACAGGCGCAAACATATGGCTGGGTTAAACATGTTTTGTGAGATCTCAACCCTCCCCTTTACCTCTATTCAATGTAGAAAAAAACAAACACACAGCAATATAGTCTTAGACATTGAAATTTCAATATGTTACATTAAAGTTCCTATTTTAAGCTCACGTTGACACAAGCTCATGAGAAATTTGCATTACGTTGTACATTCACCGTGCGTGTATCGTCCGTGCGTATATCGTGCGTGTGGTCAGTTTGAATTTTAAAAGGTCTGTACCTCTTTACTTACGTCTACACTTTTATCATATATACATGTAGCCCGATACTAAAAATAGAAACAATTGTGATCTTAAGAATTTCGACAGTAACTATATGTTTAAAGGGTCCCTTTACAATCCCTATGACACAGAGTAGGCAGAGAAAGGAACGAAAACAAAAAAAAACCATAGTGCATACCTGTTAGATCAAGCTCCTGAAATGCGTCTGTAGTGTTATAGGCCGCAGTTACCATTGTCTGCCTCAGTTTTTGATTCCATTCGTTGGTTAAAACAATTCGATTTTTTTGTTCGAATAACAGGAACACATAGGCATTTTCTCTTACAGTTGGATTTTTAGGTCCATGGTAAGGTATGATAGCCTAAAAATAAAATACAAGTTATGTTGAAAAAGGGAAATGTAAAGAGATTTTTTTTTTTATCTCACAGATGGAGGAATAGCTGTTAAACGTTCAGTGGCAAATTAAACGGTATATTCAGAATAAGAACCTGATTATATGATATGAATATAAACTCTGTTCTGTTCTAGACCGAAACGCTGAGCAGAATTTGTAGTTTACTGGGTAACGAGTTACAAAAAATGTTCATTCCAGAAGAACAGGGCACCCTATTCTAACCGGACACATTATTCTGACTACGAGCCGACTGGTCTTTCATCCTACTCTTATATGCCTCTTGCTTAGACGAGAGGTAGAAACTAATTATTTTGAAGTCTTTGAGTTGACACAGATTGGGTTTGAAGCTATGACCTTTTTAACTCGAGGCGAGCATACTTCCACGAGACCATCGAAAAGTGGTAAAAATCTCATAAAAGTGAGAAAAAAAATGTTTTAGTTTCCGTGCGTTTTTTAGAATCAATTCATCAGGTACATTGTTCACTCTGAAACACATCACTTCTTTGCGTCAAAATCGAAGGGGCATAACCAAGTCAGTTAGAAAGAAAAACGCAATTCTTTTAAATCGTCCTTTCATAAACCCATATTGCATTGAATTATTGGTGATTGATTGATTGTTGTTTGCTAAACGATCAGTGGCAAATGCATCAGGCATGTTAAGGGCGAGAACCAATTAACAAGTTATAAATTTTCACTTCGTACTATGAACATCAAAATTATTTATCTATTTACTGCAGGGTTTGTTGCTCGTGCTGTGTGGATGCAGTAGAATGTGTCCCCGTGCTTGTGGTGTATGCCCTTATATTTTTTAATTATGGGTTGTTTGCCTGTGAGAGAGCTTTCACATGTTTATATCTTTATAAAATTTTTACTTGGATGGAAAGTTGTCTCATTGGCACTCATACCACATCTTCTTATAAATTTTCACTTCGTACTATGAACATCAAAATTATTTATTTTGTAATAATATTTTCTTTCTCTATTGGTACTGTACACGTATACCTGACAACAAAATTATTTTCATTTACCTGTGTTTAAAGTTATTGCAAATGGATGGTATTTTTGTTCGAGCATATTGCTTTTCTTTAATTGTTTAACATTTTCTTACCGATATAACATGTTACTTTTATTATTCTTCCCTTAGTTTATTAATTTTGTATTCAAAATTATTTATTTTGTAAAAATATTTCCTTTCTCTATTGGTACTGTACAGGTATACCTAACAACAAAATTATTTTCATTTACCTGTGTTTAAAGTTATTGCAAATGGATGGAATTTTGTTCGAGCATATTGTTTTTCTTTAATTGTTTAACATTTCTTACCGATATAACATGTTACTTTTATTATTCTTCCCTTAGTTTATTTATTTTGTATTTACATTGTGTCATAGGTCAAATTTATTTGTTCAGTGTATGTTCAATGGTGTTAATATGTCCTTTGATTGAGTTAAGCTATTTCAGTTGATATTTTATGGTGTGTCTTTCTATGTTGTGATGTTACACTATTGTTTCAGAAAAAGGGTGAAGGTTTGGTACCATTAAAACGTTTAAACCCGCTGCATTTGTTTGCACCTGTCCTAAGTCAGGAATCTGATGTTCAGTAGTTGTCTTTTGTTGATGTGGTTCATAAGTGTTTCTCGTTTCTCGTTTTTTATATAGATTAGACCGTTGGTATTCCCGTTTGAATGGTTTTACACTAGTAATTTTTTGTGGGGCCCTTTATAGCTTACTGTTCGGTGTGAGCCAAGGCTCCGTGTTGAAGACCGTACTGTGACCTATAATGGTTTACTTTTATAAAATTTTTACTTGGATGGAAAGTTGTCTCATTGGCACTCATACCACATCTTCTTATATCTATATAAGACAATGTTTAGAACAGGTCTGCAAGTCTTAGATAGGAATCGACTTGAATGAAGGACTCGAAATTTGTACCACATTTTTTTTTAGTTGTAATCTCTGTCCTGCCTTTTTATTTTTTCACTCTATTCGGTCCTGCCTTTTATTAGTTTATCCTGACTTTTTTTAACATAAATTGTCATCCTGCCTTTTTTTCGCCAAGTTGCTCATCCTGCCTTTTTTTTTACTCAAAACTCCTGTCCTGTCTTTTTTTCAAATTTCATCCTAGCCCCCCCCCCCCATAAAAATCAAATGGTAGCTCCCTTACAGACCCCTCAGAGTCGCTGCAATGGCTTGTAACGTGCAAAGAGCGTAACACTCTTTTTACACGAGTCATCGGATTTTTCCGGTTCAAACAACATAGCATTCGGACAAAGTACCCATGTCTATGATCGGGATTGTTTCACACAGTAAATGTGTTATATATGTACTGCGTATGCATCGTGTCAAAACCTTCTTTGTGAGTTTAATTTGAGGAACGGCGGTAAAAGATACTTATTTTCTTAGGGGAAAGAGAGATTGTCGAAACAAAAAAATACATTGATATGAATGAGATTTATTGTGTGTTGTTTCATTTCCGCAAGAATGTTATCAGTGGTAATTTCTTGATATTTGTTCACTGCAGTTGCTGTTATGTGCCTGTGTTATATAGTCGTTTAATATTGACCCTGTTGACATAACTCACAACTTTAGGACAAGAGGAGCAAACATCCTTAGTATTGACCCTTGTGACATAACTCACAACTTTAGGACAAGAGGAGCAAACATCCTTAATATTGACCCTGTTGACATAACTCAAACATTAGGACAAGAGGAGCAAACATCCTTAATAGTGATCCTTGTGACATAACTCACAACTTTAGGACAAGAGGAGCAAACATCCTTAATATTGACCCTGTTGACATTACTCACAAATTTAGGACAAGAGGGAGCTTCCTAGTATATTGTTTGGACGCTAGTTGTTCATTGTGAAGCTAATGTTGCGACCTTATGTCTATCTAAAAACAAATAGACTGTGTTTTCTACTGAAAATATTTGCGTTGTCGTTCAGTTTTATCATTGGGCAATAGAAAAATATGTTAGTTTGGATGCCCTAACCCTACCTAACCAGAATATAGCTGCCTACTTAAAATGTGTTATTGTTCTGATTTGAAAAACGTTTTTTTTTTTTAATCAGATATGCACAAAGACTAAAAAAAACATCTGACTCGTCAATTTCTCTTTGCCGAAAAAAAAAGAAAATGCCTACCTACCTACTTACTGTCTCTACCTCTTGGTAGGGTTTGGGCAAACCAAAATATTTTTAAGCGTGGCCTAATGGCAGTTTCAAAAGTAAGAAAATACAACATGTATGTATGACAAAAAAAATAATTACCTCGGCATTCTGTATGTCATTCTGATTTATATTGATATAAATTCCATGTGCTATGAAGGAGCCAGTATCAAAAATGTACAATGTATACAATTTATTCGGTAAAGCCGTCCAAGTTATTGTTGGAATATTTCGTGCTTCCCATGGGTGAATGTTTTTGGACAGTAAAGGTTGTAGTTCAAATGTCTTTGATTCAGTCACCGTGTATTTATTTCCACAGCTAGGGTATGATCCTGAAACATTACGTTAATTTATTTTTACTAAACATGTACATGTAAATAGAATCCATTAAACTTTAATGATCCCAACAGAAAAGTAGTTTTTAATATAAGTATGATCAAACTACATGCTCAATTTCCTAGAAGTGCTTTGTTTATTTGATCAAAATCATGATTAAGTGCAAATATTTGACAAGATAGTGTGCACGACATGCTATTAATTTTTATATACGAAGGATTAAAGTGTCGATTGTTTTCTCAGTTTAGCAGTTTCAACACTTTCAAACTTTCGATGAATGAATGTGACAATTTTTCTTATGGAGCTACCATTTGATTGTTATGGGGGTTGGGGGCTAGGATGGAATTTTTTGTCCTGCATTGTTTTTAAGATGTAATCTCTGTCCTGCCTTTTAATTTTTCACGCTATTTGGTCCTTCCTTTTTTTATTAGTTTTTCCTGCCTTTTTTCACTCAAAACTCCTGTCCTGCCTATTTTTTTCAAATTTCATCCTAGCCCTCTCCCCCCCAAAAATCAAATGGTAGCTCCCTTACAAAGATGTGATATATGACATTATTTATTAGCGGATCCAACGGTCGGTCGGGAGTTGTTCCGGTGCTTGGCACCCTCCTTATTTATTGATTTTTTTTTTTTTTTTTTGTGAACGTTCCATGGTCCCCCTTTTTTCAATTTATTTATTATTATTATTTTTAATTATGTAAAGGTTTCATGGTGTTCCGGGGGTTAGAACCCCCCCCCCGAACCCCGAACCCCCCCCCCCCCCCCCCCGAACCCACCCCCCCCCCCCCCCCTTCCATACACACACACACACTTTTTTTCAAAATGGCTGGATCCGCATCATTATTATTTCAATAATATAAAGTGTTCAGTAAAATGAAAATTTACTATCTACCTGTGGGTGTTTGATACGTTATATCTAGGTACTGTTTCAGTGGATTCACGGTCAAATTCCAGTTTAATCCATACACTGTGTTAAGTAGACTATGCGGTGTATAAGGCTGTTGTATGACTGTACAGTACGGTGCAGCAAATGGGTTATATCCACAAATACTCTGCCAATTACTTCCATACCAGAATGCACTCTTGTCGTTAGCCTTGTTCCATATACCATCCAAACACAACTGAAGATCGTTCTCTATATTAGCATGGGAGCAGTCATTCGATAATGCTGAAGATAACAATAGAAAAGTGTATATAAATTTACAGAGGCAAACAATAATAATGTATCTGTACAGATGCCATTGTATTAGAGAAGCTTTGTAAACAGTTTTGTAAAAATATTTTAGGAGTCAGAGGTACTAGTAAATATTCAAAAGACGCATGTCGTACTATTGCTTTATGTTATAAAAAAGGGGGAAGGGTGCACCAAAACAAAATAGTTGAACCATTTCATGAGTTCCCATCTCCAAGCCCAAATTCACGAATCTCATAAGACTGTGTCTTTATACGTTAATGCCTTACGGTGGTCAAAAACACCACAGGGAGATAACTCTGTAAAAATCAGCTGAACGTTTCAATCACGTTCTATTGTTAAGGAAATATTAAGCTCCTCAATGATCAAAATGAATGTTTGTCAAACTGCTATATATCCAATGAAATTGTTCCGATAAAGTGTGTAGGTCAAGTTTTTTGAAATTTTTATATTTTTGTCAAAGGGTAAAAGTATATATTTTGTAAAACGAGCCAAATTAATTTTAGTCGAGATGTTTGGTACCATCTTAATGAGGTAGTGATCTTTGACATTCTCTGCTGAATTTAATTACAGTAACACTTATAGGCAAATTTGTGGTTGACAAATTGTAAAGGTGGAGGTTCGTTAAAAATAAAAAAAAGCAGTACGTATGCTTTGTTTCAGTCAGGAATCTTTATCAAAACATAGTTTAAAAAATTTCAAATCAACAGTTTGCTGAGTTGTAATGCTATTACATATGACTGTAACCAAGAGGAGTTAGTCCATTAGCGAGTTTGCCGCGATTTAGACTTTTTGCGCTGATGCGGTGTAAAGCAAACACCGATCAATCAATCCATTAGCGGATGTTTTGTTCCTTCTCCTGTTATGAGTTGTTTCAATATTATATATTACGTTAAACTAAGCGTTGAATGGTTTACCTTAATGCTACTCATTTATATACGATAATATAATCCTGTATAAGGTGTACAAGGACCTGCTATCTCATCTACTTGTTGAATTGATCTTTGATTGATTGATTGATTGATTGATTGATTGATTGTTGTTTGCTTAACGTCCAGTGGCGTATAGTTTTGTTAAAGATTGCGTTTACGAGTAGATGCTGATCATTTCTTATGATTGAAGGCACCTGTACATGTAGCTCTCTCATACACTGTTTGTATATATATATATGTGTACTTTCTCGTCATATTGTGCGATTCCCTGATTTATGCAAACTCTTGCAAAAATTACTTACTGATGGTTTTTAGAATCATACTTTAATCTGATTTCTTATTTTATTTGTCAATTGATTTATTCATTGCAAACTACTCAAATTTATAAAAAAGACAAGTAATATAATAATTGACAATTTGTAAAATTGGAATAACTAGTCCACCAAACAGCGTTTAACCTATACACACAGGTACAATAATCGTAACATGTATTACATGTATACATGTAATAAATACATGTAGCCACCGGTATACAAAGCCCCCTTCCCTTGGACACACAAATATTTCTTATCCTCCAATTTATTACCTTTAACCAATACATAATTACTTTGACACAATTTCGTTAATATTTTTACCTGTGACAAATATTCTTTGACAGACTTCTTATTTACGGCTTCGTTGTACGAACATAATTATCATATTCGGATTTATAATCGACATTTAATAATGTCTTTAAATGACATAAAAATGTTAAAATTAAACTTACCGTATTGTATATATGCCATTAAACATACAAGCACACATGTCCACATCTTCATTTTAGTATAGTAACTTATTCGATGGCACTAAAACGTGACCTAACCACGTTTTCCTTATACAATATTTATTTTTAAATGTCTCTCAACTGTGAAAATACATGTATATTGTCAATAAATTTAAGTGTGTTTCAATTGCTTCAGGTCAAATTGTATAATGAAATTATTTTGATCATTAAAAATCATTAAAGTTCATCATGAGGTTATATGTATACATATATGCTATTATCGGAAAGGATGTAAAATAAATATGCGCTTTTGTGTACATACACTGAATATTTTTCGAATGTGTAATTTTAGTGAGAAAAAAATTCAGATTGCCGTTATAAATTATTGCACCGACTTTACAGCTATATTTTCATTTCTATGTGCAACATTAGCGATATTTTTTTTTGGAAACCCCTTCTTCAGTAAATGGAGTAAAACCAAAAAATATACAAATAAATCTAAGGTTGGATCATTAATAAAAAGGAATGTTATGCTGCTAGATAACGTAGAAATAATTTTATCCTGCAATCAGCCAACTATTGTACAAATAACAGGTACACAAATAAATTTTTGCTTTATTTGTACTACAAATAAAGTCTCCTGTTACCCCTCTTTCATGTTGAGCAAGCGGTAATGTGGATATTTCTTTTTGCGTACCAGCTCATTTTGGGGTCCTCTTCGCGGTCCGCGTTTAAACTATGTCGATTTATTTGAAAAATTAGAGACAATGATTTAGATTTTAACAACTAAAATTTCAAGTGTTGGGTGTAAATTTCAGGATAAAAACAATATATGTACATTATCAGAAAATATAAAATTTATTCGTACTCGCTGCGAAACAGGAGAAAAGCTCGGCGAGCATCGCTTTTCGTGCTGTTTCTAAAGCTCATACAAATACATTTTATATTTTCCGACAATGTACATATATTGTATATATCTTTTTATCAAAAATGATTAAAATATACCATATAAGGGAACAGCCTTCATACACTCGTAGTTTCCGATTATATAGGTTTTTTTTTTGTTAAATATTTTGTTTAAAACTCTAGTGCATTTTAAGCATACATTTTAATTAACATTAAAATTAATCATTTGGTTTTACAGAGAAATTTTCGTTTTAGTGGTGTCAATGAGGATTTAATTGAATAGAATAAAAAAATATGCCATTTTTAAAGTAGTCATTAGAAAAAAAAAATTGGGTAGGATTAAGCCATTTCTAAAAGGGGGTTCCAACCAAGGATAAAAGGGGGGGGATCCAACCATATGTTCCCATTCAAAAGCATTGATCGTCAAAAAAGGGGGTGTTCCAACCTTTTCCAACCCCCATCCCCATTCAATCTAGGTTGCATCTAGAAGATATCAAGTGTTAAAGCAAAACAAAGAACATTAATTCAAAGAGAAAAATCGCTTCAAAGGTCTTGTAGTAGTGTGCTCGCCTCAATTGCTGGAGGTCGTGGGTTCGAACCCTGATCCAATCAGGCAAAAAAAGTGTACATTAGTAATTGCTGCTTCTCCGCTATTAAAGCACTCTGCATTTAGGAAAAAGAGCAAAGACTGGTCAGCTTGGAGTCAGAAAATGTGTCCAGAAAGGGTTACATGTCTTCCTGCGGACTGCTATCTTAACTAGTACGTAAAAAAATCCGGATCAGCGAGTCGGTGAAGTACAAATCAGGGTTTATATTTGTGACAGGGCTTTCTAAATTTCGGCATGACTGAATTTTCAGCCAATTCATAAAATGACTTATCTTGACAGGCATTATATGAAATAGAAACAAGACCGGGTTTGCAGAGAGGATAAGCGTCTCCTGCTATGAATGCATCACCATCCATGCGAAGATCTGCTCCAAACTCATGAATGCTAGATGAAAATCCAAAAGATGCAAGTCCTGTCAATATAAGCAATCCATGGTCAGCCTAATCATGATAGTGTTACTTTGAATCTTTTGGGAACACATGAAAAAGAAGATATTCATTTGAGGTGTTCGCAAAACCCCATGTTGTCGAATGTTCAGTGTTTTATCAGATATTAAGTATTGACAAAGCTGAATGTGTCATCGCCCGGGTTTCACCAAATGTGGTTGTAGTACTACAACCAGACTAAACGACAAACGACGTATTTGCCAAAAAATAAGGACATATGTGTAACACCTAAACATTACATGAAATAACAAACACCTGTATAGTTCAGTGCTTGTAATTTGAAAAAAATCAGAAGAATTCATTTTTAATTAGCAAGACTCTTAAATTGCAAGCATTAAAGTTCAGTAATTATCAAAGACAAAATGGCTTTGTTGTTCAATATTTTCAGTGACTTATTATTTTAAACATGTAGTTCTATATAAGGATTTCAAGCATTTTGTAAAAAGATTTTAATTTTTTCTAGTTTAAAAAAAAATGCCTTAATTTTAAAAATGCTTGTAACACATTCATATCATTTTCTCGTCCTACAAAAATATCTAGTCATCCATCCAAATAGAAAATGTATAATTTTATTATAATTGTTTTAACCTCAGATGACCAATTCATTCAACTAATATCGTTTGATGTGTTTTAAATACATTCAGAACAAGATTTGTATCACTAAATACAAAAAATGTACCAGTATGTCTTTGGAATGTTATCCGGAATAATATACGCGACCGTTATGGAAAAGCAACGGCTACAAAATCTCAATCCTTATTAAAGGATTCCTTATCTGCTACATCAATCATGGAAGACGCATTGGTAGCATTTAACTAGGACATGCCTTATTCTATGTTTCTCGCTTGAATAGCCTACCGGGATGATAATTTAAGGACTATATTTAATTCTTATTAGCCAATTATCTTAATAATAAGATAAAGTATGATCTTTACCCTTACGCCCATAATATTTCCAAAGTCTGGGAATGCTGTCGGGAGAAACAATGGGAATGTTTATTGTTCCTTCCGGCTGCACTACTTGGAAACTACTGCAAAAAAAATACCAGGATATTTTATAGACATTCAAAATTAAAAGTAGAATTTGAACGAGAAATCATTCAGAAAGGGGACCTTTATTCTTATTTTTTTTTAGCAAGATATACTTTATAGTATATCACAGACGACAGAAATGTGAACAACCTGATTAAATTTCCAAACAATTTTATGATACCTATCATTTAATAAGTTACATTTCATTAGAAGGAACTACCATTTGTTTTTTGTTGTTTTTTTTTCTCCTTTCACTCCTTTCAATTTGATTTTTTTTTTTTGTGTTTTTTTTTTATTATTTTATTTTTTTTCGTATACACATGCATACTTTATTGTAACACAGTCAACCCTGTTCATCACAGTTTCATATAATTACTCGCCAAAATGTAATGCTAAAAATATATTAAGGAATGAGTGTATATATACTGTGGTTCATTAGTGTTTCTCGTTTCTCGTTTTTATATAGATTAGACCGTTGGTTTTCCTGTTTGAATGGTTTTACACTAGTCATTTTGGGGGCCCTTTATAGATTGCTGTTCGGTGTGAGCCAAGGCTCATTGGCACTCATACCACACCTTCTTATATCTATATACATAATATTAATGTTATATGAATTTAAGGCGCAATTACTATACAAGTAAGCCGGTTACCAAAACCAATAACAACAACAACAACAAGTATCAAGAAAAATACTGAGATGCTTTTACACTTTTAAAATCATCCTTAGGGCTATGAAATATGGATAAGACGAAAACATTGTTGCAGATCTTAATAGCAAAATGACTTGATTTTATAAGGAATGTTCACTTGATACACGCGACAACTGAAAATAAGGCCTTTTAGAATCTATATTGATCTGAGGAAAACACAACTTAAGATATATATGTATCGCACTGTACTGATCTAAAATTAAACGTACGTCCATCCGGACTTTCTATCATCAATGCTTCTTTCCAATAATAATTTCGTAAAACCTTAATATGTTATTGTGCATCTCCTCTTTATATTCAATGGCTGTTCGGGTTTCCAATAGCAACATGCACACTTTCGTATCTTTAAATGGTGGTAGGAATCTTGTATCAGTTTTTCCCTCTAAACCATTAACTGAATTTCAAGAACACGTTCAATGAATCATATTAAATTTCTCAAGGCATTATGCAACATTTTTAAATTTTGAATTGAAAAACATGAACGTTGCCATGTCTATACAATGGTGTCCAGTAGCAAATATTTCATAAATATTGAGGACGATTGCTGATATAGGTAAGGTCCATATTTGGCCCTTTGCAAGGCACAAAGTGTGCCCCTATCCCACGTGTTCTCGTTTTCCAATGCTTGTGCCTAATTCCTGCACCTCATCTTTGTCGACCCATTTTGCATGCGTATTTATCAAATATGTCTTTAGTTTGTTAACTGAATATTTATAAAATATGTATCACTAGACATTAAGGAAGCAACAATCAATCACTTAATCAGAATTTGCCTTTTCTGTGCATGAATCAACGAGTTGTGTCAGCATATAATCTGACGAGGATCAATGGTTTGATCCTTAACCCCCCTTTTTCCCTCTTTCCGCTGTAGAATCGGTACCTGAAGTTTCATATCATATAATGGTGTCAGCTACTATAACATATCGACATATCAGTTACGTAACATTGATACCTGAAATGTATTTGCCGTTTACTGTTACGTAGTAGAGGTATTTGTATATCTTATTGTAAAAATCTGTAAAATTCTCACTTCTAATACTGTTATTGAACAAATAAACCATGACTGCACGTTTTTCGTCTTCTCAGTGCAATTGTATGCTCCATTTGCTATACAAATGGGGATTTGACACGTGAAAAAGATGACGAGTTCTATAATATTTAAAAAAAAAAGGTGGGTGAACGCTATCAAACATGTTTATCCCTGTCATAATATTGTGCCTGTTCCAAGTCAGAACCATGTATTCAGTGGTTATCGTTGTTTACTACCAGTCTATTTTGCTTTTCGTTTTTTTTTTCATGAATCAGGCCGTTTTTTTATTGAATTGTTTTCATTTAGTCATGCCTTTATTGCTGGCTGTACGGTATTGATTTTTGTCATGGTTGAAGGCTGTACGGTGACATGTAGTTGCTTAAATCCACGTCATCAGGACTCTGTTGGATGATGGTCTCATTGACAATCATACCGCATCTACTTATTTTATAGATCGGATTACTACTGAGTACTCTTACAGTCAGGATGGAATTCAAGCGCAATGCACTAAGTCTAGATAATTGTAGAAGTCCATTTGTTTTATTGACATTTTCGTATTTCTTTTAGTATTTTGGCTTGAGAGATGTTCTTTGAATAATAATAAAAAAAAATTATTCCATTATCTCAGTGATAAATGTATTCGCCACAAGATTTCTAAACTGTGGTAATCAAATCCTTATTGTCACTTGGTTTATTCTTTATTGTTTCGAAACTAGCTCGTATATTAGTCTCATTAACCCAGAAGGATTTAATTATAAACCTCACATTCGAATCGGAAATTGTTGTATATCTAATATAAACTATCTATAATTCCGAATGACACCGCTCTCCAGTAACACATCCGTTGATGAATATACAATCACTGTAAAGTTTTACAGATTTATTAAACAAAAATTATCAAGCTATGGTTTACAAAAATAAAAAAAGTGTCAATGGTAAAAATAAAGAAAGTGTCAATGGTAAAAATAAAGAAAGTGTCAATGGTCTACAACAACAGATTACGATAACTGAAATACCAAAAATGTAAAAAAAAACCCAAAAAACAATAACGGCTAAAACATAGGAAATGGTGGCCCAATATTTTTCAAGGGTATCATATAGCATATATATATATATATTTAGTTGTTTAAATATTAGATTCACTACATGTCTCGATAGAAAATCTCGATTGTGAACTTTTGCATTTGAAAAAAAAACTACAATACAATAATGCATAAAAAGTTCGTTATAAGTTAAATATGAACCAGCAAAAATATCGGAAAGCACAAAAAACAACACATAGTCCAGACAACCTGACTTTATACATTGTCACTTGAGCCCACAATTGGTTGGTTAACCATGTTTAACGTGCAAGCAAACCCTTTCTTTTGTAAACAATTATGCTTTAAAGCTAGATCACACAAAAAAAATATTCACAGTGCAGCTACAAACATGGTGATCATGTCTAACGTGAACAAAGAAAAAGAATAACGACAAATCTTGTAAGGTAGGTTCAACATGTTGTCGCTACTACATAAACATGATAAAAAAAGAGACGGAAGATACCAAAGGGAGAATCGGAAGATACCAAAGGGAGAGGCGGAAGATACCAAAGGGAGAATCGGAAGATACCAAAGTGAGAAGCGGAAGATACCAAAGGGAGAATCGGAAGATATCAAAGGGAGAATCGGAAGATACCAGAGGGAGAATCGGAAGATACCAAAGGGAGAATCGGAAGATACCAAAGGGAGAGGCGGAAGATACCAGAGGGAGAATTGGATTATACCAAAGGGAGAATCGGAAGATGCCAAAGGAAGAGGCGGAAGATATCAAAGGGAGAGGCGGAAGATACCAAAGGGAGAATCGGAAGATTCAAAAGGGAGAATCTTAAGATACCAAAGGGAGAGGCGGAAGATATCAAAGGGAGAGGCGGAAGATACCAAAGGGAGAATCGGAAGATTCCAAAGGGAGAATCTTAAGATACCAAAGGGAGAGGCGGAAGATATCAAAGGGAGAGGCGGAAGATATCAAAGGGAGAATGGGAAGATATCAAAGGGAGAGGCGGAAGATACCAAAGGGAGAATCGGAAGATACCAAAAGGAGAATCGGAAGATACCAAAGGGAGAGGCGGAAGATACCAGAGGGAGAATTGGATTATACCAAAGGGAGAATCGGAAGATACCAAAGGGAGAATCGAAAGATACCAAAGGGAGAATCGGAAGATATCAAAGGGAAAGGCGGAAGATATCAAAGGGAGAGGCGGAAGATACCAAAGGGAGAATCGGAATATTCCAAAGGGAGAATCTTAAGATACCAAATGGAGAGGCGGAAGATATCAAAGGGAGAATCGGAAGATACCAAATGGAGAGGCGGAAGATATCAAAGGGAGAATCGGAAGATACCAAAGGGAGAATCTTAAGATACCAAAGGGAGAGGCGGAAGATACCAAAGGGAGAATCGGAAGATACCAAAGGGAGAGGCGGAAGATACCAAAGGGAGAATCGGAAGATACAAAAGGGAGAGGCGGAAGATATCAAAGGGAGAGGCGGAAGATACCAAAGGGAGAATCGGAATATTCCAAAGGGAGAATCTTAAGATACCAAATGGAGAGGCGGAAGATATCAAAGGGAGAATCGGAAGATACCAAAGAAAGAATCAGAAGATACCAAAGGGATAATCTTAAGATACCAAAGGGAGAGGCGGAAGATATTAAAGGGAGAATCGGAACGGAAGATACCAAAGGGAGAATCTTAAGATACCAAAGAAAGAGGCGGAAGATATCAAAGGGAGAATCGGAAGATACCAAAGGGATAATCGGAAGATATCAAAGGGAGAATCGGAAGATACCAAAGGGAGAATCGGAAGATACCAAAGGGAAAATTTTAAGATACCAAAAGGAGAGGCGGAAGATATCAAAGGGAGAGGCGGAAGATACCAAAGGGAGAATCGGAAGATACCAAAGGGAGAATCGGAAGATACCAAAGGGAGAGGCGGAAGATACCAAAGGGAGAGGCGGAAGATACCAAAGGGAGAATCGGAAGATATTAAAGGGAGAATCGGAAGATACCAAAGGGAGAGGCGGAAGATATCAAAGGGAGAGGCGGAATATATCAAAGGGTGAATCGGAAGATACCAAATGGAGAGGCGGAAGATATCAAAGGGAGAATCGGAAGATACCAAAGGGAGAATCTTAAGATACCAAAGGGAGAGGCGGAAGATACCAAAGGGAGAATCGGAAGATACCAAAGGGAGAGGCGGAAGATACCAAAGGGAGAATCGGAAGATACCAAAGGGAGAGGCGGAAGATACCAAAGGGAGAATCGGAAGATACCAAAGGGAGAGGCGGAAGATACCAAAGGGAGAATCAAATTCATAAACCGAAGAAAGACCGACAAAATATCATGTAAAAAAAGGGAAACACGACGAAAAGACAAATAATAGTCCACAACTCATTACATAAACAACTAAAAACTGAACAATATAATCCCACAAAAAAAACGGGGGATGATATCAGGTGCTCCGGAACGGCAAGTGTCGTCTGTTCCCATGTGGCATTGTCGTGTTTGTGGCAGCGATTTATAGTATCCTTTTTATGTTTTTCTTTGTATCTTTATAACTTTAACCAATTTTCCATTTCAGCAAATTGTTTCAATAAACTATGAAAATATTTAATTTGATCTAACGTTGTTAAAATATTTTGCAGACATTTTCTGAACTCATTACGCTATAGCTTTCCAATTTCCAAATTAAGTCCCCGCTATGGTGTAATGAATAATTGACTATTGAAGCATATGATTATCCTGTATTGAACCCCATACAGTTAGTACTACAGTGCATGTATGACGTTTTCGTGTACTATTAGACGTGTTAGGAAAGGGATTTAAATACTGCGCTGATGTTAAATACCAATACCGATACAAGACTAAGTATGGACTTTCTCAAAATGCAATTGCATTGAAAAGTATCCCGGCGTAGTATAGTTTAGCTTTGTGGTGTGTTCGATACAACATGAAGCGAACGGTTAACGTCGACTCCAAATTTTAAGACGTGCATTGGCCTTACCTAGATCTTCATACATACATTTGTATTTGTTTGATTTAGGAGTGCAAAACAAAACTTGTCCTATTTTCGTTGCAAAATATAGTTAGCATGTATTTTGTGTCCGGGGATACAGGGACACGTTTGTGAGGCTTAAACAAATCAGTATAAATGAATTTGAACACATCGTTAAATCTATTTACAAAAAAATAAAAATAAATAGTGGACACAAGTGGAAACAGTGCTATTTCCTATATAAAACTTAAAGAAACAGGGGATACAGGCGGACACAGCTGGACACAGTATAGTTTACTATATAAAACTTAAAGAAACAGGGGCTATAGGTGGACACACGTGGACACAGTGTTATTTCTATATAAAAATTACAGAAACAGGGGCTACAAGCGGACACAGCTGGACACAACGTAATTTTTATATAAAAGTTTAAGAGAGAGGGGGTTACAGGCGGACACACGTGGACACAACGTTATTTCTATATAAAATTATAGAAACTGGTGGCTACAGGCTGACACAGGTGGACACAGTGCTATTTCTGTATAAAACTTTAAGAAGCAGGGGGCTACAAAAGAAGGTTGTCTTGCTGCGCATCGTTTTAATGTTCAAGAAAACCACTTTTCACGAGCTATTCGTATTGTCTACTTCTATCTGGGTATGATGAGGGACGAAAGAACGGACGGATGGACCCATTCATCCATCACTATATACCGTCAAATTTAGAAAGCGGAGTGTATAGTGAATATTAGTCAAAACAAAATGAAGGAAATCGAAAAAAAAAAAATGCCCGATGTATAATTTAGCAGACTTTGTTTTGCAAGACGTGAAAATGAATATTCCATTTTCAAAATATCCTCCCAACCCAAAGATAATAAAATTAACTTCTCCATATGAAAGTTTAACGCCACTTTCAACAATATCTCAATTTAATTGTGGTGTTCTGTTTTGTTGGTGGAGGAAGCCGTGATAACAAGAAAAAAAAACAAAGTCCGACCCTTAACCGAAACGTAAATTTAACATGCTTGATAATGTCCAAACGTTGTAATCTTTTAAAGCATAATTCGATAACCTCTCTTTTCCGAAAAAACTACCTGATAAAGGTTGATAGAAAGAAAATATCATGGAAAATGTGAATAAGAATAATTAATTCACACAATTTAACGTTTTTTTAGGTATTGTCGAACATTACATTAAATTGCCAGTGACCTTTCTAGATAAAATAAAAATATAAAGATAATTAAATTGAAAACGCCTTTGTTTCATTCTTTTTTTTTTAATTGTTAAGTACAAAAATTTCTAGTTTGGTTTATTTTTAGAATTTTACGCTACCGTGTAACACATTTCTCTATTTTAGAAAATGATATAAAATAAGGAGATGTGGTATGATTGCCAAAATAGACAACTATCTACCAGAGACCAAAAGACCCGACATGACAAGTATATTTTAAATAAATTTCAATTTACGAACGTTTTGAACCAAGTAAAAAATCGGATTCGAACGTGATTTGATTCCTGTGGCTTTTTTTATTCATTTATTTTGATCACTTTATTTTGATCACTTTGTAGATTTTCCTTGTAGTCGTTCAGCAAAATAGTAAATAATGGGGGAACAACGATCTTAAACTGAATCGATCACTACTATGAAACAATGCAATTTTAATAATAATGATCGTGTTGTTTTGCTGGATCCTCGTCCGTGTATTGCTGAATAAAGTGTTACTATTTTATTGTTTAAAAATCATCTCAGCATTATATATTATCAAACAAACCTATACAGGTAACTGTAATGAATGATTATCTGTGCTTTTTGAGATGGTCCCCACTATAGCCTGTAGTGGTATTGGTATTAAACATCAGCGTCAAAATCGTATTGACTTTCCTAACACGTCTATTGGTTAGTACAGTGAGTACATTTAAGTTTTGCCGCATTGCGGGTAGAAATTTGACTTTTCGATGGTATTTATTGGATAATTTGTACATTAATTTTCTATTAGCTTTGTCTTGCTGTTTAATAATACTAGTGTTAATACTGCTTGTGTTTAATTATGCTATATAACATTTGTAAAATTGCTTATGATATTTGCTATTGTTTTGCAGAGTTATATTTTCCTGGTATGTAATAAAGTATTTGAACCAGTTTTAAGTCTATAATTAAAAGCCCTTATATGACCCTATCACAGTTTTGCTCATGGTAAGTAACAAAAAAAAAAGAACCAATGTACGAATTAAGTGATAAACCTCTTTATGAGAAAAAGAGGACGGGAGACTACAATAATTGGAACATATCCGTGGTCATCTGTGGCACATTTATTCTGTAACGGTCAATCTTCTCGTGAAGGCTCCTGCATGTGAAACTTTTTGAAAGGACGAAGGGATAAAACAGGCAACATTTTTAGATAAATATTTTGAAAGTGGATTACCATGACAACTCAATATGACAAGAGACGCGAAAGATATCAAACTAACATTCAGACTCATAAGTCGAAAATAAACTTACAAGGTCATGGCTAAAAAAGAAAAAGATAAACAGACAAACAACAGTACACAAAACACAACATAGAAAACTAAAGACTGAACAACACGAATCCCAACAATACCTTGAGACGGGTGATCACAGTTGCTCCGGAAGGGTAAGCAGATAATTTTAGTAATGATCTTTTTAAAACTGCAAAACGCCGAAATTATTGCGGACCAAATAACACAGAGAATATATAATTATGAGAAAATTAATATATAAACAAACAAACAAACAAACAACTACTTTATTAGCTAGAGTCTCACCTCTTTAAAACATTTGATATAAAACACAATGTAATAATAACATATTAATTTATAAAAGTGCCACTATAAGAAGAGTTATGAGAGACTTTAAAACACACATTAAAAAACAACATTTATATTACATATATAACATATATCAATATAATATCTTAGCATAAACCACCATAATATTAAAAAGCAATTCTTTTGTAATCCCAAACAGACAATAAAAAAAACCATTATTTACATACAGTTTATACGAGTATAAAATACATTTTCTCTTAAACAGTATTTCATTGAAGATTTTGGCTGTAAAATAGCAAACTCTGTCGTTATGAAACATAAATAAAAACTTTTCCTCATTACACAAAGTATTAAACTACTTTCTACGTTACAAACACTGTTAAAAAAGATCGTTCGTAAATCTGCACATTCTGTGCATTCTAACAGCACATGTTTTTCATCTTCAATTATTATATATCTAAATAATGCTTTCTACAATTAAAACAACACCTTTCTTTTACGTCTATACCTTCATACCTGCCATTTTCAATTCTATTTGGAGCGACACCTGCTTTAAATTTAGCATATGCACTTCTGTAATACTTAAATATTTTTTTCTGTACAATAATTTGAATGCCATTTATTCTGGTACATAATAAAAAGGTTGTTTTCAATATCTTTAATAACAGACTTGCTAAACATACATTCAACATTTATTTTTACAATACTGATTAAGATCAAGTTCTTTAAACTTTTTATCCACTCTACAGTTCCAAGTCTTTACTTGATTAAAACTGAGATTATTACTTCAAGGAAAATTTTCTTATTAAGTCTACAATCAGACATCTTATTAAATCGTGACCAAGTTCGAAATATGGTAGAACATTGTTTAACAATATACAAAATACAATATAGAACAAAATAACACATATTACTGTATTTAGATAATCAATTTAATGCAGATCAATAATTTGTAATATTTAACTAGCAATAGCAAAACTCATCTGTAAATAACACTGCAAATAAAAAAAATCTATTACCTGTAGCTAGAAATAAAGATTTTTCAGACGTTAACTAGTTATATATGTATAGCAATTTAGATTGAATAATAATGCTCTGATTCATTCAACCCACAAATCTAACGAATGTTTAAATCTTGATATTCTTATCAATTTCTAATTAAATGTAAACATTGTTTTCTGCATCTATTGATACAATCCGCTTGTTTCGATTCGTCGCGTGTCAAAACTACTTATTTATGTATAGAATAAACAACGGAAAAAGCTGGTTTGAAAAAAAGATACAACGAGCCCGGATGGCTATATTTAACTTACTATTAAATCTGGTTTTTGCGCTATGCAAAATTTAACCGTTTTAATAATTTCAAATGGATATTTGTGATCGAGTTAAAGGTCTATCATCTTGCATTCCTTTTATCATCTGAAACTCCGTATATTTCTTGTAATATGTTGTGAAGTTACCGGCAACGATGGCGATAGGTACTGCTAAAATAATTATTCCAGAAAGGGCGCAAAATGCACCTACAGTACAACCGAGTGTTGTGACCGGATATATGTCTCCATACCCGACAGTTGTCATGGTAACAATAGCAAACCAAATTCCTTGAAACATGTTTGAAAACGTGAAGTTTGAAAATTCGGCATAAAATATCATGTTAGCAAAGATTATTGCCAATGTTAGACACATAAGTAGCAACATTGAGAGATCCTTAAGGCTATCCCACAATGCAAGAAACAAAATTCGAATACCACTGAATTGCAAAGCAAAACGGAAAACACGGGTAAGTCTGAAAATTACAACGGCATGACAACATGCATAAATAATGTATAAAGAGCGACTTTTGTAAATGGCAATGTAATAGTTCTCCAAAACAAATTTCGCAATTATTGCAATGTTAATAATAAGATCAAGAACATTCAGTAGACTTTTAAAAAATGTCTTCTTGCAGGGACAGACAGAAAAGCGAACAGCCATTTCAACGACAAAAAATAAATCGGTCATTCTTTCCAATATAACCAGAACTAGAAATGGGCGGTTCAAAACAAATGTGATTACTTTTTCGTTCACATGCTGGACCTGTAAATAGATTCTCATTTCTGTTGAATTTCCGTTAAATTCACGTCTCTCTTCTCGGAAATCTGCATGAGAACTAAGAAGAATGACAACCGTAGATATCAGGATCACCATGAAATAGAACACCATGTACACCTATAATATCAAAATGAAAGTTAAATAACTCTTGTCATTAGTTCACTTATATGTTAAGTAAAATCAAAAAAAATTCCGAAGAAAATGAGTTGAATAGAGAATTAAAATACACAAAACACCATGTACACCTACAATGTCAAAATGAAAATTAAATACATTTTGTCATTAGCTCACTAATGTTATGTTAAGTCAAGAAAAGTTCCGAAGAAAATGTGTTAAACAGAGAATTAAAACACACAAAAGGCATTGAGCAAAGGGACACATGCCCCGGCCGGTACATGTGGACAAAAACTGCGTTGGCAAAAAACAAACAATAACAAATCTATTGATTTACTTGAAAGAAAAAATTGAACTTACAAAACATTCGTTTGAATTGTTTTACATGTCATTTCGGGGTCTTTAAGAGCTTGCTCTGGTGCGATATGGGTTCTGGTCATTTTTGCACAGACCGAACGGTGACCTTTTTTTTATTATTATTTTTTGTCTCTGATGGAGTGTGTTCTCTTTGGCAATCATAACACAACTTCTTATTTTTATACTGAAACCGGTTGCTCAAGGAGAATTTGTATAGCTTAGTAGATGTATTGTATTCGAAAAATAAATTATTTGGTCAACATGAATTATTTAGTTTTCTTTCTTTCAAACATGTGACTTATGTCTTATTGACTCGATGGGTAAGAGCATGTACTGCATAAGCTTCATGAGATATAGTACTGGTAATAGGGTTTCCAGTCTTAAGATTTGTGTGTGTCTATATTTTCTATATTTCAAAGTTTACTACACTACGAGAGAGAGAGAGAGAGAGAGAGAGAGAGAGAGAGAGAGAGAGTTATGATTATTGTTCGTCCATTCTTATAAAACTGAACATATTCACTTCACAAATGAAAACAAAATGTAAATGTTTTCCATTTTCAGAAATGATACAACACTAGACCAGATCCACAGGGTATTATGTGCATTTTGCAGATATTTCTGTTTGTTCACAAACAAAATTACTGATACTATAAGGATTATTATGTTGACATTTCTCCTAAGTGAAAACCTATTTAATTGGAATGGTTCGATCATTTAATCTATTCAATTATGACACAGTATGTAAAATATCTTTTTATATGCGTGTCTACAGACGCGGGAAATAAAACTGTTGTTAAATCATCAAGATGTTTTACACTGAATAATTTAGCGATGAACATGTAATGCACTGTCTCTCTAGAAACCCCGTCGTCATGGATACGGTTATCTTTAATGTTCTTGGAACATTTTTTGTTAAATTTCATAGAACATTTTGAACAGAAATCCGGGCACCAAGCTTACAAAATGTTCTGAAACCTGTCCAGAATTTCCAATTGAAAGAAATATGCATTATCTTTATAATAATCCAGAAATTTGTGGAGAGAGAGAGAGAGAGAGAGAGAGAGAGAGAATGAGAGAGAGAGAGAGAGAGAATTAAACATTCGTACATGTACATGTTTTATTAAGTTCTAAGTTAGGAACTTTTAGGCTTTGTAAGTTTTGTGTGTGTGTAATTTTTAATGTTGGTTCATTTGTATGTTTCGGGGTTAAGTGTGGCGTCCATTTCGCTGAACTATAGTATGCATTATTATATAAGGGCCAGCTGAAGCCCGCCTCCGGTTGCAGATTTTTTTCTCGCTGCGTTGAGGACACATCGCTGGCCTTCAGCTGTTTTTCTGCTCTTTAGTCGGGTTGTTGTCATTTTGACCCATTCCCGGTTTCAATTCATATTCTTATAGTAGCCTAGGTTAAACGAAAATCATCAAAACTCTTTTTCACGCGTATGAGGCGTGACGTTCATGGAAAAGTGCATGTACACGAACTAAATTTGAATAAAAAATAAATTATATTTCATATAAACGAACTAATTATTTTAGTAAGCGTATTCTCCATCTCCCGATATGGTGTCATTCGTTACCTCAAACTATTTCAATTTTGTTTTTGATAAAATGGCTCCCTGGTCTGTATGCTATACTGTTAAAATATAAGCTATATCTACAGGGAAATACACTGTAAAATGGTGTTTAGATTATAAACACAATTCTAAGCTCATTTTGTGTGCACTTTTTTTACACGGTTGTGTTTCAACATGTCACAGTTCTAAAACATGTTTAGGTTGAAGAAAGTGTTTAGAATAGTTTTTCGAATCGTGTTAAGGATCGTGTTAAGCTGAGAAATTAGTGTTTATTTCTAAACACTTTAATTCTAAAACACATTTAAAAGTGTTAATATTTAAGACATGTGTATATTTAATGCGATTACTTAGAAATGTTTTTAGATGTTAAACATAATTCTAAAAAGGTTTAAAGCTACTCATCTATTACAGGTGGTTGTTTTTTATATGCACGATTTTTACAGTGTACTTTTAGAATACACTATATGCAATAAAAGCAATAATATTTAAAAAAAAATATCGTTTAAATTGTTTTACATTTGTCATTTCGGGGCCTTCTATAGCTTTCTGTACAGAAAAGGATTTGCTCATCGTTGAAGGTCGAACGGTAACCTATAATTGTTAACTTCTACGTCATTCGGTCTCGATCCGGTGGCGAGTTGTCTAAATGGCAATCATACTACATCTTCTTATTTTTATGATAAATGTAAAGTTTGCTAAGTAAATTTACCTTCGCTGCTTTGGATGACAATGGTTCTTCCATTATAGTCCATATCGTTCTCCGAAACCGCAAACCACGAGGAAGAGTATCAAAACACTCCTGGCAAGTGCTCTTTGATTCGTTTATTTTATCCAACAATTTAACTTGGCTTTCAAATTTTAAGTAAGGATGCATGCAGCATGATTCTATACTGCTCTCAATATTCCAAAAAATTAATTCCTTTTGAAGCAGTCGTGTACAGAGGTTTGATGGGAAATGTAGTTCACCATAGCGATAAAAGTCTAAAATCACGTTAAAAATTTCTGGATTCCTGTCAAAATAATACTCATTTTTTTCTTTTCGAAATTCTGGACAGTTTTCAGAAAGCTCTGCAAGTTTAGTGCCCGGATAACTTTTCAAAAGCTTCCATGAAATCTCAAAAATTGTTCCTCCAACATTTAAAATAACCGTATCCATGTTGACGAGGTTTCTAGAGAGACAGCTGCGTTACATGTACTTCGCTACATTATCAGTGTAAAATATCATCATAGTAATTTAACAACAATTTTATTTCCCGCATCTGTTGCAAAACATTTAGCAAGGTTATTAACATACTGCGTTATAATTGATATGATTAATGAACCATTCCAAACTATAAAGGTTTTTACTTATGGGAAATGTCAACATAATAACCTTGATAGTATCAGTAATTTTGTTTACGGACAAACAGATATATCTGCAATATGCATATAACCCTGTGGATCTGTTCTAGTGCAGTATCATTTGTGAAAATTGAAAACATTTGCATTTTGTTTCATTTGTGAATATGTTCAGTTTATATAATTCAGAAATAATGAGCTTTCTAAACAAACGTTGAACGAAGAATTATGGCTGACTCGGGAAATTACAATTATTAAAATAAGGAGATGTGGTATGATTGACAATTAGACAACTATACACCAGAGTTCTAATGACGCGGGCCTTAGCATTTGTAGTTCATCGTGGCTTATGAAAATATCACTGCACCCATTGCAACCATCTGATCGGTATAAAAAGGTCTGTAAACTAGCTTTAAGGATGTATTTAGGTCAGGTCTAGGAATTTTTGTAAGATGTTCGGACTCCTTGGTTTTTTTCCTACGATGCAGGGTAAAATATTTTGCCCAATCACACCCATTTTTCTTTTCATAAAAGGCTTCAATAGCTCATAAAAGGTCATATATCAAAATTAAAGCAGATTCTAGATTTCTTTTCTTTCGATTTGAGACCCAAATAATACCAATGCAAACATAAGGTAAAAGTCCGAGTCAGCCTTTTCCCGCCATTTAAAAAAAATAAATATCTCGAAAAGGAGCTCCATAACCTATCAATATTTTTAGCTTGTTTTGTTCCTTAACTAAATAATATAATCTTCTGACTTATACTATCAATTTTTAATTCTAGATGTTTTGAATTTCACCTAAGTACATCCTAAACCCTATTATATAGTCACGAGCATGTGTTGGTGATGTCTTATATTATGATTGTCTTATCTTAAAAAAATATTTCTCAATTTGAAAACAATGGCAGAGCTTTATATTATCTATTAAATGTATTCACTTAGTCTACTTTATCTTATTCGGAGCGATTCAGAGTTTTGTCTCTCTTTTTTGTGTGTCTTTGTGTTGCTGTTTCATTGAAATATTTTCATTCCAATTATAACTAGATGCAGTAAACATACAAACATACATACGTAGATTAGAAAGTTATCAGAATTCATGTGAATGAAATTAAGCATAATTGAGGGGGAAATAAAGAGAGAAAATACCTTGTAAGGGGGAGGGATGTAACATAAAAAAAAACAATAGTCGAAGAAAAAAATAGATAAAATTGACAAGGCCAAAAGATGTACACGATTAAAAGACAAACAATAGACAACACGGAAAAAGTATCATTATTAAATTCATCCTCTTGCACGGAAACAATCAAATGGAATTCGAACGAGATGACAAATTTTCCATGCTAACGAGATATGTATGAAACTAATTATGTCAGGCTGTGAAGAGAAAATGCATCATAAAGTAATATTACTTAAGTAAAGTAACTGATGTACACTTGTCGACCACTTTTATGTTGTTTATTGAATCATTTTCATAATTCTTACTTAGTCTCATGTTGTTTATTGCGTACACTTACATTGTCAATATTATGCATCAAATACAATCTACACTCATACCACATCTTCTTATATCTATTTACTGCAGGGTTTGTTGTTCGTGCTGTGTGGATGCAGTAGAATGTGTCCACTGCTTGTGGTGTATGCCCTTATATTTTACAATTATAGGTTGTTTGCCTGTGAGAGAGCTTTCACATGTTTATTATATCTCTGTTCTTAATTGTTAGTTATATATTATGGTGTTTGGATGTATAAATACTCATCCACGCCTGCTATTTATTTTGACTTGGATGGAGAGTTGTCTCATTGGCACTCATACCACATCTTCTTATATCTACTTACTGTTCTATCTCTAAAAATCTAAACTAAATGGTATGTTTTCTGTATGCCATGTACAGCTGAATAGAAATATGACTATGTAAGTAACGTATTGTAGTATTGATTATTATGTTAAACTTAAGGTGTTTTTCCCACTACCAATGCATTCTTCTAAATGTTTAATCTGTGTTGTCTGCATGTTTTGTTTAGTTTTTATTTTGTGTGTTTAAACATAAAGTACAATACTGCATTGGTGACATAAATTAACTAGTTCTTGTACAATGATCGTGTTAAAGGCTTAATATACAGTGTTGTGTAATGTCTTCAAATTAAAAAGTCATTTGCTGATTTTGTCATTTGCTGATTTTGTCATTTTGCTTTGCATCACGGTGTGAAACTATTAGTTCCATGCGATATTCATGAGATGCAGAACTGGGAACACGACACGGACAGGAGAAGATATCACAAACGGAAAAAGATACAGTATGGATATTCAGGATTCGATCAATGAATAATTTTGCCTTTACTGAGGGGCGTAAAAGGGGGGGGGGGGGTATCTGCACGGAAGAACGCGAAATAAAATTGCCATTTCACAATGAACGAACAATTAAAAATTTCTTGCACGTTGATCTTTTTACCGATTTCACGAAACACGGTGAATCCCGAACCTTTTTCAAGGCTGCACGTGAAATAAAAATGGCAAAACACGTTGCACGAAATAACCCTTTACCACCCTCTTTACTGGTTTAACTTGCTACATAACGTCGTGTCAAACCATATTGATAAATAAGATAAACAAGTTTCTGAGTGCTCATCTGACTATATATGTATATGCACCAACATAAAATACATATTACTGCCAATGATCTCCAAGAATTATTTTACAATACTTGTATCCCATGTTATAAAACCAAGTGATATATATATGAAAAAAAAATAAACCAACTACACCAAGAGCATATGATACCCCTGAATTGTGCATTGACATTTTGATGAGAATTATCTTGAATGTTGTGGAGGCATCTAATAACAAGTTAGTAAAATGGCTGTGTATAAGAAAACGCATGAGGATATCCATATTCAATTAAATATTGCGTCAAAAATGAAAAAAAAAAAAAATGACTGCTAAGCGAGTTTAGATTCACCAATACCAACAACACAGTTTAAAGTTTGTAATAAAAAGATCCAAGTATACTAGGTCTGTTGCATGACATGTAGAATATAACATTTTACCAATCTTACCGTCAAAGTACCATTACTGTGGAATGAAAAATCATAAATTTTAAAATCAAACAGTATCTCTGGAATTACGCCACAAAAGAATTTCAAAATAAAAAAAATAAGCTTGAATTCTACTACTAGTATCTAACCTAAGGTTCTGTTGTAATTTTGTGTGAATTGGTTAAAACAAACTACAGTATACCATTATACGTCCAATCTAAGATGGGCTTGTAGTGCTTCATTAAGAATATATGCCCAAAAGAGATACATGACACTTTTCACCATAAATATACAACCACATAAACCACATCTTACCTAAAAGTATGATACCAAAACCTTCATTCAGATGATGATGATGATATGATATGATGATGATGATATGATGAGGATGAGGATGACGATGACGATGAGGATGAGAATGAGGAGGAGGAGGAGGAGGATAATGATGATGATAATGATTTTCAACGAAATTGTTCATAGGGTCATCATACTTGGACAAAACGTTCGTGATGATGATGATGATGATGATGATGATGATGATGATGATGATGATGATGATGATGATGATGTGATGATGATGATGATGATGATGATGATGATGATGATGATGATGATGATGATGATGATGATGATGATGATGATGATGATGATGATGATGATGATGATGATGATGATGACGGAGGAGGAGGAGGACGATGACGGTGACGATGAGGAGGGGGAGGAGGAGGAGGAGGAGGAGGAGGAGGATAATGATGATGATAATGATTTTCAACGAAATTGTTCATAGGGTCATCATACTTGGACAAAACGTTAGTACTACGGGCCGACCAGTCCTTGGTCTTATTCCTTAATGCCACGTGCTAGGCGGTGAATACACAAATACCAATTTTAAAGTAATTATTTTTACGAGACTGGGATCAAACAGACGATATCTCTGATTCAATGCGAACACGCTACCACAACACCACCGAGGTGGTGTTTATAACATCCATAACCTATATAGCTAAATCCATTGGATGTGTACTGGTTGATTCTAATCTGGGAAAACATGGCTTATTTGTTAGATGAAAATTAGCTTTCGGTAAATCCAAGTACTGTTAGATCGGTAATGTATACTTTTCTTTGTGTCAAGATTTTTGTCATATTTCGTGCCCATTTGCTGAGACGAGCCCTTTTCAAATTGATTTATTAAGTTTGTTATGTTGTATTGGTACACCACTTTCCCTGCAGGTTAGAGGTCTTACATTTTTGGCCCAAGTTAAGAGCCTCCCATTAAGTGGGTACCGTTGATTGATTTCTATCATATTTGTTTCTTATTTATTTTTTTTAGCATTCATAATTTTCAGTTTTCTTTTATGAATGGTTCTACATTTTGTCATGTCGAATCACTTTACAGCTTAATACAATACCATGTAGTGTTTGTTCACAATTGAATGACTTACGGCGACCCATGGTAGTTATTTATATCCTCGCCCTTTGGTAACTGGTGGATAGTTGTCTCATTGTTAATCATAGCACATCTCCTTTCTTTATAAGCATATACATTTAACTTATAAGTATAAAAGGTAAATATAAATAAATGTATAATATAAAACAAAGAAGTAGGGCAAATTTTCCTCTGAATTTTTGCCACACTATCAATCTTCACTAAAATTCACAGTACTATAGGTTCATATAATTATGTACTTTCCATTTTAAATTTTCAAATAAAAAAAAAATTGAACAACTTTCTGCCTTTAGTCCCGATAGTGAAAAAAAAACAGAGGAAATTTACCCTACTTCTTTTATAACTATTTAGAATTATATTTTTTACTAATACGTTAAACCCCTATAACTTTGTAAAATATTTGCAACTGTACGTTAAGCAACTAACAATCAATCAATTATAACTTTGTATCGCTTATAATTTATATGTTGTATGTATGATTCCCTAAAGGAATGATCAATACGTTATGAGTCATCTTGGTATAGGGCGTCTTAATTGCTTGTTTTGTTGGAAAAAACATTTTATTCGAAGGATTACAATTTACATTTTGTTCGTATGTTGTGTTTTACCGCAACTGTTCAAGGTAAAGGAGATGGATGCAGTTGGAAATCTAGTGTAAAAATATTACTTCGTCGGTAAACACAGAAAATTTGATCTTTTCAATGTTTGTTCCGTTTTAGCAAGGACGTTATGAATGATAAATTCACTAGAAAACGTTAGGTAAATAAAAAAGATAAACGTGAATTGAAATAATAAAAAAAATCTTTATAATGTAATTATTTCCCTCCTAAAAAAGCAAAGTACCAACTCAATTTATTTTTCTACTGGCTGTATATCTCTCAAAAGGAATCGATTGATATGCAACAAAGATAAACGTTTTTAAAATTTGATAACTAAGCAAAATCAAACGGGACTTCTTTCGATGAGGGAGATAGAATTTGGTGTTAACTGGACTACCCCTGACCAATTATTCAGAAGAACAGAGGACATACTCAAACAGTTGATGACCAACGAGATAAAAATGGATTCAGCGGTTGGATTCCATAGGACACACCGATTTGAAAGAGGAATCTTTTGTAAAAGTCAGTCAAAATCGAAATTTGTACACGACTTGTCCGATAGTTTGTCGTTTCAAAAACTTAAAAGACAGACCGATAGTAAGATATGCAGCTTAAGCGTTGAAAGGGACCCGTTTTGGAGTGAATGAACACCACCCAAAAAGAAATAAACGACAAGAGAAAGACACTGTGTCTATACTTCAAAAGAGCCAAAAGTCAAAAATGGAAAGTTCACTTGAAAAATGATCAATGCTTCGTTGAATTCATCCCCTCCGACAGAAACGACGATGCAAACATGGAAACAAATGAAAGGCAACTATATATTGGACAAGGAGCACGCCCGAAAACTACCAACCATGGTTCAAATAACAAAACAAGAAACATTGGTCGAGACCCTCGCAAATTGCAAATCCGAAGTTAAAGAGGTCAAGGAGGATCAAAGGAACGCTTTTGTCAGCCCGAGTACTCGAGCGGAACAGACTTTAATCGTAGTAAAAGTTTAAATACTCATCACACTTCCTCCTGGCTTTGCTTCTAAAGAAAACAATAAATTACAATACGCCTTTTCAGAATCTAAAGTACTATCATGGATAATTTCATTGTTCGTACAACAAAATGAAAATAGCGATACGTTATTGTTTGAATTTCCGTTGTTTAGAACGTTTAAAACCAATCACACCGTTTTGGTGTATGCTTTTGAAAATATTACCTAGAATGCATTTTTTTTCTGAAACAGCGAATTATTGAATCAGATACTAAATGCATATGAAAAGGATATTAAAAATCTAAACTTGTGTATCCATCATTTAGAATTTATTACAAACGTTTTGACCAATTAAAATAGAAAAGATACTTATAAACAAATAGTTTCCAAACAATCAAATATGTCAAGAGTAGATTAAATTAAGCGTTAATTGACATTATACAATCTATTTACAATTTGTATGTTGACAAGTGAATTGGATTGAATACCAATATTGTCAAAAAGTATTCTCACGACATAATCCTAATCTTAATCCATAAATATTTCCTAGTAACGCTAACACAACTAATATATGTCTCATAAAATTATTTGAAAAATAGTTCAAAATCTTGTTTCCCGAACAAAATGCACTTCTTGCTTAATAAAAATATTGAAACTTAACTACTCATAAGAAATAATGACTCTTGATACCAAACACGATATAAAAAGTAGCAAATATTAAAACTTACAATTTCAAGCATTTTTTTTAACATGACAAAATACCAAATTATATGTCTACGATGACATATCTTTGGAAAACTATTTTGAAATATATGCTGTTATTTTTTTTTTTTTCTTATCACGAAAATGCGTATAAATCCATTTTTGATTGTTAAACATGAATTAGGCTCTTGTTTCACAAAATTGTTGATTTGTAAATTATGCGATTTCGCAATTTATATTCGGATATTCAAACGCCAATCTTTTTCAAAACTAGATTGTAATGTAAACTCGGACATGCTAAAAGTAAATGCATGTGTTAGAAATAATGACAAATACATACATGTACATAGGGAAATGAAAACACGAAAATATAACTGCTTTTAAAAGTAACATTAACAGAGACGAGGTAAATGAATTATTGTCACATATTTAAGAAATAAATGATAATATTAGTAATGTGGATCACAGCAGTGTAAATGAAGTTGTTACAAAGGTTTACTAAGATTCTGCTTGGTTCTGCTGAGAAGACTTTTGGGTATCAACGAAAGATTGTAGTAATTCAAAAGATTATGATAATAAAGAATGGTTTGTTCACGATTGTGGAAACAGTAGAAAAGAATATAGAAAGTCATTAATATGGTACATAACACTACAGGGAGATAACTCTTTAAAAATCAGCTAAACGTTTTAATCACGTTGTATTGTTAGGGAAATATTAAGCTTCTCAATTATCAAAATTAGTGTTTGTCAAACTGCTATATAACCAATGAAATTTTTCTGATAAAGTGGTTGGTTCAAGTTTTTTGAAATTTTCATATTTTTGTCAAAGGGTCAAAGTAAATATTTTGTCAAAACTTTATGAAAATTAAACGAGCCAAATTAATTTTAGTCAAGGTGTTTGGTACCACCTGAAGATTGTATAAACACAATTTTTTCAAAGTCAGACTACGAAACAGAAAAATATATAAAAAACTATGGATGATGATTTGAAGAAGAAAATGAAAGAATTACATATAATAATGACATTGATATGAAAAAAGTTTTATGAATTTTTTTTTAAAAAATTGAATCAAAATATTCTTAATAAAGCGAATATTGAATTAGATAACAATTTTGATACTGACAGATCCAATTATTTTTTAAATAAACAATAACAAGAGATGAGGTTATCAAAGGTATACAAAGCTTTGAAAATAATAAGTCGCCTGGTGAAGACTTGATAATAAATGATTATGATAGAAAAATATATTCATTTAATGAATATATTTTTCTATCATCTTCTTATTTGATGTTAGACATATATGTATAAATGTTCAATTTGATTTTCGATACAGTTTTTTTTTTGCCTGAAATATGGCTTTAAAAAAAGGAAGTAAAGGGAAACCGAAAAACTACCGGCCAATAACATTACTATCCAGTTTATACCCCCATCACACTAGGACCACGATCCCGCTACCACCTCAGAAATTATGAAAAACGTTGGAAGTCGTAGTAAGATCTTGGTGGTTGTCGTAAGGTCGTAGCAAGGACGTGCCAAGGTCACCATGATCGTGGAGGTCCACCCTTAACTTTGAACATGCTCAAAACATGCGTAGTGAAGTCGTGGCCAAAACTAGTTGTAGTAGAAGCGTAGGAAGGTCGGAGTAAGGACGTAGTAAGATCGGGATAGTCGTAGAAGCCTCGCATTGGAAACGTGGTGCAATCGGGAAGCCAATGGAAAAGATTTCGCTGCGATCTTACTTCGATTTCACTGCAACTATCCCGATTTCACTACGTCTTTATTACGCTTCTACTACGATATTGATACGATTATACTACGATGAGGAAGACAATTACGCTGCTACTACGCGCTTATCGTCCTTAGTACAACCTTACTACGATACTACTACGTCCTAGCTCCGATAATTGCATGACCTTATTCTGTTGATATAAAAAAAAAACGGATGCAATATTTTTTGATACCTTTGGCGGCATGGTTTCTCAAGGAAACTGGTATGTACAATGGGAAAGTCAAGATATTTATCGGGACGAAGAGCGCAGTGACAACGTAGTGGAGTCGTGGTTCGATCGTAGTCGACTCGTATTGAGATCGTCATGCGATCGCGAATGTCTTGGAAGAAGCAGACAGAGATCGTGTAAGTCATGGTAAGCTCTTATTAGAAGCAAGAGCGTTACAAGATCGTAACTAGAATGTGTCACTATCGTAGTGGAATCGTAGCAGGATATTATCAGGATCATATGAACGTTAAAACTATGAAATATTAAATATGTAAGCCGACCATACAACGATCTTACCGCGATCTTATTTGTTTATAGATCGTAGTGGGATCTTCATGGTATTGGTCTAGTGTGACAGGGCTATTAGGTAAACTATTAACTTCCATTTTAAGCAATAGACTTTGTAATTTTTTGGATGAGCTATTAATTTTACAAGAAAAGGAAAGCAGGTTTTAGACCAGGATACAGCACAAACGATCATATATTTGCTCTTTATGCTTTTTGTGAACTCTTGAAATTGAGGAAAAAAGTTTTAGTGTGCGTTTTTTTTTTTATTTTCAGAGAGCTTTGGATCTGTTCAAAGAAATCTCCTTTTATATAAACTTTTGAATAAAATATTGACGGAAAGTTTTTTCCGAGTTCTACAAAATATGTATAAAGACATAAAATTCCTTGTTGTTTTCAATAATGAAAAATCTGACTTCTTCCCTTATTAAATTGGTGTACGACAAGGTTGAAATTTATCTCTCACTTTGTTTTCTGTATATCTTAGTTTTTACAAACATTTTTAGAAGAGTTAGTTACAAAGGGTTTACAGTCAATAAGTACAGACCTAGAAAAATGAACTAGATGTGTATCTGAAGATTTTCTATCTTTTATACGCTGATGACACTGTTTTATTAGCAGATAGTAACATTGAACTACAAAATATGTTAAACAAATTTGCCATGGCAACTTAAGGTAAATGTTGATGAATCAACAATTCTTGTTTCTGCCAGCGGTAGAATTCCACAAAATTTGAATATCTTATGAACGATACTGAAATTGAGATTGTTAAAAATTATAAATATTTAGGAATATTTTTCACAGAAAGTGGTTAATATTTACAAACTAGAAAGTACTTACGAGACAAAGGAATAAAGGCTATGTATTCTATTTTGAAGAAGAGTAGAATTAATGAATCATCTATTGAATATCAACTATATGGGTCAGAGCTTTGGTGTATTGAATTAGAGCGGATGCACCTAAAATTTTGCAAACTCATTTTACATTTGAAGCAATCAACCCTATACTGTATAGTGTATGATGAACTTGGCAGAATCGTAATTTTTCTTTATGTAAAAATTCGTATGGTAAATTTCAGGGGCAGAATCATAAACGGTAAAGAATGTAAAATTTCTCATGTTTAAGATGACTGTGGAATGTAAAAATTTGGGTAACATGCAATTTGCTGACAAATGGGTATCAAATAAGTGTGGAACAAAAAAAACTTAAAGATCAGTTCACACAATTATGTTTTGTCACAGATAGATATCTTTTCTAAATGCCTATGTTTTTCAGAATTTTTAAGGCTAATCTGAAATTTGAGAATTATCACAAGCGTATTACATAATAAATTATTATTTGTATGCTGCAAGTTTTGAAGTTGAAGTCACCGATTACCAATTGAGACTGGAAAATGGCGAGGCTTTTCTCGAAACGAAAGACTTTGTCATCTCTACGACTCCATTGATATCGGTGACGAGTACCATTATATCATGACTTGTAAAGTCCCCTAAGTTAAAGAGAAGCAAAAGATAACAAAGGGACATTCAAACTCCTACATCGAAAAAAAACTTACAACGCCATGACTAAAAAGAAAAAGACAAACAGACAAACAACAGTACACATAACACAACATAAAAAAAATCAAAACTGAGCACCACTATCCCCACCAAAAACTGGGGTGATCTCAGGTGTTCCGGAAGGGTAAGCATATCCTGCGTCACATGTGGCACCCGTCGTGTTGCTCATGTTAGTACAAACCCGATGATAAAGTCTAATTCGGTAGATCACATTCAGGAAAAAAGGGACGGGATTGTAGTAACGACAACTGAAACATATCCGTCGTCATCTGTGAAACAGATATTCCATAACGGTCAACCAACTCGTGATGGCGTCTATAAAATTTTACGAGGAAGAATGATTTCAACTTCACCACTTGGAATTTTTGGTTAAGGCACCGTGTTGAAGGCCGTTCTTTGACCTATAATGGTTTACTTTTACAAATTGTGACTTGGATGGAGTTGTCTTATTGGCACTCATGCCACATCTTCTTATATCTACGTAGCTTCCTTGTGAGCAGCAACCCTCTATCAACGATAATCATGATATAAAATGCAAGCCCAGGAATATCGTATCAACTTGGCTATATATACTGTGTATGCAGGCGCCGCTGGAATGTTGCTACATATAATTAATATAAAGTTCACAATCGGGAAGCTAAAATCATCTCTTTTGTCGTAAAGTTTTGTTTGCAACCGACCCTCATTGTCAATTTCTAGACGAAAGTCAAGATATGAGGCAGACTTTTCTGTATCTGTTGTATCCTTTTTCTCAAGTTCGATGGGATAGATGCGTTAAACATATATTCACCAAATTTTGAATTCTATATAGCGGAAAGTAATGTTAAAGGATACTGCTAACATCTTATTTTTCTTCCTAAGAAGTTCCTGTATGAAATCAGCCTAATGTGATTAAAGGAACAAGTCGGCAAGAAGAGTAGCACAGTTGGTTTTCATGGGAATGCGGATTGTTTGTTGAAAAACACGTTCTACAAACGTAACAAATATGTTGTCAATCAAGAAGTCAAGCATCAGAGTGATTTTTTTTCAAAATACTATTTATTCCTTCTAAAGACAAGATACATGTACTTGTATTTACATTGGCAATTTTTTTTGTTGAAACAAAGCAGGACCAACTCTTTTAATTTGTCTTTTAGTTTTGAATGGGGAATACCAGTGTAAAGTGTAGAACAGTCAAATGTTTTAAAACTATTGCAAGATAAAAAAAAAGTTTTAGACTGTACTCTAAAAGACCTTTGGAATTTTTAAGTATCCACATCTGATTCACGCCACATCTAGAATATGAAGTTTCACAATTTGATTTGCTGATAACATTGACGTTAATAAGTTGGAAAGATGTTTCGTGGAGCACTTGGAAGACCCTGCAGTATAAAGTTGTTTGTAAGGAGAATTATGTAGTTTAGGTATCCAATACAGTGAGGGAATAATCAGTTCTTCATCTTCAGTTGAAATTCCAAAGAATCATAGAACAGACCTAATAGTATGATTATCCAGGATTTCCTCCTTGATAAATTAAGTTTGTTCACACATGTATATGTTTATATATAGATGTAATTGTAAATATATATTTTTTCTGTAACTATGACATGTAGTTTTATGAGAATAAAGGTTATTCATTTATGTTTCGGAATAACTTTTAATTAGTATCGTCACCGGTATTGTTTTACAATTGATTTTTTCGGCTTTTTCATAAAAAGAGTGACTTTTTTATTGTTTTTGCGCCATCGGTTTTACCACTGGATGAGTGGTTACCGTACGTAACAGACATGTTTAACACTACCACATTCTGTCTGTGCCTATTCCAAGCCCGGAAGGAACCTACAATTCATTGGTTGTCTTAAGTTGCTGTGTCTCGTTATTGTTTCTTTTTTATTTTTAAATAAATTGAATGCTTCTTTTTTTTAAATTTCATTGGATGTAAAAGCTTTGGCCGAAGCAAGCACATTCCCCGCTTCATACTAAAAAAAAGCAAAACAACAAAAATACCGAAGCTCAAACACATCAAACGAATGGAAAACAACTGTCATATTCCTGACTTGGCACAGACATTTCCTTGTGTAGAAAATGGGGGATTAAACCTGGTTTTAAAGCTAGCTAAACCTCTCACTTGTATGACAGTCGCATACAATTCCATTATATTGACAACAATGTGTGAACAAAACAAAGAGACATTATAGGTAAAAATGTCAAAAATAGGGGTACAGGAGTCAACATTGTGTTATAATCTCAATCACTATAAAAACAACAAAGAAAACAAAATGAAATATAGAAAAAGCACATACGCAAAAATGAAACACAAGAATACAAACAATTACCACAGCACAACAACACAATGGCAGTATGTACAAGTACTGAGCCACACCTAAAGGATATTACCAAAAATTGACCAAACAGTAAACGTTAATAATTTACAAAGACAAATAAAAGAACACTTCAACACGTAATTAAGATGATAAACAACGTCAGTACCTAGAATCTATACATCAAGACCATCATATATTATTTGTGAAGTTGATACGAGATATTTATCAACAAGGTCTTGGTATCTACCGATGAAAATGTGCACACGATTAACGCTTTTAAAACGCTTTTTAAATTGCAAAACAGAAGCAACTCCCATTAGTACATGATTATTATGCTTCAACCAAGAATTAACAAGTTAAATGAAGCTTTCCGTATGTTTTCCTATCCCTTGTTGGGATGTTGCCATGGAAAACACTCATTGTTGTCAACCAATCAAAAGTGCGGATTCATATGAAACAAACATGCAATTCAATTATTGTAGTATACATTGGTTTTCGCTATTGGATTTATTCACATATTGTCATTCCGAGCGTGTTCATACCTAACTTTATACAATATACGAATTGCCCATCATTAAAGACCGTGTAGGGGTCTTTGATCCTTGTGGTAGTTGCCTCAAAGTCATTCATACCAAATCTCTTTATGTTTAGAATGGAAATTTTACCAACCAGTATCATATGTTTGGCCAAGTTTTTTTTTAATGCGAAAGAAAAGATAATCTATGAATTAGATTATATCCAAATAGTTGGAACTGAACCAATGGTTTCTTGGTGAATCAAAATGTGAAAGTCTAAGCTGGATGGAAGATTGAACTAATATGGTCGTAGGGACAGTGTTAAATTTTGATCAAAGCCAAAGTAAATAGTTGTGCTCTTTACTGATTCATAATATGGCCTAGTTTGATATTTTGCTTACCAATTTAAATATTTTAATATACAAGTAACGGAGGCCACGATATGTCTGTTTGAGCATGATGAGCTAGTATATCATGTGTACATGTACAAGACGTAAGAGTAACTGGGCTGGTTTTCTCCTTTGCAACATACGGGTATCTGAATCACTCTTCTTGTCAAACATATCAAATACAGTAAACCAGCTAAAGTGTTCCTTGCTGTTTCATATTCCAACCATAACATTAACATTTCAGTTCAGTTCGGTACTCTTTTATGCAAAGGGTGTAAATAATGGGATCTGCTAGGGCATTGATCAATACTAGAATGTTTGTATATTCTGTCACTCGGAGTAATGTCACGTCCTTGGTACTAACAAACACAATATTCGTTATCAGCGATGGTAACACACTAACTGTTTCTACCAGTAAAATAAGACCGAGAGTAACCATTGATCGCTTAAACCGATTCAGTCGAACGCTTGAAACTTGTTGTTTTACTTTCGGTTGTTGACAACTTTTACATGATTGACAGTGGTTTCTAACAGAGAAACTCTTAACATTTGTACTGACCGCTGGATGTTTTGTTATACCACTTTCGTGTTCCAGCATATGTATTCCTCTTCGGAGTCGTATCAAAACAATCAAGTAAACAGCAACAATTAACAAATAAATGCAAAGTCGATATGAGATTATTGATAGCAGATAAATCCATAAATTTTCACCGAAAATCTTTTCAATGTTACAGGAAGTAGAATTAGGTCGTCCAGTTAAAGTTAAAAGGATGCTGTTGTAGATTATAATACCTATAAGTGGGAATATATACACAGAAGTAAGATGACGCGTCCTTCTTTTACGTTTGGAGGCAGACTGCATTGCTAGGTATCGCTCTAGGCATATGCAAAACACCTGAACTAAAGAACAAGACGTGCAAATTGAAATCACTAACGTCGAAACGAAACAAACATACGGGATATCAATATTATGTAACGTCAAAATCATATTATGAACTCCAGTTATTATGCACATTAAACTTGTCGTCAAATTGCTGACGCTGAGAAACAGTGAAAGACACTTAAATTTCTGTTTACGCAACTTCACGCATTTAACGAGAATATGAATTGCTAAGAGATTTAAGACAAGTGAGACGGATGATATTAGTAAAAAGATGATAGTTGGAATACTAATTTCATTATTTCCATCATTGGTGGTGAAATTCATTGTTAGGAGTTACAAACTTCTGTCAGCCAATTTTCTAGTCGTTTCACACCTACAAAAAACATTATTTACCATTATATTGTCAAGGAAATAAAATAACGACCAACGAAAATCGGATTTAATCTATATGCAGATCGATTTGTTATCAAGTGTTATCCTTTTGCTAATGCGATCTAATATAAAATATCAATAATTAATGCGTATTTCTACTACCAAGCTTCTAGTTATAACTGATTCTGCAATTAAAAACAAACTCTCTACGTTAGGGTCAGTGCTGTTAGGGATGTATGAATACTCAGTCTCGTCCTTTATGATTGAAGAAGTGATAATTCATGAGGGTCTGGATGGGGGAGGGTCCTTCAATTCTGTATTCTTTATTTTTTAGGCCATTTTTCTCTACTCATTTTATTTTTTGCCCATTTTTATCTATTCTTTATATTTAAGCACCCCATTATTCTCTATTCTGTCTTTTTTCAGTCAATTTGTTTTCTATTCTTTATTTTTTTTACGCCCATTATTCTATATTGTATAAACGCCCATCCAGACCCTCATTCATAGATGCATTGATGAATTGAAATTACTAGTCAGAATAATTGTTATGACAGTAAAACGCGAATTGTTGAAATCCTTATTGTTAAATGTCTACAGCGGCACATATATTCTTGCCGAGGTCAGTCGTTCTTTCCCGATAGACCGGTTTTCTATACGAATAAAACTGGCAACCATGATCTTGTCAATGACGCTGAAAGTGGCGTTAAACACCAGTAAAACATTTTTATTCTTTTTAAATAACATGCTACGCGGGTTATTCATTGTGCACCACATTTTTGATGTTATCTTTTCATAGACAGAAAAACTATTACAGGCATTCCTTAAATAAAAAGAAACATAGTGTCAATATATATATATATATATATATATATATACATGTATATATATGAATAGAAATATAGCTTTCATGTGCGTGAATGCCCTTTGAATCGCGTGATCGTAATAACTAATGAAAAAGAAGAATGCTGCACCGTATGTAATATAAAATGCTATACATAGTGTGCTAGTGATCTAATATAATATATATGGGGTCAGTAAATTCCATATAGGGTGAGAGCGAAGCTCGAATCCCCATATGGAATTTACTGATCCCATATATATCGTATTGGGTCACTAGCACACTGTGTAACGAATTTATCTTACCGACTATCTTAACATGTGGTATTACGACTAGTGGCCTATCAAAGTGATCAAGTCTTCAATACTAGTATTTAGAACCTACTTCCATTGGTCTATACGCAAACCAATGCCAACAATAACAACTTGTAAGCTTTAAATGTGTTTTATGAATTTATTTCAATCGTTCATCATCAATTTCTTCGTCTGTTGAAACCTTTCAGATTTTCCCCCAACACCGTGTTGTTTTTACAAAGGGACGTAACACATCTACTAACCGTGAATTGAAATAAACCACGCCTACTAACCCCATATGAAATATACACGGTCTCCACTAGTAAAGTTATTATCTTGTTCAAAATTATTCAAAACAAAAAGAATAAATAATTTTAATCGTAAAGATTTATCAATGTTTATTTCGTGTTAAGTTATACAAATAAACGGATGAGAAAAAAAGGTATGTAGATTAATATTTTATGTTCAGGCAGTAAGGTAAGTATAGACAGTGGTATAAAACATTCGTTTCCCTTTGCTTCGTGAGATATGAAGATTTCTTCATCCTCGAAAAGTCTTATTTCCATTGGGCAGAGCCCTCGAGAAATAAGAATTTTCTTTGGTGAACAAATCCTCATATCTCCCTCAATCATGCATAGGAAATACATGTATATTATTCAATACAAAGTAATTACATGTAGGTTAGTTAACGAAATTGATATGTTAAATTGACAATTCTTGATAGAATTGATTTACATTTGTCATGTCCAGACCTTTTACCTGTCACATACTGTACGGTATTGGATTTTGTTCATTGTTTATGGTCTTACGGTGACTTATGGTTGTTAATTTAGAAATAATTTATTTGCAAAAGTAACAAAAGGTATTGATCACAATTTGTAACAACATTAGTGATGTCCTCTCCCTAAACAAATAGAATCACAAAGGACATTGATTATGACGAAAATATAATAGGAATGCATGTAATACGAAAAGAAAAAAATATAAAGAAAAAAAAAACCATCCAAATTAATATGGAATTAAGATAAGACTGGACTGGAGTGATATGAAAGGAAGTAAGAATTCAGCATTTTCATCTTTGTTCTGAATCTTTGTGTAATTTATATATAAAATTTTACAGACTAAAAAATCTGGATATTTTGCTGAAATGTTAGGTCACCATCAACAGCCAATAGAAGCTCACAGTTTGATATCGCATATTTTTCAAGATATAAAAAAAAAAAAAACAATAATATGTTCATTGCTTCATTGTGAAAAGGGCACTCGATAAAATATTGAATACAATCCTCAATAGGTTGGCCACATCTGCATGCGGGATTAGGCTTAATACTAGAGCATTTGCATTATTCCCGTATTTGCTGGCGTATCCGTATCGAAGTATCGTATAACACTTATATGAGGAAATGATAAAATAAGTCAAGTTGGTCCCGATGAAGATATTTTATAATGAATTTAGTTTTAATTGAGGTCGGGGCTAAATCATTATTTTATACAAATCTGTCCGATACGTATACGTCGATCCGTGCACGTTTCCAGATACGTGAATAATGCAAATGCTCTAATATAAGCACGGCGCAGATCTTCATTTAAAGAACTGCACATATTATTCAAACGTATATGAATGATCATATTTATTTTTCTATCACCACAATTAGGAGGGTGGCTGTATTAATTTAGTTTTCATCTTTCGTTGGAATACATTTATACTAGCAATATAATTTCTATTTGGTACACATTTTAAGTTGTAAAGTACATTTAACAAGGTGTTTGCATGATATATTATGTTTTGTTTCTGGAATGACTGTAATATGTTTTGAGTCTATGACGAAATAACATAAAAAATGTGGTGCGTACTGAATAACCCTGTTAGGTTATTTCGAATAGAGAGCCAATCAGAAGACGTGTTACATCCAAAATTAAATTATATGTGTGTGGAATTTACCATTGATATCAAAACTAAGTCATAAGTGTTTACGACAGAAGACAAATTCTACTGCTTGATTTTGAAATTTCAATATCATCTGGGGAAGAACTACAAGACAATATCTAAGCCTTTGTCTCAATAGGATTAAACTTTCATAGACCCTGTTAAGATTTTGTTTACAATCGCTGTTTAAGACATCCTCTATTACTGAATGAAAAGGGGTACGTCATCGGCAAACAATCGAGTTTGACTTATCAAATTATCAATTATGTCATTTACATAGATAACATGGATATTAAGGAATAATAAACTGGTTTAATACTCGATGGTCTTGAAGTATAAATTCTAGGTACTGAAGTTGTTTATCATCTAAATTAAGAGATATAGTGTTCTTTTTATTTGTCTTTGTATATTTTTAACTTTTACTGTTCAGTCTAATTTTGGTATATACTTTTGGTGTGGCTAGGTATTCATACATCCCGTCATTGTGTTATTGTGCTGTGGTCGTTTTTGTATTCTTGTCTTTCATTTTTGCTTATGTACTTTGTCTATAGAGTTCGGTATTTTTGTTATTTTTCTATTTTATATACTGGTTTCATGAATATTCTCTATCTTCTTATTTTATATTGTGCATCTTTTTTTAAGTCCATGATTCACGTGCTTTTTTTTCATATAGTTTTTCACGTTAACAAGAGTTAAATCGGTGGACATTTTTTTTCCTCCTATGAAAGAAGACTGCAGATACAACGCATTTAATGCATATATTTTTTTGTCAAATAAAAAGATAATTATCGTATTTTACTTATAACAGAATATTTTTAAAATTCTGTTTCATCTTTTTCAATGTAAATATTTTTTTTATACATTCGCGTATATCAAATAAACAGCAGTGACAGGTAAAATACGAATAATCAAGTAATTATCTTAAGATCGATGGATGGATGTGTGGTTCATGTCCAGTGGCAAATATTGCATAATATAAGGACAAGAACGAGAATATGTTAATTAATATAATGTTGAACAATTTTTGCACTAAATAGATACGCTGAACCGGATTTTAATGTGCTTGTTCACAAAGTAACAGTCGGCAGGAAGATCAAACTCCCCGGCAGTTCCAGCTCCGATCCGCATACACTAATTGATGGAGTAAAGGAAAATAGTTCCTGAACGGAAACGATCACTGTACGTAGTTTGCAGGAAGTTGTGTCACATCAATATAACTCCGAAAAAAAGTCTTCTGTTTACCTAAATTGGCCGAGGATTGACCCTGCGACGACCTCTCGCGTTCGAGGCGAGTACCCTACTACGAGACCACCGCGGTGGTCTATAATAAATCATATCAAAACAACCTGATACATTTACTCGTGTTTGGTCAAACGCAATGAACAAAAACAAACTGCATTGAAGCTTGAAAAGTGATTACTCATATTCTACTGACTTATTTTATTCTTGTTCTCCAAATTCTCAGTTTAATTATATAGTTTGTGACCTGAAATATTCAACACACTTTATCGGACATGTATTGGAATAACGTGAACACACTTTGTCGGAAACATGTTTGAAAAACGTAAACACAGTTTGTTGGAGATCTTGTTAGTGTAACGTGAACACACTTTGTCGGAAACATATAACACATTGGTGAAACGTGACCACACTTTGTCGGAAACATAATACATGTTGGTGTAACGTGACCACACTTTGTCGGAAACATATTACACGTTGATGTAACGTGACCACACTTTGTCGGAAACATAATACATGTTGGTGTAACGTTACCACACTTTGTCGGAAACATGTACATGTTGGTGTAACGTGACCACATTTTGTCGGAAACATAATACATGTTGGTGTATCGTGATCACACTTTGTCGGAAACATAATACATGTTGGTGTAACACGCCCACACTTTGTTGGAAACATAATACATGTTTGTGTAACGTGACCACACTTTGTCGGAAATATGTACATGTTGGTGTAACGTGACCACACTTTGTCGGAAACATAATACATGTTGGTGTATCGTGATCACACTTTGTCGGAAACATAATACATGTTGGTGTAACGTGATCACACTTTGTCGGAAACATAATACATGTTGGTGTAACATGCCCACACTTTGTTGGAAACATAATACATGTTTGTTTAACGTGACCACACTTTGTCGGAAACATGTACATGTTGGTGTAACGTGACCACACTTTGTCGGAAACATTATACATGTTGGTGTAACGTGAGCACTCTGGAGAAAACATGAATGTGTATATTGGAGGAACACAAACACTTTTTGTCGGAAACATGTTGGCAAACGTGACTATTTTTTTTAAATGAAATAGAATATTGAATATAACAATCTAATTGCAGATAAAATCAATTAATCTCTGTTGCCAACTATTCAGAAAAATTATTAACTTTTATCAACAATAGCAAGACGACCGTTGATCTCATTTCTATGAAGTCACGAGGATGAAAACAGTCCGTTGAACTCATTATTAACACGATTAAAGGTTGATTAAGATTTACAAAAACAGATTAAGGAGCTTATTTGGATTTAAAAGAGAAATAGAGAAAGAATGCTACTCAGCGACAGATTCCGTTAAAACTGAATGTTAACAACTACATTTGTTTAGGGAAAGACCATTTAACTTCAAGGGGTTTTTTCCTAAACAAATATTCTGACCCCAATTTGATGAAAAAAAAAATATTGTGGTCAAGCAGTTGACAAAAAATATTCTGAATCCAAATTTTCCCCATACCTTATAGTGGTAAAATTTTGAAAAAAATAACTTGATTGATAGCGTCGAAAAACAAAAAAAAATGTCTGACTCAGACAAAAAACTATACCCCCTCCCCCTTTGAAGTTAAATGGTTGCTCCCTTGTCGCTTTTATTGGGAAGTATCATATTGAAATATTTATTCCCTATAGAAACGCATCCCCCCTTAAATGAAATTGCAGTTTAATAAAATAATCAAAGCGACGGATCCTCTCTGAAAATTTAACAAATGTTCTAAAAACTTAACGACTACTTTAAATGAATACAATTTTCCAACATAATGGAAGCATATAGTAAAAGTTATGAAAAAGAAATACAAATAATAATTTTTTCCTCTGCATTTAGTCCAGTGTGATTGAAAGTTTCTGTACTAAAAAATGTCGAAACGAGACCACACTGATAAAGTTACATGCAGCTACAGATTAGAGGAACGCATTAAGAAAAAAAAAACATTGTTATTCAAAAGGGCACCAAAGATGACTTATAATATAATGTGTTGCGTTTCTATAAGCAATCAGCATATTTTATACAAATCTTTGTTACTTCAAAAGACCTCGGTGGCCGAGTGGACTGAGTAGTCGAACTACAGTATCACTAGCCTGTCAACACTGAAGTTGTATTTTCGAATCCCGCACGTGGCAGGTGTGCTCGACTCCAATCTTAATTGACTAAGATTTTCAGTTTTCCTACTGAAGGTCGTTGGTTCTTTCCGGGCACTGAGGCTTCCTCCACCAATAAAAACTGATCACCATGAAATAGCACAATAGTGTTGAAAGTGGCGTTGAAAACCAATCAATTTTAAAATCAATCAATTGCTACTTCTAACCTTTACCAGAGGTAGCTTTTTAGAAATGTCGGGACTTTATGTGGTTATTTTTCTATTTTGTTAACTAACGACGAAATGGGTTCGTTGATAAGTTAGTAGCTGTAAACATGCATTTGCTCTCCAACATCATACAGGATTAGCGTTTTCATGTTGGATATGAACAGGGGGCAGAGATGGAAAATAATATCAAAGGGCCAAGTGAGCTTTTCTCATCACTTGGCATCCGTCGCCCGTCGTCGTAGTCGTCGTTAAATTTTTACATTTTGAACTTCTTCTAGAAAACCACTGAATGGAATGAAACAAAACATGGCATGAATGTTCCATATGAGGTGCTGACCAATTGTTATTACTTTGTAGCTGATCCATCATCCAAAATCACCGCCAGCGGGGAACTCAGTTTAACATAGGACATTATGGACAATACATACACATGTCTTCTTTTAGAGAACCACTGAATGGAATAAAACCAAACATGGCATGAATGTTCCGTATGAGGTGCTGAATAAGTGTTGTTACTTTGAAGCCGATCCATCATCCAAGCTGGCCGCCAGTGGAGGACTTCGTTTAACATAGGACCCTATTGACAATACATACAAATGTCTTCTTTTAGATAACCACTGAATGGAATGAAACCAGACATGGCATGAATGTTCCTTATGAGGTACTGACCAAGTGTTGTTTCTTTGAAGCCGATCCATTTTCCCATAGGGTCCTAGGTTAAACTAAGCCCCTCTCTGGTGGCTATCTTGGATGATGGATCGGCTTTAAAGTAACAACACTTGGTCAGAACCTCATACGGAACATGAATGAACGCTGCCAGCGGGGGACTTCGTTTAGCATACGACCCTATGGACAATACATACAAATTTCTTCTTTTAGAGAACCTCTGAATGGAATAAAACCAAACATGGCATGAATGTTCCGTATGAGGTTCTGACCAAGTGTTGTTACTTTAAAGCCGATCCATCATCCAAGATAGCCACCAGAGAGGGGCTTAGTTTAACCTAGGACCCTATAGGAAATACATACAAATATCTTCTTTTAGAGAACCACTAAATGGAATGAAATAAAACATGGCATGAATGTTCCTTATGAGGTGCTGACCAAGGGTTGTAACTTTGTCGGCGATCAATGATCCAAGATGGCCGCCAGCGGGGACTTAGTTTAACATAGGACCCTATTGGAAATACATACAAATGTTTTCTTTTAGAGAACCACTAAATGGAATGAAACCAAACATGGCATGAATGTTCCTAATGAGGTGCCTGCCAGGTGTTGTTACTTTGTAGCCAATCAATCATCCAAGATGGCTGCCAGCGGGGAACTTAGTTAAAAATAGGACCCTATGTGAAATACATACAAAAGTCTTCTTTTGAAAAACCACTGAATGGAATGAAACAAAACATGGCATGAATGTTCCTTATGAGGTGCCGACCAAGTGTTTTTTTTTTGTAGCCAATCAATCATCCAAGATGGCTGCCACTGGGGAACTTAGTTTAACAAAGGACCCTATGGGAAAAATATACAAATGTCTTCTTCTAGGAAAGCGCTAAATGGACTGAAACCAAACATGGCATGAATGTTTCTTTTGAGGTGCTAACCAAGTGTTGTTACTTTGTAGCTGATTTGTCATCCAAGTAGGCTGCCAGCAGGGGGAGTAAGTTTAACATAGGACCCTAGGGGAAATACATACAAATGCTTCTTCTAGAGGAGCACTGAATGGAATGAAACCACACATGGCATAAATGTTCCTTATGAAGTGCTGATGAAGACTTCAATAAATGTATCTTTATAGATTGAGATATACTGTAAACTGCAAAAGATATCCAGAAAAGTAGATCTACACATAAGTCAACATGAACAAAATTGTCAATTGACATCTTGTTGGCGTTTTTGTCCTTATAAAGTCATTTTCTACAATTTCAATGAATTTATTGGTAATTTCTGTAAACTTTATAAAAGTCTTCTGCTTTTGATTGAATTATGGGGCCAATATTAAACCAAATTTGGCCTAAATCATTATAAGGGTATCTGTTATGATTTTAATCTATTTTTACATGATTTCCAAAACCAAAGTAGAATCAGGTGAGCGACACAGGCTCCTGAGAGCCTCTAGTTAACCTTTCATGGAACTATTGTCATTGACATTTATTGCTATGCATCTTCGTGATTCAAAGGATTTGCACCGTATTGTAACTATTTTTATACCTTGTATAAAATCTTTTATATTAAACAGATTTGTTGGATTTTCAATGACCATCCCCACGATTGCTGCCGAATTCTTGATAAAGAAAATCAATGAGCATTATTGTAAACTAATTTTGGCGACGTACAAATCTGTCTTAATCTATACAAAATAAACGTGTTTCATGTAATAAGGGAGCTACCATTTGATTTTTATGGGGGCGGGGGCTAGGATGAAACTTGATAAAAAAAGCAGGACAGGAGTTCTGAGTAAAAAAGGGCAGGATGAGCAACTTGGCAAAAAAAAAAAAAAAAAATGCAGGATGACAATTTATGTGAAAAAAGTCGGGACAAAGTAATAAAAAAAAAAATGCAGGACCGAATAGAGTGAAAAATAAAAAGGCAGGACAGAGATTACAACTTAAAAAAAAAATGCAGGACAAAATGTTTCATCCTAGCCCCCATAAAAATCAAATGGTAGCTCCCTAAATTAACAATCGATATGAAGTTAACGTTCACATTTGTACAATACCAAGCAGACTTATAAACAATATTTAAACATTTTGGGATTAATTATATATGGATTAATCAGTCTTCGTGCTAAAACTATCTGATCACTTGAACGACAAACTGTTTGCGGAATACTTTGAATGGATATACATATAGACCTATCAATCCTTATAAATTGGTCGTTGCTAGAAGTGTATACACAATGAGCCTTAACACACGGCTTCTTTGGTTTTTCAAATAAGTTTTAAACAAAAAACGTTTTTATATGTCACCAAATGTAAATTAACCATCTAAAGAGTATTGCTCGCTAAAATATAAATGCAATTAGTATTATAATAAATCGCGAAGACATTTCCATTAACTTCCAAAGGCAAGAGTGGCCGTATATGGATTTTACTCTTCGTTTAATGAATCCCTCATTTCTACAGTTCCTCAAGTAGTTTTCCGGTACTTATACAATTGTTGGTTGTTACTGTTGGTTCCTGAGATAAAGACCGCCTCGGTGGTATCGTGGTAGCGTGTTCGCCTCGAGTGCGGGAGGTCGTGAGTTCGAACCCCGGCCGGGTCAAACCAAAAACTTTAAAATTGGTATTTGCTGCTTCTCCGCTCAGCACGCGGCATGAAGGAGTAAGAGCAAAGACTGGTTGGCTCGGAGTCAGAATAATGTGTCCGGGTAAGGTGACTTGTCTTCCTACGAACTGTTACTTCGTGAACTAGCACGTTAAAAATCCGGCTCAGCGGGTCGGTCTAGTAAAAAGCAGGGTAAATATTCATATTACATTAACATGTTCTCGACCTGAATATGCATATTAATTTGCCGCTGGATGTTAAGCAGCCATCCATCATCATCATCATCTTCCTGAGATAAAGGTTTAAAAAAAAACCAAACAAACAAACAAACAAAAAAACGCTTTGGACACATGTAGACGCGCACCAATCTTAGAGTGTTATATATATTATCATTACCTTGGAACTTATATGTGTGCTATTGCACGTGATATTTGAACTGTTACCATTTAAAACGAAGAAAAAGATATTCGAGCAGAACGACACGTTGGCGAATACAATTTATAAACAAACATACCATAATCGTATAAATTGACTGTTCAATCGTTATGATGAAACATTAAATACATTCGTGTATGTTGGCTTATTAATAAGCCAATATATTATTAATGGTAACTTTGCGTCATATTCATGTGTTCCCATCGCATTTAGACTGTTTCGCACAAAGTTAAAATTACAAGATTCCAAGATAATAGGTAGAAGTAAATGTATTTTCTGCTGCCCTGTTAAATTATTACAAGTTTCAAAGAAGAATGCAAACAAGATTTGAAAGGGTTCTTGTCACCTTTTACTTGTATTCAGTAATTCAAACATTTAAGTCTCGAATTTTAACTTCTTTCTTTTTTGTATGATAAAAAAAACATGGCTAGATACTAAAGAAAGTAATAAGTCGCGAAGAAATTTCTATCGAATATATATGTTAATGCAATAATAAAAAAACAAAAGAAAATTTTAATCGGGATAAATTATCTTATGCCAATAACAATATTTCACAACGTCATACAGTAATTTCCTTAGTCACACAAGTTTCAAAATTCCTAGTTTATATCTGTTACAGTGAATTTGTAGAATTATGGATTACGTATAAACCCTGAAATTTTCAGAGATTATGTATAATCACTGGTAACTTTAGTGATTATATATAATTGCTAAAATTTTCAGGAATTAAGCATAAGCACTAGAAAAAATGTAAGGGATTATACATAAGTGGAACATGTGGAATGAAGAGACAATGAATAAAGTAAAATAATTTAATTTTGGATGTAACGCGTCTTCTGATTGGCTGACGTTGTTTTGTTTATCAGCTCATAGACATAATTTTGTCATGTGACCGTGACGTCATCAACGTTTTTTCATGGTTTACTTCGGTTTAAAATGGAATTTAGAATTAAATTATAAGAAATGACTGTAATATTTTTTCTGTCTATTCGAAATAACATAAAAAATGTGGTACACACGTTAAAATAACCCGCTACGCAGGTTATTCAGTGTGCACCACATTTTTGATGTTATTTCTTCATAGACAGAAAAAATATTACAGTCATTCCTTAAATAATTAATTCTATAACATCATATTTAAACATAGATATTAGAATCTTAAGCACAATATTCTAATACAAATCATTTATTTTTACAAACTACATGTACATTATATATTAAGATGACATCTTCTATGAGGGTCTGGATGGGGGTGCCTCATTTCTTTATTCTTTAATTTTTTAGTTAATTTTTCTCTACAATTTATTAGTTTTGCCCATTATTCTCTATTTTATATATTTTAGCACACTATTATTCTCTATTCTTTTTTTTATGTATTTTTGTCTATTCTTTATTTTGCACTGTTTGCCCATTATTCTCTATGGTGTAAACCCCATCCAGACTCTACTATTGACCATTTGGTCTGCTTAAAATAACAACCCCCCAAAACCACATATTGAATCTGATTTTACTGCACTTTGAATAGAAATAAAGTGTACATTAGAAGCATCTGAAGGTGCTAAACAGGTCAATTAGACACCTCAAATTCATTCCTTGTGTATTATATGGGCATAGTTTCATGTTTCATAGTCAAGCAACGATGACCATTATGTTTTTTGGATCTCCCTTTCCACGTTCAACATGCGGAATCGGTATCACAGCCTCCTCCAAAATTGTGTTCAATCTGTCAAGCATGTATTCTGTTTGTGTTTTTCTGGACGTTAAGTTGCATTTCTTTGCTTAGTTCAAATTCCTTGTTCGTTAACTTTCATCCCCTTTGTTTTACAGCAAATTACATGATCTGTTCATTTATGTTGGTATTATGTATTATTAATTTCAGTTTAAAATACTTATTTGTTTATGAGTTTTAAATGTGGGTTAACACAGTTAAATAGAATATCACCAGAAAACTGTTAACTTTAATGAGATTTGATAAATGGACAGGAAATTAAAACTGTCTACTTAACATGCTTAAACAATAAAGTGGTTATACATTATTATAGTATTAATGTAATACTATGGACTTTTTCATATTGGCCCTGTAACATGCTCGAGGTATTAATAATGGCCAAGGATGGTTGTAATGGCCCCGAGGCAGCGCCGAGGGCCATTACAACTGTCCGAGGTCATTATTGATACCAAGGGCATGTTACAGGGCCAATATGAAAAAGTCCATATATTGATACTTTTATTAACCAACTAAGGCAACTTCATTCAAGAACAGTCTTCGAGTCTCGGATCCAAATACAGCTAACCACGAATCTATAACAGGACCAATTAAAAAAAAAAGCCAGTTCATAAAACTTTTATTACCGTAAATGGTTTTAATTCTTCGATTAAACAAAGAGTAAGAATCTTACCGTGAAGAAGATACAGGAATTCATAGCTGAACTTGTCTTTTCGCATTCACGATGGATTTTTGGTCAACATTGTCAGATGTACTTTCTGATTTCTCATCCAAGTACTTTATTTTATGCTATTACAATTCATTTCATCTAGCAAATATAAAGTAGCTGGGAAGAATAAATCAGACAGTTTAACTATTCTTACTCTGAGTAGTCTGCGTTCTGACAATTGATCAACGGAAATGAAACAGTGATAATAATCGAAAGTCGTATTCGAAAAAGGCTGTGTAATATTTCCGTTTCAAGTCGTTACGAAACACTGAACATCATTTAAACTTTTTTTTATGATATTAAGCTAAAAAAAAATTGAAAAAAGTTGTCACTTATTTGAAGAAATAAACGACATTTTGATTTAATCGATGTCCCGTTTCATCTGTTCATAATGCATGGCTGTGATTTCGTAATGCACGGGTGTGATTTCGTAATGCATGACTGATATTTCGTAATGCATGGCTGTAGCAATTTCTCCGTTCATAATGACCAGTTGTTGAAATTTCCCTTTTATAAAGCATGGGCATTTCTATACATATTGTAGTAAGTTGGTTAATAATATGATCTATTTGTCTGTATTTGATTCATTTTTGCCAAACAGAGAATCTCTGTATTATTGATAATTCCTGAAAACATTCCAGGGAATTTGTTAAATGATTCTTAAAATTTTCAGTGATTATGTAAAATCACTTGTCATTTTCATGGATTATATATAATAACTAATGATTTTAGTGATTATGCAAAATCTCTGAAAAATCAGGGATTCTACATAATCCCTACTTATACAAATTCACTGTAACATATCAACGCATACAATTTCGTTTATTTTAACTTTCATGTTTACAATCTATCTCAACTGATATATTTATAGACAGAAGTTTATTTACTTCTATCAAAATTCCCAAGAAACATTTAAATCTGGGATATTCCGATCAAAAGCTTAAAAAACCTGTTATTGTTCCCGAAAAAAAAATAACAAAAGTCCCAAGTCAAAAGCCTGTAGTTCACGAATTGTCGTTGGTTCATGTCTGTTAAATTTTGTTTTCGTAAATTTTTTTGTTATAATAAATTAGGCCGATAATACGGTATGGGTTTTTTCTCATTGTGAACAAGGAGGCAAGTTGCCTATAATTGCTTACATCCACTTCATTTGAACTCTGGTGTATAGTTGTCTTATTGACAATCATACTACTTCTCCTTATTTTATAAATTAACAACACAATCAAAATATAACAAGTAAATAAATACTCACTTACTTTAAAAAAAATACAAGACATATTTTAACTCGAAAACTTGAAAACTTATTATTATTTCCACAAAAATAAACAACCTTTACAACAAATAATTAACTTAAATCTAAAGGAATACTCACCATACAAAACACGACAAAGCAATACACAGTTTACAGATATACTAGCCGCAATCTTTTGCAATATTCACCACATCGTGACTGCCTTCATCAGTTGTATTGTTTTCATATAAATCCTGCCCGATCAATATCTACGTCATTACTACACAGACACGTGCAATTGTAACCTTGTTTGGAACCAGATTGATTAATATACAACTATATAAAATTAATGTTCGTTTACAGTTTATTATAGTCTCACCACAAACAAATATTCCAAACAACATACATATATGTATACAGCAATCATATATAAGGGAGCTACCATTTGATTTTTATGGGGGGGGGGGGGGGGCTAGGGGGGGGGAGGCTAGGATGAAATTTGAAAAAAGGCAGGAAAGGAGTTTTGAGTAAAAAAAAAGGCAGGATGAGCAACTTGGCAAAAAAAAAAAAAAGGCAGGATGACAATTTATGTAAAAAAAGTCAGGATAAACTAATAAAAAAAAAGGCAGGACCGAATAGAGTGAAAAATAAAAATGCAGGACAGAGATTACAACTAAAAAAAAAATGCAGGACAAAATTTTTCATCCTAGCCCCCCCCATAAAAATCAAATGGTAGCTCCCTAAATCAAGAAAAATATGTAACAAAATTTTCCTTTTTTATTTTGATCTTTGAGGGGATAATAGTTAATTAGCGTTGATAGATGTGTATTTGTATGTTTATATTATCTATAATTTGGGTTTACTAACACTATAACAATCTTATTATTATTATTTTCTCTTGTATAACGGTCTGGGTGGGATTTACAGAAAAGAGAATAATGAGCCACAGAAAAAATAAAGGGGGAGGGGGAAATAAAGAAAAAAACATTAAAACAAATAAAGAAAGTAGAAAAATAGAAAAATAGGGTGCTAATATATAAAAATAGGGAATAATAGACAACAACTAAAGAACATAAAAAGAAAGAACCCCATGCAGATCCTCTTGTATGGTCATTTACCAAAAAAAAAAAAAAAACACAGACAAGTCTGAAGATATTCATTGGTCATCATAATGGTTATATTACCGCTATTGCACCTGTTGGGACTAGTTGATATGTATCAGTGAATAATATTTATTACATTTGTCAGACGGATGTCAGTAAAATGAAACCTAAATACATTTAATTTAAAAACAAAGATGACACAATTTAGATCAAAAGAACCTCATTAGATAGAATTTGGTGTATATCGTGATTACACGTAATGACCTAGGGGTTTACGATGGCGAACAGAATCGCTGTAGATATATTATTTCCATTTGCAGACGTTTCGGAAACATTTTTCTATTTTTCTATATGTTCACGTTACATTCAAACCTGTGAGTGAGGTCATTGCACAAAGTCATTCGTTTCTTGGACTGTTTATGACGTCATTTCACAAAATCCGTTGAATGTGTACTGATTGGGGAAAACATAATTTGTTATTAGTTGAAAACGGCTTTGAACTAGATTTTACCTACTGCAAGTACTCTAATTTCGGTGCTTTGTGTCTGTTGCTTTTATGTTAGTTGTTTTTGTTCCTCTTACCGATCTTTTAATTTATGCCAATTGCAACTAAATTTTACAGTTTTTTCTTATGGTGTGCTGTTGAAACATTGTACAAGATTTGGGGAGGATTGAGCGTTCACACACATGTTTAACCCAATCACATTCTTAATGTCCCGGTACCAAGTCAGGAAATGTAGTATATTGGTATTTGTTCCAGTCTGTGCGGTATGGGTTTTTCTCATTTTTGAAGGCTGTTGACCTACATGTATAATGTTTACTACAACTTCATTTTAACTCTTGACTGGTGAATAGTTGTCTCATTGGCTATCATACCACCTCTTTTAAGCTACAACCTGTCTTGTCAGGGTGAACTGGTACATTGTAATACATATATATTTTGAATCTCAATTCACATGTCACCTCTTTTATAAAGTCAGTCTTCTGTGGTGCCGATAATGACTTTTATATACAGATTAATACTGTAATTTAATTAGTTTTGAACTCCTAAACTTCTCTCTATGTTTGTTCTGTAACAAACCTTTCGGCAATTTTATATGGTACTTGTCTTTGTAAAGTTTTCATTACTCTGTCGACGTACCCGATCTCGCTTCTTTTGGATTAATTGGTTTTGTTTTTTTTTATATAAAAGTAAGAAGATGTGGTATGGTTGCCAGTGAGACAACTCTCCACCAGAGACCAAATGACATAGAATTTATCAACTACAGGTCACCGTACGGCCTTCAACAATGAAAAAAACCCATACCGCACAGTCAGCTATAAAATGCCCCGAAATGACAAATGCAAAACAGAAAACTAACGGTCCAATTTATGTACAAAACAATGAACGAAAAACAAATATGATATAAAGCAACAATCGCGACGACCAATTTTTGTCTTGATTTGTCTTAAATTGTCTCGATTTGTCTTAATTGGTCTTGATTTGTCTTAATTTGTCTTGATTTGTCCTGATGTGTAAATTCTGAATGGATTAATGCATAGAGTATTGTCTATCATTTGTTGTTTCGAAATTATTGGTCTTTTGTTGGGCAATGTATGACAAATATATGTTGAAAAACCTCGCCCGTAATTATAAAATATGTAATTCACTGACCGCTCCCGACATGTGTAACTTCAAGGCATATTTTAGCGGCGATCGATGTTTTTCAAAATTACCGCACTATTCTTGTTTCTCTGGTGCTTTCGACTGGAGAACCGTCGTACACAAGCATCGCACAAGTTGGCACTCCGAGGCGGGTGGGGAGCAAGAAGGTGAACTGTGGTTTATTTTTATCAATACTACCGCTTAAGTCGAAGCTAGGGTCCGTCTTGACCTTGTTTTTGGGTATGAATGATTCGTTCATTGTTGAAGACTCTACATCAACTGTCAAGATGAAGAACAGGAATAAAAGCCCTGTTCATTGATAATTTTCTATGTTTTCTATGTATTGTGTGCGATTTTGTCCCATGTACATTTAATCCATATCCTTTCATTTACTAATGAGATTATAGCATCCACCTGGTAACTACATGTATCGTTGCCTCATATTTATTCATATTCCATAATAAAAAGTATGACTTTGACCTTTATTTCTCATTTTGTCATACATTTTCGTTGAAGAAATTGGCAATGACACAAATTTTGGCGGACAAAATTTATCTGCTACGAGATTTGTAGAGATTATTTTTTTCAACTATAACCTCATTCCCTACGCTCTAGCAACCACAACACAGAGACATTTGGAAGATTGATATTTATCTTCAACAATAAATAAAACAGGACTATCCCAAGCTGGTTCACTCCCTTGCAACATGCGGTTACCTGGGTCACCCTTGTTGTTAGAGCAACTCGGCTAATCTCGGGTGACACCGTTTCTCTTCAGCATGAACGGCGTTACGTAATCGGCCGAGTTCTGACGAATGTTGTTAAGAGCCAAACAGATAAATAGCAGGGAACTATTCTAATAACTAAGCATGACGGCGCCATTTTGTACAATACGAACACGAATTCTATCCTGGATGTACTTTGTAGTATACAGACTTGCTTAGCCAGATTTTAAACAATATCTTTCAAACGGCAACCATGAACATACGTTAATTTTCAATCACCTAATTATTTATCTACTAAGTATTTATTAATTTACCCTATGTAGTACTATTGATGATTATTTGTTCAGGTCGGTCGTATTTTAAAAGAACACTCAAGTATTTTGATCTTATTACGTAGATAGCAAATAATTTAGATATACTTTCAATTTACTATTTTATTTTAATTTTAACTTATCCATGATAATCAACCGAGTTATGTATATTTAAAAAAGTGTTATAAAGTCTCGGAAAGTATTAACATGTTATTGTTTAATGATTAGACCATCGCGTATGTTTTAATAATAATAATAATACTAATAATGACTTTATTTAAAGAGGGTGACTCAATTAGCATTCACTACTCTACCTTGAGGCCCCCTCAATAAAAACACAGAACAAATATTACAGATATTACAGTTTTTGAACATATAATTAAACTTTCATGCTAGAAGATTGTCTGAAGAAAAAGAAAAAAATCAAATAATACATTATACACAAACATTAAAAAGTCAATGATAGAGTTAGAGAGTTGTTACATATCATTTATTTAATAGTTAAAAAATCTACACATTTTCTTTTGAACGTAACTAGATTTTCACATAGTTTTATTTCATTTGGTAGTTTATTCCAAAGTATTGAGGAGCTGTATGTGAATGATTTTTTCATCGAATTTGTATTAGGCCAAACTACAGTTAGACTATTATTTGTAGATGATCTTAAATTTCTGCTGTGTAGGTTTATAATTGGACAACATAGTTCTTTAAGGTTATTATAGGTGATTTGTGATTGATAATTTTATGAACAAGAATCAATTTATGATAAGAAATCCTAGATTTGAAATTTAACCATTTCAGCTCTTTTAATAAATTTACAGTAGGTGTTAGTATTGGTGCGTCAAGTATAATTCTTGCAGCTCTTTTCTGCATCTTAACAATTCTTTGAATTCCATCTGCATTACAATTTCCCCATATTGAGTAATGAAAATCAAATATGGGCAGAATATATGCATTATGAAATAATTTTCTACTACTAATAACTAGATATTTCTTAATTCTGGATAACAGTGCATTACGAGTACTTATGCTTTTACATACATGATCAATTTGAAATTTCCAGTCTAAATTTTAGTCAATATATATACCTACAAGCTTTTGTGTTTCAACAGATGTAATTGGGTTATCTTGTATTGATATATTTAGATTATGACCTATCAAAGCTCTTTTTTGAATCGTTTCAACCAGTATAGAAGTTGTTTTAAAGGATTTATTACCATTTTGTTGTTTAAACACCATTTATTTATAGTGTTGGCATCATTGTTTAGTTTTCTCTCTATCTCTTCCTTGTTTATATCATGGGTATGAAGTGGTGTATCATCATCATACATGTCAATGACTGAACTTGATGCATCTAAAGTCATATCATTTGTGAATAAAATGAACAGTAGGGGACCTAAAATGGATCCTTGAGGAACCCCATATTTAATAATATCAGAATCTGAAGCTGTATTACCTGAGGTCTATATGACTTCAACCATTTCACTGAATGATCTGAGACTTTGTATAAATGCACTTTATGGTAGAGAATGAAATGATCGACAAGATCAAATGCTTTTTTTGCAGATCTAGAAAGACTGTTCCTACAACATTGCCGTCATCAATATATTTAAGCCAGTTATCTGTCAATTTGGTTAGTGCTGTTTGACATGAGTGGTTTGGTCTAGATCCGGATTGTGCCTCGTGTAATTATAGTTTATATTTTGACAGATAAAGTTAAAAATGTTTTGCAACATGTTTTTCAAATACTTTATTGGTGGAAGTATTGATATAGGCCTGGATATTTCTGGTATGTGTTTATCACCATATTTAAATATTGGATTCACTTTAGCTATTTTTAGATTTTCTGGGAAACACCTTCTAGTATACTTAAGTTAATTAAATATGTTATACTTGGTGCTAAAGCTTCTGTTGATATTTTTAGGAAAAATGGGCCAATATCATCTAGGCCAGTTGCTTTGGACAATTCTAACTTTGAAAGTATTTTTTTAGTTATTCTATTTTGATAAATGGAATCTTAAATTTTAACATTCTGAGGGATTTTATCTTGCACGAAATTAATCAATTTATCCGCATGAAAGGATGTATTGGTTGTAATATATTTGTCTCCTATCGTTATAAAGTATGTGTTAAAGTTGTTTACTATATCTTGTATATTATTATATTTCTTATTGCTGAAAGTCATGGTAGATGGAATTTCATTTTGAACTTTAGGTTTTAAATCTTTGAGTAAAGCCCAAATTTCTTTTGGCTGTTTGTTATTTTCTATTGCCTGCTTGAAATAGGACAGTTTAGATTTTTCTATTAATTTTGTACATTTATTGCGCCAATAACGGAAGTTATTCCAGTCGCCTTTGCTTTGGTGAAAAGAGGTAGGGCCATTTTCCCGTGAGTTTTTTTTTCATTTGATTAGCTAGGTAAATCATGTTTTTTATTAGACATTTGCGGAAACTGTCATACACCTACGATTAGGATTACAATTACACCTACAGGTAGCATTTATATCTTGGGTCGTCTCAAAGTGTAATTATAAACCGTCGTTCCAAAACAAAGTCTAAATTCTATAATGATTTTCTATAGCTGAACAACGGGGATTTTAAGAAATATATGTAGTAATGTGTACACATTAATTATTGCACATGGTGTTATCCAGGTTGAACATGCTGTAAATGTACGGCGTGATGATAGAACGGACAAACACTATTAAATACATTTTACACGAGACATGAAAAAAAAAATGCAATTGACGTTGGCTAGGTTAAGACAGTTCAAAATTATTTTCAGCAAGACTTAGTGTTGAGAAAGGGCGATCAATTAAGGAGCATGTTGACAATATTAAATTTGTATGCTAAGACATACATTTTCCATTTTTTTAAAAAAGAATGAGGGGATACAGCGGGTGGGTGTTTAAGAACTATTTATTCTTCATGGCATTATACTTGCCGTTCGGTATATTTTGATTATCTATTATTTTTTTTTATTGAATTGGTCAAATCCTTTTGTCCACGTTTTTGGTTTTAAAAAAAATCAATAATATACGAGAAAAACATACCACCACTATCAATGAACATCCTTGTGTCGAATATATAATTTAAACAATTCGTCAGACTCTGTTGGAATGTAAAATAGCTGTCCCTGCGTCGCTGAATGCATGTAATTGATTGAGGTTGGATGTTTACTGAAGCATAACTGATAATTCCCGTTCACTGAAGGCAATAAAAATTTGACGAGAATGTTCATTTTACAATGAGTGTTGTAAAATTTCAAACAATTGGAAAACAGGTAGAACTGATAATTCCCGTTCACTGAAGGCAATAAAAATTTGACGAGAATGTTCATTTTACAATGAGTGTTGTAAAATTTCAAACAATTGGAAAACAGGTAGATGCTGCATGGCTGATGTAAAAATTGCTTACACGCTACGACTCATCATTATGAAGCTGCAGACCAAATTTGAAATTATTCCTTTTAATACAAACCAAGAAAACTTTGACGAAATTTTTTCTAGTGCAATGAGTCTTGTCAAGATTCAAACTATCGGCAAACAGGAAGTAGCTGCACGGCAGATGTAAAAATTGCTTACACGCTGCAACTCATAATTACTAAGCTACAGACCAAATATAAAATCATTCCCTTCAACAGAAGCCAAAAAAGAAAATTTTGAGGAAAGTTTTCTATCAAAGGTCTTTCGGACTGATGGACGGACGGACGGACGGACAGGGGTAAAACAATATGCCCCCCAACTTTCAGTTGCGGGGGCATAAAAACTCTGTTTCGCGGGAAACGCGTATGGTTCTCTGCTGTGTTTGGTGGGCGACAAAATATATCCGAACAGACATACAGTATTGACACCTTATACAAGAAAACAGATTGTTCGAAAACACTAGAATAGGTAAAGAAAGAGTAGGCAATTAAATAGACTCATTTCACACCACAGAATGAAAGTTGAACACGCCAACGGAGAATTAAAAAAATACAAAGTTCTGGGGACTTTTAGGTGACATCCAAAACAGCGATTCAAATCTTTCATGGCCATTTCCCTGCGTTAGTGTGTCGTCGAAAAGATTTATTTACATAACAAACAAAAATCATTTGGTTTTACTATGTATCTCTATTGTTGTTTTTAATTTTGAGATGATCCCTTGTTTTTCGTCAACTGTAATCGTAAGTCTAGTAAGTGTAATCCTAGGTATAGACCTAGTTTCCGCAAATGTCTACTAGCCCGATAGATACTAATTATAGTATATGAAAACACGTCACATTATTTATTTTCATACCTTGAACAGGTATTCCTACAATAATCAAGGCCAAGACTATTGTTTTTTTGTTTGTTTATCAAAATCAATATTGATTTTGTTTGTAAATGCCCCTTAGGAGCATTAAAATATGAATTATCAACTAACAGATATTCAAAATTAGTTTTGTATTAAAAAACATGGTGCTTCAGTTAGCGTGTTAATGTTGGTAGGTAATTTGTAGCGTACATGTATTTCACAACTTTGTTTAACTTAAAACTAACAAAATATTAAACAAGAATGCGTCCATAGTACACGGATGCCTCACTCGTACTATCATTTTCTATGTTCAGTGAACTATGAAATTGGGATAAAAACTGTAATTTAGCATTAAAATGAGAAAGAGTATATCAAAGGGATCATGTGTACTAAGTTTCAAGTTGGTTGGACTTCCACTTCATCAAAAACTTTAACCTGAAACGGGACAGACGGACGAACGAATGGACGGACGGACAAACGAACGAACGGACGCACAGACCGAAAAACTGAATGCCCTAAGTGGCGCCTAAAAAGGGGGGTTAAATATAAATACAAGAAACATTTAATAATCTAATTATCTGATATAAATCAGCTAATCTGATTCAAGATCGGTCTTTGTTTTAATGCCAAGAAGCCAAAAAATATCGGACGCATTTAACTGGGATGTTGTTTTCCTCAATCTGGATGTATCTATATCTATACACTGTTCCAGCTTTTATGGTTTACCGTCTATATGAACCGGACAACAGCTTACACCAGTTGGTACTAGAACGGCTTACGTAACAAACACATGTAATCTGGTCTTTTCTGCATGGCATTGTACCAAATGGATCGACCCTTTGTTGTGATACAGATTTAACACTTTCTTGATGTTTTATCTACAGTCACGATTGGTAGTGTAATTGATTTTTTCTGTGGTGTTGTTTCATTTTCAGAACTGATGACTTAGGTTCCGGTGTAGGGACGGTGGTACAATGTAACAATGCCTAGTATCTACACATTTGGTGGATTGGCGATAAAATTACTGTCTGCATTTGTTACATATCATACCATTTTCTAAAACGTTCTTGTTCAAGATTTAGAAGAAAAACAAAATTGTTTTGAAATTTTTCTGCTATTGCCTTTTTTCGTTATGTGTATAACACACACAACATTTGGGCTTCATTGCTATATAATCAATTCTCGTGTTATTGGTTATGTACAAGCACCTACGTCAGTGTGACTCTTTGAATTAAACAAACATCCGAAAAAAAATGTGATAGAAACATAACATTTTAATATTTCAACATAAAAAAAGGAGAAAAAATAGCATGAGATTCGAACCCCATCTTAAAAACTATCCATTATTTACAGTTTTAAGCGCTACCGATGTAGACACGGCGACTCTTGAAAACATAGTCGATATTAAGCAGCTATATACTAGGTAGAATTTAGTGATGTTCCACTTTTTATTAAAAAAGTTGTTTTTTAGGTATTAAGGACACACTAAACCAATTTCATTTTTGAGGTGAAAAGTTTTATATATTACAACAACAAAAAACATAACTTTGTTTTGGTTTGAAGTGTCATTATAGGGGGATTTCCTGTTTTTCCAACCTAAAAACACGGTAAATTCCGCATATTTGACTTTCATCCTTTTTTGGAGGTTAAATTAACTATCTTCCAGACATAACATAATACATAAAAATCGAGATATTGACCAAAAAAACATTTTTATTTCATGTTTTTATCGTAAATTTTATTCTTTCAGCACTTTTTGAAATTGGCCCTTCTGTGAAAAAGTTTCAGGGGAAATTGGTCCTACCTCTTTCTCTTTTTCTGAGCTTCTTTCACCTTATCTGTAAGCCAATGTGGTTGCCTGACATTTTTTATTCTTTTCACTTAAATGGGAGCATGTTCGTTAATTACTGACAAAAATAATTAATACCACATAACCGTGGCAGATTGAACATCAATAATTTGTTCTATTTGTGTAAAATTTATTTTATGTATTTGCTGTGCATGTACTGATATTGTGTCATGAACGGACACCCCATATCCTTCATTTTTCTTTTACATGACAATAATTACCACTCAGTTAATTGTTCCACTGTGATACACATAAGAGCAATTACTATTTAGAAATTGTTGAACAAAAAGCTGAATTTGCTCGAACCTGAACAAATTTATGTTTCGTTGAAATTAATTGGTATCGTTCATGTCTTTTCTTCAAAAGAAAAAAAAAAAAAAAAACAACAAAACATAGCAGTCCGACACTTTGGTAATGTATATTCACCAACAAAGAAATTCGAAACACACGAACTTCGTTAATTTCTTTGGAGTAAAAGTAAAAATTTCGATTGCATATCAACTTTTGAAAAGAGATAAAATTAAAGATCACAAAAAAACTGAGGTAATAAATATCTTCTTCTGTTATAGAGAATTTCTTCATTTTGAGGTTTGTTACGTCACGATCGAGGAGATGCAACTCTATAAATCAGTCGATAGTTTTAAATAATCAATTAGATATATGTTTCTTAAATCCAATTAAAGTGAGCGAGAGTACGGAAATTTACTTTTAATTAGATTGATGTTTCTTAAGCATGAGTGGGATACACAATTCTAAAAATCTCCGTCATTTCTAAGCTTCGAATATATAGTTAACATGTAAAGTATTAACATGTTATTGAATAATAATTAGGCGATCGCGTATGTTTTAATCAACATCCAGCAGCAAATATTTGATGCCTGCATGTTCAATTCAGGAAGTGAACCAAATAAGATAGTGTAGGTTATCATATTTACGCTACAGAAATAACAACATAATTATATCTCAAGATTGGCATTTTGTGACTTTTTTTTATATTAGGATGAAAACAAGTTTCCATTGTATACTACTTTTTGAAAGAAAATCCAAACAAATAAGTTTTTAACATCAAACTTAAGAAGAAGACAAATGGGTATTTAGAGGGTTTGCTGTAATTAGAAATTACGCAAAAAATCGTCACATGTATACATGCACCATTAAATGTATATCAACTACACCATTATATGTATATCGGTAGCTGCTGTTAAGCAATATCAATTATAAATGTCCGGTCAAAAATAAGTCAAAATGAATCATTTTTCTTATTTACTTTTTTATTTACAAGTATTATCGTTTATATAAATATACAATGTTGATTTCCATTGCTTTATGGATCTTATATAATTTTTATACGCCCGTCAAATTTTTGACGGGACGTATTATGGAATACAAATGTCCGGCGTCCGTCCGTCTGTCTGTCCGTCTGTCTGTCCGTCCGTCTGTCTGTCCGTCGTAAACATGTCGCACCGTAACTTGAGAATGACTCATCCAAATTTCATTAAATTAACATAGTTGTTTCTTATGATGGTCAAACGATCTGTATACTTTTTGGTGAAAATAAGATGAAAAATTTTTGAGTTACGGGACTTAGTAACTAAAACAGGTGTGTGTTTTTTTCACATGTCGCGCCGTATCTCAAAAACTATTTATGATTATTGCTTAAAACTTTACACACTTCTTAGTTATATTAATCTTAAGATCTGTATACTTTTTGGTGATGATTCAAAATTTTATTTTAGAGATATTGAGTATTTTGTTAAAAAAGGGGGAGGGGTTTTTCACATGTCGCGCCGTATCTCAAAAACAGTTTATGATTATTCCTTAAAACTTAAAACACTTCTTAGTTATATTAACTTTAAGATCTGTATACTTTTTGGTGATGATTCAAAATTTAATTTTTGAGTTATTGAGTATTTTGTAAAAAAAGGGGGAGGGGTTTTTCACATGTCGCGCCGTATCTCAAAAACGATTTATGATTATTGCTTAAAATTTTACACACTTCTTAGTTATATTAATCTAAAGATCTGTATACTTTTTGGTTTTGATTCAAAATTTTATTTTAGAGATATTGAGTTTTTTGTAAAAAAAAAAGGGGGGTTTTCGCATGTCACGCCTTATGTCAGAAACTATTTATGCTTATTGCATAAAAATTCACACACAAGACGACGGGCGTATCATGCGCTCATGGCGCAGCTGTTTATCATTTTATAGCTTTAGTGAATTAAGTATACATTTGCTGTTTCCTTAAACAAAGTAGTGCTGACCTTTGGGAAAGCTCATACTAATCAATTAAGTTAAAAAAAAATTATAAATATATATTTTTTTATTTTCATTGATTTCATTTTTGTTCAAGATTTACGAAAGTCAACAATTTTAAGGTGATCTCCAACTTATATTATTGTTTATAAGATATTTTTCCTTATATAACCAGGTCCAATCTGAATGGTTCACCAATAAAGCGCTATCAACAGATTTTTACTCTAATGGGCCATCATTTTCCTATGCTTATATTTAGAGAGGAAAATACTAAAAATGTGCATGTTTGTCGATATTATCTAGGATTAATAATTTAATTATTTTTTATTTAAAAAGAGAGTTAACGAAGAGCAGATTCTGTCTTTTTCAACCTTAAATGTGTATTTGTCCAGGGAAATTTGAGCAGCTGTTAATCGTTATGTTAAAGGTTTGGAGAAACTACATTTATTTTTGTATTTGTATGGATTTCAAAAATGACTGCATTGTTAAAAACCAAAAACTCATCAGGCACCATGCTTATAATTTTGCGCGTCGTACGCGCTTTTCGTCTGGAAATTACACAAATCAAAATGGTATTATGCCAAATAAATTATCAAAGCTGACGAGCATTGCGGACACATAATTCGGAAAGGTTTTGTCAAATACAGCCAGGGTGAACTACTATTCCTCTCTAGTGACAATGTTTCTTTTTGGATACACATCAGAACACTCAAGAACATACAATTAATAAAGGAACACTCTAGCCGCACAATTTGGATTTTATTGTGCGATATAGTTTTAGAGAAGCTGTATGTTTCTAATATGGCTTTATTATTTCCACTGTTGTAGTCATATCTTTTATCAGTGTGGCATTCAAAATCGCAAACACTCATGTAGAATCATCCCAGTTACATTGTGTTTAAATATGCAAGATATCTTATGAGGAAAGGCTTTGTTTATATATTTTTCATAGTTTTATGTTAAACTGTGTCTTGAATATTGATTGGCTACAAACTCAAAATTTGTATAAGGCTATTTATAGGGCAAGGTGAACTTATACATTGTAGGAGCATAAACTAAAATTCTATTGTGTTTCTAGAAACTTTTCACAAACTAGTAAGCCTAGACTCCCATGGTTTGGTTGAAATTATATAAAAGATTTTTTTCAAAAATGATTTTACTTTTATCAAAATGATAAATTCAATTGATTGTTCCATGTTTATAGATTTCTACGAGAGAGAAAAAAGGAAATATGAAGCATACAAATTTAACACCATGACTATAGTATTTGTTGCATAATCAATTATGTTTAAACATATTTTTTGGTGAAGAAAGTTATAAATGATGAATCTTGAAGGAAAGTGCAGAAGAAAAAAGGCGCATGTAGTTTTTACATCATGGAATAAGAATAGATCAGGGTTGTCATTACCGCAAATGTGGACTTAGCATATAAGTAAATATCGCAATTCAATTCTAGAAGTCAGTAAGGCCTTGTGAGTTTCGTCCTTTTAAATTACATCAATATTATCTATAAATGAATGACAATTTGTACTTGGTACTCTTAAGTAGGCAGTACAGTTGGTTTAAAAAATCTGACATCATACGTGTATTGCAATAAGCATTGTGTGTGTATTTAATTATGCATTCCTTCGTTTGGCTGTCTGCCAGAAAAAGACAGGATATGTTCTTCTCATATATTTTATGATGGTATGATACTAAATCCTCGGGAGGGATTGTGCTTGATTTTCATATGATGAAGACATAATCTTCCAATCAGTTTCATTGAGTTCTAGAGCTGACATGTCAGTAATTGCTAGTAGTCCGGGCACTTGTTTATTTATGTATCATTGTCATTTTGCTTAGTTTCTTTTGTTACCTATTCTGACATCGGACTTGGGCTTCTTTTAAACTGAGGTTTACTGTGCGTATTGTTGTGTGTTTGTTTCTTCTACATTGGCTAGAGGTATAAGGGGAGGGTTAAGATCTCACAAAACACGTTTAACTCCGCCGCATGTTTGCGCCTGTTCCAAGTAAGAAGACTCTAGCCTTTGTTAGTCTTGTATGTTTTTAATTCTTAGTTCATTTAAATATGTTTTGGAGTTTGGTGTGACGTCCATTTTCAGTGAACTAGTACACATTTTGTTTAGGGATCAGCTTAAGCCCGCTTCTGGATGCGGGAATTTCTTGCTCTAGTGTGTTGAAGACCCATTGGTGGCCTTCGGCGGTTTCTGCTCTTTGGTCGGGTTGAAACATTCACCATTTCCGTTCTCAATTTTCAAGAATGTTAGGTTCAAATGAAAATTAAATCCTTTAATCTCCGTGAACAATTAATGTACATTATTTATTGCTTCAGTAGTACCAAGTACGTACAGTTGTGAAAGATATATATATATATATATATATACAAGTCTAAATTGAAAACAACGTTCAAACCTATGAATGCGTTGGATAAAAACCGCAATTTTTATACGTGTGCATGCAAAACAAATTTCTTGGTAGAGGGGTCAAAATACAGCACAAACAACATTTTCCAAAAGACCAAATGAGTGAAAAAGTATATTTTAACAAAACGCATTTGACTAGCAGGTCGAACAACTGATGTTCTTAAACCCTGCTGACTGCCAGTGGCGATTGCCAAATAAACGGATCACAAGATGTAACAAAATAGATCTAATTATTAATTTATTACCAAACAGAAAACAACAAACTTGCGGAAAAGATGGTATACCGCAAACATGAGGTGCAAAAATTTGTACACCATATCCGGATTTCGACAATTAATGTCTCTTCAGTGATGTTAGGAATCGAAACGGTATTTGGAAGGCCATTTAATTTACCTCAATTTAGGATAGACTCTTGAATTTTGAAAGAGTCAAAATAGGATGAACGGATCATATAGACCCGAAGGCAAATATAATACAAGCCCAAACGAAAAAATATAAACAAGTCTAAATTGAAAACAACGTTCAAACCTATGATTGCGTTGGATAAAAAGCGCAATTTTTATACGTGTGCATGCAAAACAAATTTCTTGGTAGAGGGGTCTAAATACAGCACAAACAACATTTTCCAAAAGACTAAATGAGTGAAAAAGTATATTTTAACAAAACGCATTTGACTATATATATATATATATATAATGCAAAATGTTTTAATCATTTTACCTTACAGTTCATGCATTTCATGTACATGTAGATATGGATGGTCTGTTTTTAAATCTTAAAAATTCATACAGAAGGTATACGCATAACAATAAACTGAACTCAATGCATAGAACCTTAAAAATAAACTTAGAAAGAGAGCTCAATCTAGTGATATATTTTGTTATACTGGTCACATGTAACTTGTTTGTCACTGCCTGTTACCAAACTCATTGAGATCCTGAATACAAATTGCAAATTACTCCTTTTAGAAGTAGAATTCAGAGGAAGTAAAACAGTTGTTTAAATAAATGTAGAATGTGTCTATGGGCCGCAGAGTCAACTTCCATATATAGATGCAGGATTTACGTAGTTAAGACTGTTTTGTGATTATAAACATTGTGTATAAGTTTCCAATCATTTGGTTAGAGAACGGAAACGACAGATTTACCAATTTTCCTTTTTAAGGTTCCGTGTTGAGGGCCGTACTTTGAACTATAATGGTTTACTCTTTACAAACTGTGACTTGGATGAGAGTTGTCTCATTGGCACTCATACAACATCTTCTTATATATCTAGTGACTCATGAACAGTAAAAGTGACGCCACCCAATATCGAACGTGATCTGTGTTTAGTGGTGATAAGCATTGCGTATAAGTTTAATAACATTTGGTTGAGGCAAACTAAAGTTAGGAGAACGGAAACTATTGTTTTGATGTACGGAACGGACGGACCAGGGTAACATTTTATACCCCCTCCGCTACGGCGGCAACACAGAATTTCTGACTACTGGTGATACCCAAGGTTTAACCTCCACCAGCACTGGCATCAACCCACATACAATTTTGATTTCTTTATTTTGGGCAAATAAAGCCATGATTATGCAACCTCTTCACAAGGAGTGTCATATTTTACAAATTGTTTCTACATATACATTTTTTGTAACATTTTATAGCTTATCAGTTTTAATTCAACTTACAAACTTAAATTGTTCATTATTTCCCCTTTTATATGTCTTTTAACATTCTGTTTTGAACAGAACGATTTGTTACATATACTGCACATGTATTTCTAGCAAATCTGACATTATTTCCACTATTTTAAACATTATTACAAAGCCAATCAAATAAAATTCAGTCGAAGTTGAAAATATAAATGTTCAATCAAATATATATATATGCAAGTCCGCAATTTGCTATATGTACAATTCGTTGGCTAATTGAACGACATGTCCTAAGTTGGTGTTTTTAAAACTTCTAGAAAACAATTGACGGAAATAAAGGACAAGTAGTGAAAAATAAATGAAACTGACGGAACGACTGATTCAAAATTAAATGAAAAGGATGTTCGATATACTGTATATTTAGGTTGATGTACATATATACGATTCTATATTTTTATCCAGTTTCCAATGTCAAAATAATTAAAATGAGAAGATATTAACCTTATAGCTTTATTTTCCGGCGATGCTGAAATGTAAAATGAAATAAAACAAGTTAAGCGTCTTTGACCCACTTTATCTTTTTATTCGGTCTTCTTCTCAAAGTTCAACGGGAACAATAGAAAAGAACCCGGATAGAACCAATAAGTTGGGTTGCTATAACCAAACAACCCGGATGTTGAACCAGTTACCATGGTTTCGAACCAAAGAACCCGGATAGAACCAAGGGTCTGAACCAAAAGACCCAGATGGAACCAAGGTTTTGAACCAGAGTACCCGGATAGAACCTAATTGCATTCGGAAATCTCATGACTTTTTATACCTTCAACGTATTTTCTAAATCATTTATTTATTTAGTATATTTATATATAATTTATTTTTGTTTTTTTCGGGGGGAGGGGGAGAGTTACGTATTGGTGTAATTAATCAAATCCAATGCAAACTGATGTTGATGGTTTATTCATTTATTGTGATGTTACATCACTGCCTTGGTTAGGGAGAGGGTTAAGCGCTCACACACATCTTTGACCTGACCATGTTTTAATATTTTCTGAAATACAGCAAAATTAAACACCCGCAAACCCATCGACATTACATAATTCGCCATAATAAGCAAACGCAAAAAAACAGTACTTTCGCATTTTACTTAATTGAGAAATGTTAGCTCTGAAATGTAATATACATTGCATTCAAATAAGAAAAAAACATATTATGAAGGAATGATTTTATATTCACGCTATTCGGGACAAGCAATTGAACAACATTAACAGATATTTACGCAGGAATCAAATTGCATATACCAACAAACAAACATAAACCTAACCAAATAAATAAATTGAATTTTTGTCAGCACTTTTTATGTCGATCGATTCCGTTCTAAGTGTAATAATTCCGTATAGAAGTTGACAATTTAGTGAATGAAACGAATAAATGTCATTTAAAGTTAACGAGTCGAGTCGCCTGTCATTATTATAATATGTAAATTCTCAACTGTGTCAAAACTTTAGATAGACAATTCATAAATCGAGCTCAATTCAAGCCAAACAAAAAAATAAAATAATTTTAGAGTATTGATTTCAAACATTTGTAAAAAGGTTCGTATATTAAATCACAAGAAAATCTGGTAATTCACACCCACATTGCGTGTCAGATATTCCTTTTATATAGATTATGTATTTTCATTGATGATTCAACAGTTATTTTGTAAATACACACTATGTTTACACATATGTGTATCGGTTGCGTTGGTCTATGATTTGTGAGACAAAAGTAGCGGAAAAACGAGATATTGTGATATCCACATCATCTGCGGTAAGATTTTTATTTCAAACATCAAAACCTTTATCAAAACTGTTATCTTTTAAAGACGTACTGATACAAAATATGATTTATGTTATATATATCGACCAAGCAAGTCGGTATATGTCATGTGTGTGTATTTAATTATGCATTCCTTTGTTTGGCTGTCTGCCAGACAAAGACAGGATATGTTCTTCTCATACATTTTATGATGGTATGATACTAAATCCTTAACGGGAGGGATTGTGCTTGATTTTCATATGATGAAGACATAATCTTCCAATCAGTTTCATTAAGGTCTAGAGCTGACATGTCAGTAATTGCTAGTAGTCCGGGCCCTTTTTTATTTATGTATCATTGTCATTTTACTTAGTTTCTTTTGTTACCTATTCTGACATCGGACCTGGGCTTCTTTTAAACTGAGTTTTACTGTGCGTATTGTTGTGTGTTTGTTTCTTCTACATTGGCTAGAGCTATAAGGGGAGGGTTTAGATCCCACAAAACACGTTTAACCCCGCCGCATGTTTGCGCCTGTCCCAAGTAAGAAAACTCTAGCCTTTGTTAGTCTTGTATGTTTTTAATTCTTAGTTCATTTAAATATGTTTTGGAGTTTGGTGTGACGTCCATTTTCAGTGAACTAGTACACATTTATTTAGGGATCAGCTTAAGCCCGCTTCTGGGTGCGGGATTTTCTTGCTCTAGTGTGTTGAAGACCCATTGGTGGCCTTCGGCGGTTTCTGCTCTTTGGTCGGGTTGTTGTCTCTTTGAAACATTCACCATTTCCGTTCTCAATTTTCAAGAATGTTAGGTTCAAATGAAAATTAAATCCTTTAATCTCCGTGAACAATTAATGTAAATTATTTATTGCTTCAGTAGTACCAAGTACGTACAGTTATAAAAGATATATATATTTATATATATATATATATATATATATATATATACAAGTCTAAATTGAAAACAACGTTCAAACCTATGATTGCGTTGGATAAAAACCGCAATTTTTATACGTTTGCATGCAAAACAAATTTCTTGGTAGAGGGTTCTAAATACAGCACAAACAACATTTTCCAAATGACCAAATGAGTGAAAAAGTATATTTTAACAAAACGCATTTGACTACCAGGTCGAACAACTGATGTTCTTAAACCCTGCTGACTGCCATTGGCGATTGCCAAATAAACGGATCACAAGATGTAGCAAAACAGATCTTATTATTAAATTATTACCAAACAGAAAACAATAAACGTGCGGAAAAGATGGTATACCGCAAACATGAGGTGCAAAACATTTGTACACCATATCCGGATTTCGACAATTAATGTCTCTTCAGTGATGTTAGGAATCGAAACGGTATTTGGAAGGCCATATAATTTACCTCAATTTAGGATAGACTCTTGAATTTTGAAAGAGTCAAAATAGGATGAACGGATCATATAGACCCGAAGGCAAATATAATACAAGCCCAAACGAAAAAATATAAACAAGTCTAAATTGAAAACAACGTTCAAACCTATGATTGCATTGGATAAAAACCGCAATTTTTATACCTGTGCATGCAAAACAAATTTCTTGGTAGAGGGGTCTAAATACAGCACAAACAACATTTTCCAAAAGACCAAATGAGTGAAAAAGTAAATTTTAACAAAAGCATTTGACTATATATATATATATATATATATATAATGCAAAATGTTTTAATCATTTTACCTTACAGTTCATGCAATTCATGTACATGTAGATATGGATGGTCTGTTTTTAAATCTTAAAAATTCATACAGAAGGTATACGCATAACAATAAACTGAACTCAATGCATAGAACCTTAAAAATAAACTTAGAAAGAGAGCTCAATCTAGTGATATATTTTGTTATACTGGTCACATGTAACTTGTTTGTCACTGCCTGTTACCAAACGCATTGAGATCCTGAATACAAATTTGCAAATTACTCCTTTTAGAAGTAGAATTCAGAGGAAGTAAAACAGTTGTTTAAATAAATGTAGAATGTGTCTATGGGCCGCAGAGTCAACTTCCATATATAGATGCAGGATTTACGTAGTTAAGACTGTTTTGTGATTATAAACATTGTGTATAAGTTTCCAATCATTTGGTTAGAGAACGGAAACGACAGATTTACCAATTTTCCTTTTTAAGGTTCCGTGTTGAGGACCGTACTTTGAACTATAATGGTTTACTCTTTACAAACTGTGACTTGGATGAGAGTTGTCTCATTGGCACTCATACAACATCTTCTTATATATCTAGTGACTCATGAACAGTAAAAGTGACGCCACCCAATATCGAACGTGATCTGTGTTTAGTGGTGATAAGCATTGCGTATAAGTTTAATAATATTTGGTTGAGGCAAACTTAAGTTAGGAGAACGGAAACTATTGTTTTGATGTACGGAACGGACGGACCAGGGTAACATTTTATACCCCCTCCGCTACGGCGACAACACAGAATTTCTGACTACTGGTGATACCCAAGGTTTAACCTCCACCAGCACTGGCATCAACCCACATACAATTTTGATTTCTTTATTTTGAGCAAATAAAGCCATGATTATGCAACCTCTTCACAAGGAGTGTCATATTTTACAAATTGTTTCTACATATACATTTTTTGTAACATTTTATAGCTTATCAGTTTTAATTCAACTTACAAACTTAAATTGTTCATTATTTCCCCTTTTATATGTCTTTTAACATTCTGTTTTGAACAGAACGATTTGTTACATATACTGCACATGTATTTCTAGCAAATCTGACATTATTTCCACTATTTTAAACATTATTACAAAGCCAATCAAATAAAATTCAGTCGAAGTTGAAAATATAAATGTTCAATCAAATATATATAATTGCAAGTCCGCAATTTGCTATATGCACAATTCGTTGGCCAATTGAACGACATGTCCTAAGTTGGTGTTTTTAAAACTTCTAGAAAACAATTGACGGAAATAAAGGACAAGTAGTGAAAAATAAATGAAACTGACGGAACGACTGATTCAAAATTAAATGAAAAGGATGTTCGATATACTGTATATTTAGGTTGATGTACATATATACGATTCTATATTTTTATCCAGTTTCCAATGTCAAAATAATTAAAATGAGAAGATATTAACCTTATAGCTTTATTTTCCGGCGATGCTGAAATGAATAATTATATATAGAACCATTAAGTTGGGTTGCTATAACCAAACAACCCGGATGTTGAACCAGTTACCATGGTTTCGAACCAAAGAACCCGGATAGAACCAAGGGTCTGAACCAAAAGACCCAGATGGAACCAAGGTTTTGAACCAGAGTACCCGGATAGAACCTTATTGCATTCGGAAATCTCATGACTTTTTATACCTTCAACGTATTTTCTAAATCATTTATTTATTTAGTATATTTATATATAATTTATTTTTGTTTTTTTTCGGGGGGAGGGGGAGAGTTACGTATTGGTGTAATTAATCAAATCCAATGCAAACTGATGTTGATGGTTTATTCATTTATTGTGATGTTACATCACTGCCTTGGTTAGGGAGAGGGTTAAGCGCTCACACACATCTTTGACCTGACCATGATTTAATATTTTCTGAAATACAGCAAAATTAAACACCCGCAAACCCATCGACATTACATAATTCGCCATAATAAGCAAACGCAAAAAAACACTACTTTCGCATTTTACTTAATTGAGAAATGTTAGCTCTGAAATGTAATATACATTGCATTCAAATAAGAAAAAAACATATTATGAAGGAATGATTTTATATTCACGCTATTCGGGACAAGCAATTGAACAACATTAACAGATATTTACGCAGGAATCAAATTGCATATACCAACAAACAAACATAAACCTAACCAAATAAATAAATTGAATTTTTGTCAGCACTTTTTATGTCGATCGATTCCGTTCTAAGTGTAATAATTCCGTATAGAAGTTGACAATTTAGTGAATGAAACGAATAAATGTCATTTAAAGTTAACGAGTCGAGTCGCCTGTCATTATTATAATATGTAAATTCTCAACTGTGTCAAAACTTTAGATAGACAATTCATAAATCGAGCTCAATTCAAGCCAAACAAAAAAATAAAATAATTTTAGAGTATTGATTTCAAACATTTGTAAAAAGGTTCGTATATTAAATCACAAGAAAATCTGGTAATTCACACCCACATTGCGTGTCAGATATTCCTTTTATATAGATTATGTATTTTCATTGATGATTCAACAGTTATTTTGTAAATACACACTATGTTTACACATATGTGTATCGGTTGCGTTGGTCTATGATTTGTGAGACAAAAGTAGCGGAAAAACGAGATATTGTGATATCCACATCATCTGCGGTAAGATTTTTATTTCAAACATCAAAACCTTTATCAAAACTGTTATCTTTTAAAGACGTACTGATACAAAATATGATTTATGTTATATATATCGACCAAGCAAGTCGGTATATGTCATGTGTGTGTATTTAATTATGCATTCCTTTGTTTGGCTGTCTGCCAGACAAAGACAGGATATGTTCTTCTCATACATTTTATGATGGTATGATACTAAATCCTTAACGGGAGGGATTGTGCTTGATTTTCATATGATGAAGACATAATCTTCCAATCAGTTTCATTAAGGTCTAGAGCTGACATGTCAGTAATTGCTAGTAGTCCGGGCCCTTTTTTATTTATGTATCATTGTCATTTTACTTAGTTTCTTTTGTTACCTATTCTGACATCGGACCTGGGCTTCTTTTAAACTGAGTTTTACTGTGCGTATTGTTGTGTGTTTGTTTCTTCTACATTGGCTAGAGCTATAAGGGGAGGGTTTAGATCCCACAAAACACGTTTAACCCCGCCGCATGTTTGCGCCTGTCCCAAGTAAGAAAACTCTAGCCTTTGTTAGTCTTGTATGTTTTTAATTCTTAGTTCATTTAAATATGTTTTGGAGTTTGGTGTGACGTCCATTTTCAGTGAACTAGTACACATTTATTTAGGGATCAGCTTAAGCCCGCTTCTGGGTGCGGGATTTTCTTGCTCTAGTGTGTTGAAGACCCATTGGTGGCCTTCGGCGGTTTCTGCTCTTTGGTCGGGTTGTTGTCTCTTTGAAACATTCACCATTTCCGTTCTCAATTTTCAAGAATGTTAGGTTCAAATGAAAATTAAATCCTTTAATCTCCGTGAACAATTAATGTAAATTATTTATTGCTTCAGTAGTACCAAGTACGTACAGTTATGAAAGATATATATATTTATATATATATATATATATATATATATATACAAGTCTAAATTGAAAACAACGTTCAAACCTATGATTGCGTTGGATAAAAACCGCAATTTTTATACGTTTGCATGCAAAACAAATTTCTTGGTAGAGGGGTCTAAATACAGCACAAACAACATTTTCCAAAAGACCAAATGAGTGAAAAAGTATATTTTAACAAAACGCATTTGACTACCAGGTCGAACAACTGATGTTCTTAAACCCTGCTGACTGCCATTGGCGATTGTCAAATAAACGGATCACAAGATGTAGCAAAACAGATCTTATTATTAAATTATTACCAAACAGAAAACAATAAACGTGCGGAAAAGATGGTATACCGCAAACATGAGGTGCAAAAAATTTGTACACCATATCCGGATTTCGACAATTAATGTCTCTTCAGTGATGTTAGGAATCGAAACGGTATTTGGAAGGCCATATAATTTACCTCAATTTAGGATAGACTCTTGAATTTTGAAAGAGTCAAAATAGGATGAACGGATCATATAGACCCGAAGGCAAATATAATACAAGCCCAAACGAAAAAATATAAACAAGTCTAAATTGAAAACAACGTTCAAACCTATGATTGCGTTGGATAAAAACCGCAATTTTTATACCTGTGCATGCAAAACAAATTTCTTGGTAGAGGGGTCTAAATACAGCACAAACAACATTTTCCAAAAGACCAAATGAGTGAAAAAGTATATTTTAACAAAAGCATTTGACTATATATATATATATAGATATATAATGCAAAATGTTTTAATCATTTTACCTTACAGTTCATGCATTTCATGTACATGTAGATATGGATGGTCTGTTTTTAAATCTTAAAAATTCATACAGAAGGTATACGCATAACAATAAACTGAACTCAATGCATAGAACCTTAAAAATAAACTTAGAAAGAGAGCTCAATCTAGTGATATATTTTGTTATACTGGTCACATGTAACTTGTTTGTCACTGCCTGTTACCAAACGCATTGAGATCCTGAATACAAATTTGCAAATTACTCCTTTTAGAAGTAGAATTCAGAGGAAGTAAAACAGTTGTTTAAATAAATGTAGAATGTGTCTATGGGCCGCAGAGTCAACTTCCATATATAGATGCAGGATTTACGTAGTTAAGACTGTTTTGTGATTATAAACATTGTGTATAAGTTTCCAATCATTTGGTTAGAGAACGGAAACGACAGATTTACCAATTTTCCTTTTTAAGGTTCCGTGTTGAGGACCGTACTTTGAACTATAATGGTTTACTCTTTACAAACTGTGACTTGGATGAGAGTTGTCTCATTGGCACTCATACAACATCTTCTTATATATCTAGTGACTCATGAACAGTAAAAGTGACGCCACCCAATATCGAACGTGATCTGTGTTTAGTGGTGATAAGCATTGCGTATAAGTTTAATAATATTTGGTTGAGGCAAACTTAAGTTAGGAGAACGGAAACTATTGTTTTGATGTACGGAACGGACGGACCAGGGTAACATTTTATACCCCCTCCGCTACGGCGACAACACAGAATTTCTGACTACTGGTGATACCCAAGGTTTAACCTCCACCAGCACTGGCATCAACCCACATACTATTTTGATTTCTTTATTTTGAGCAAATAAAGCCATGATTATGCAACCTCTTCACAAGGAGTGTCATATTTTACAAATTGTTTCTACATATACATTTTTTGTAACATTTTATAGCTTATCAGTTTTAATTCAACTTACAAACTTAAATTGTTCATTATTTCCCCTTTTATATGTCTTTTAACATTCTGTTTTGAACAGAACGATTTGTTACATATACTGCACATGTATTTCTAGCAAATCTGACATTATTTCCACTATTTTAAACATTATTACAAAGCCAATCAAATAAAATTCAGTCGAAGTTGAAAATATAAATGTTCAATCAAATATATATATATGCAAGTCCGCAATTTGCTATATGCACAATTCGTTGGCCAATTGAACGACATGTCCTAAGTTGGTGTTTTTAAAACTTCTAGAAAACAATTGACGGAAATAAAGGACAAGTAGTGAAAAATAAATGAAACTGACGGAACGACTGATTCAAAATTAAATGAAAAGGATGTTCGATATACTGTATATTTAGGTTGATGTACATATATACGATTCTATATTTTTATCCAGTTTCCAATGTCAAAATAATTAAAATGAGAAGATATTAACCTTATAGCTTTATTTTCCGGCGATGCTGAAATGAATAATTATATATAGAACCAATAAGTTGGGTTGCTATAACCAAACAACCCGGATGTTGAACCAGTTACCATGGTTTCGAACCAAAGAACCCGGATAGAACCAAGGGTCTGAACCAAAAGACCCAGATGGAACCAAGGTTTTGAACCAGAGTACCCGGATAGAACCTAATTGCATTCGGAAATCTCATGACTTTTTATACCTTCAACGTATTTTCTAAATCATTTATTTATTTAGTATATTTATATATAATTTATTTTTGTTTTTTCGGGGGGAGGGGAGGGAGTTACGTATTGGTGTAATTAATCAAATCCAATGCAAACTGATGTTGATGGTCTATTCATTTATTGTGATGTTACATCACTGCCTTGGTTAGGGAGAGGGTTAAGCGCTCACACACATCTTTGACCTGACCATGTTTTAATATTTTCTGAAATACAGCAAAATTAAACACCCGCAAACCCATCGACATTACATAATTCGCCATAATAAGCAAACGCAAAAAAACACTACTTTCGCATTTTACTTAATTGAGAAATGTTAGCTCTGAAATGTAATATACATTGCATTCAAATAAGAAAAAAAACCATATTATGAAGGGATGATTTTATATTCACGCTATTCGGGACAAGCAATTGAACAACATTAACAGATATTTACGCAGGAATCAAATAGCATATACCAACAAACAAACATAAACCTAACCAAATAAATAAATTGAATTTTTGTCAGCACTTTTTATGTCGATCGATTCCGTTCTAAGTGTAATAATTCCGTATAGAAGTTGACAATTTAGTGAATGAAACGAATAAATGTCATTTAAAGTTAACGAGTCGAGTCGCCTGTCATTATTATAATATGTAATTTCTCAACTGTGTCAAAACTTTAGATAGACAATTTATAAATCGAGCTCAATTCAAGCCAAACAAAAAAATAAATAATTACAGAGTATTGATTTCAAACATTTGTAAAAAGGTTCGTATATTAAATCACAAGAAAATCTGGTAATTCACACCCACATTGCGTGTCAGATATTCCTTTTATATAGATTATGTATTTTCATTGATGATTCAACAGTTATTTTGTAAATACACACTATGTTTACACATATGTGTATCGGTTGCGTTGCTCTATGATTTGTGAGACAAAAGTAGCGGAAAAACGAGATATTGTAATATCCGCATCATCTTCCGTAATATTTTTATTTCAAACATCAAAACCTTTATCAAAACTGTTATCTTTTAAAGACGTACTGATACAAAATATGATTTATGTTATAGTTATCGACCAAGCAAGTCGGTATATGTCATGTAATATCCACGGCTCGATCGACCCTACTCGACCCGAATGACGTAGACGTTCGGGTTAAAGGATCATCCTGACCGTTCAGGTTCAATGTTATATATATACCACGTCAGACATGAGTAAAAATGAATCTTTATGTCTATTGTCTTTTATTATTTATTTATTTATTTTGTGTTGCGGAGGGTTACGAATTGGTGTGATAAGTCAAACCCAATACAAACTGATAGTTAATTCATATAATATGTTGTTCCACCACTGCTTTGGTTAGGGAGAGGATTAAGTGCTAATTTGCATATTTGACCGAATCCTGTTTTGATATTTTGGAAATGCAGCGAAATTATACTCTCGCAAAGGTATCGACAGTACATAATTCGCCATAATTAGTAAACGCGAGAAATAAGTTTTCTTTTGACTTTTATTTCACAAATAAGTGTGTCAGCTCTGAAATCTTAAACAGACATTGAGAACCAATCGAACAGTATTACAGGAATTTAAATTTCATATACCAACAAGCAACCACAAACATAACCGAATGAATACATTGAATTTTTGTCACCATTTTTTATTTTAGTATTACCCATGTGTTGAACGAAACGAATAAATATATATTAAAGTTAACGAGTCGTCTGTATTTTCATATTAATTTACCTCTCAACTGCACCAAAACGCTCAATAGACAATTCATAAATCAGACTTAGTTTAAGCCAAACAAAAACAAAGAAACAAGTAATAACAGAATATTGTTTTCAAAGAAATTTATATAATTTACACCCACATTGCGAAGATAAGATATTCCTTTTTTTATTAACTATATACTTTGTATTAACAGTATTATTATTAAACAGTTATTTGGATAGTACAGACGATGTCAACATTTTTTTTGTATAGGATGACTTTGGTTAATGATTTATGAGACAAAAGTAGCGGGAAAGCTATTCATTTGCGATCCTTACATCATGTTATGCACATCATCTGTGGTAAGATTTTTTTTAAATCGACACCTTTATCAAACATTTATTGAATCAACGAAAAAGATGACTGTATATTTATTATGTTCGATATGAAATCGTTACATGCAATCTATTGAAGAGGGACCGATAAGAAAGGTATGGTTTATTAAATAGTTTTTGACAAAGAGAGTCAGTATATGTATATTGTTTGGTTTTTTAGTGATTAAGATTATAACCCATTGTTGACTGCTGTATATTTGACTTTTTTACCTATTATGTCTGTTTGTTATATTCACGCATCGTTGTCAATATAATGGAATTTGATGCGACTGTCACCCCCAAGTTTTGGTTGGGTTCGTGTTGCCTAGTCTTTAGTTTTCTATGTTGTGTCATGTGTACTATTATTTGTCTGTTTGTCTTCCTAATTTTTAGCCATGGCGTTGTCAGTTAATTTTCGATCTATGAGTTTGACTGTCCCTCTGGTATCTTTCGTCCCTCTTTCATACAAGTGAGAGTTTTAGCTAGATATAAAACCAGGTTCAATCCACCATTTTCTACATAAGAAAATGCCTGTACCAAGTCAGGAATATGACAGCTGTTATTTATTCGTTTGATGTGTTTGAACTTTTGATTTTGCCATTTGATTATGACTTATGTCTAGAAATTGACAATGAGGTTCGGTTGAAAACAAAACTTTACGACAAAAGAGATGATTTCAGCTTCCCAATTATGAATTTTCATTTTTAAACCAAGAGTTCCAAATGGTGAAGTAAAGATCATCACTTTGTAAACTTAACGAACGCCATCACGGGTTGGTTGGCCGTTATGAAGTGTCCGTTTCACAGATGATATCGGATGTGTTCCTTATGTCGTGACCACAATCCCGTTCCCTTTTCACGAATGTGACCTACCGAATTAGACTATTTACCCCTATTTGTGACATTTTTACCTATTTGTGACATTTTTACCTATTGTGTCTGGTTTTTTTTTCACAGATCGTTGTCAATATATTGGAATTTGATGCGACTTTCATACAAATGAGAGGTTTAGCTAGCTTTAAAACCAGGTTCAATCCACCATTTTCTACATAGGAAAATGCCTGTACCAAGTCAGGAATATGATAGTTGTTTACCATTTGTTTGATGTGTTTGAGCTTTTGATTTTGCCATTTGATTAGGGACTTTCCGTTTTGAATTTTCCTCAGAGTTCAGTAATTTTGTGATTTTACTTTTTATTGAAGACTACTAGTGTATGTTATTCTCTAAACGTGTCTAGGTGGTTTTTGTCGCTTGATGTCTCATTGGTGTTAAACCGAAATCTCCGAACATTTTATTTCCGTTTGGTGTACTTTTAACTCGGTGTATGTCAAATCATAAATGAAATGATAATTGATAAACAAAAAATCATTGCTTTTCTTTCCCTCAAGAATAGGCTCAGAGAAAGATTGATCGAAATAAAATTTCGTAAATTAAAGTCCAAAGGAAACGAGACAAAACAAAACACGTTTATCACTTTTTAATCTTAACCCGAATTAGATTCACAAATAGTCCATTAAAAGATGTTCATATCTAAAAGTCGTTAGAAATTCCATTGAGAGCAACACTTATCCAAATCAGATTTTGACTATTTGGATATTTTAAGAAATTTCAGAAAACAAAATTATCTTGTTTGACTTTGAAACACTAATTTTAGATTTAAAATGTACACATAATATCATAAGGTGTTCTTATGAATGATTAAAACTTTCTACTTCAGAATTTGAACTCACAAAGTATACACGAAGTTGTTGATTGATCAATGCCGTAAGTCCTAGTTCATTTGCTGATTCAAAGGTAGCGAAGAAACCGTACAGTATCTCTGAGGTTGTTAATGCACACCTTAGCCGTGCATACTCTAGATTATAGCACAGTAAAAACAAATATTGCAATTCGATCGTCTCTGATGAAGGTTAATTCAGTTGAGCGTTTCGAAATCGCATACAATTTTTAAATGTAATCATTCATCTGCAAAAGTTCAAACGTTGTTTTTTGTTCTGATATGTTACACATTTTGTCATTACATACTTTATGGTTTTCTGTGTAGGTTTTAGAAGACTGTTTTTTTTTTTGCAACGGAGTTGTCGTAATCCCTTCAACTTAATTTGATTGTCCATTCTGTATCTTCTTCGTCTTTTACTTTTTTATTGGTTCCTATCAGCTATGGTAGAGCCTGTACTTATTTTGTCTTATTTTGTCCATTGGTCATTGTTTTACTATAAAAACTGATAACTCCAGGTGGATAATTTTTTACATGTCGTTCAATTTTCATTTTAGATATAGGACACTCATATACATATTTTTGTTTTTCGGGAGTCGTTGCATTTGAAATGTTTCGCTGGAAAAATATTTTACAACAAATACAACTGTTTTAATAATCTTATTTTTTTTTATTTCATGCATTTATTACTGAAATGACGCTTAAAAGAGGGACGAAAGATACCAGAGGGACAGTCAAACTCATAGATCGAAAACAAACTGACAACGCCATGGCCAAAAATAAAAAGACAAACTGACAAATAATAGTACAGATGACACAACATAGAAAACTAAAGACTAAGCAACACGAACCCCACGAAAAACTGGGATGATGTCAGGTGCTCCGGAAGGGTAAGCAGATCCTGCTCCACATGTGGCACCCGTCGTGTTGCTTATGTTATTACTAATCCGGTAAATAGTCTAATTCGGTAGGTCATATTCGTGAAAAGGGTAGGGTATTGTAGTTACGACATAAGGAACATACCCGATATCATCTGTGAAACGGTTATTCCATAACGGTCAACCAACTCGTGATGGTCCGTAAAATTTACGAAGGGATGATTTCAACTTCACCATTTGGAACTCTTGGTTTAATAGTTCCAATTGAGCAGCAATCCTCTATCAAGGAAATCATGATAGGAAATACAAGCCCGGGAATATCGTATCAATTGGGAGATATCTACTCCGTATGCAGGCGCTGCTGTAATGTTGCTACATAGAAATGGAAAGTTCACAATTGGGAAGCTGAACTCATCTCTTTAGTCGTAAAGTTTTGTTTTCAACCGACCCTCATTGTCAATTTCTAGATGTACGTCAAGATATGAGTCAGACTTAACTGTATCTGTATTATCCTTTATCTCTAGTTCGATGGGATAGATTCGTTCAACATAGTCACCAAATTTTGTATTATTTAGTGAGAGAACATCATCTATATAGCGGAACGTAAATTCAAAGGATACTGCTAGCTTCTTATCTTTCTTCCTAAGAGGTTCCTGTATGTAGTCAGCCTCATACTAATAAAGAAACAAGTCGGCACAATTGGTTCCCATTGGAATTCCGACAGTCTGTTGAAAAACACGTCCTCCAAACGCAACAAATATGTTGTCAATCAAGAAATCGAGCATCTTGATAATGTCAGTTTCAGAGAATTTTTTTGTTTGAATCAGAGTGATTCTTTACAAAGTAGGATTTATCCCTCCCCAAGACAAGATACTTTATCTACGTTCGCCATTCTTTTTAATGAAACAAAGTAATACCAACTCTTTCAGTTTGTCTTTTAGTTTGGAATGGGGAATACTTGTGTAAAGTGTAGAAAAGTCAAATGTTTTAATACTATTGCAAGATGAGAGAGTCTAAGATTGTATGTACTCTAAAAGATCTTTGGATTTTTTTAGTATCCACTTCTGATTCACTCCACCTCTAGAATAGGCAGTTTCACAATAACTTTGGACCCCGGCTTTGATTGCTGATAAAATAGATGTTAATAATTTAGAGAGAGGTTTCGTGGAGCAATATACCGTTGTTTGTAAGTACACTTATGTAGTTTAGGTATCAAATGCAGTGATGGAAGATCCAGTTCTTAATCTTTGGTTGAAATTCCAAAGGAACATAGAACAGACCTATGATTATCCAGGATTTCCTCTTTGGTAAGTGTCGTGAGGGTATATGTTGAGTTTCCAAGCGAATTGTCAATACCTAATTCATTTATGAAGCAGTTTATGTAATGATATTTACACACAAAAACGATGTTGTTCGGGGCTTTATCTGCGGGGACAACAACATATTTGTCATGGAGGTATGACAAGTGTTTTGCAATATTTGGGTCTTTAAAAATTGACGTAGTATTGATAGGCTCATTTAGTTTCTTAATTCGGATTTGTATCAACGACCTCACACCCTAATCCATTCGGAAAGAGTATCTACGTCTTCTTTCTTGCGTTTAACCCATTGCCTGGCATAATCCTCGACTGAATCCATCAGTATTTTGAAGTTGTATTTCCAATTGATGGATTTAGTGTCACCAAATCAAATGTGGTATTTGATATGATTGGCCTATAATGATATATTTATTGATGATAATTGTCTGACTTTCGCTTGCAATCAAACCAAAAATAGTAAATCTTAGTATATGAAAACGATTTAAACCGTTTCTTATGTACTATATTAATTCGACTTAATCCATATTGTAACTGTACTATTCCCTTCAGAATATACCAAATACTTAAAATATATTTGTATTTACCATTGTTATTACTTAAATATATGTATCCCACATAAAATATTGCATGATTATTTACTACTAGATCCGAAATCCTTATTTTTGTGTAACTCAGATTTATTATCACTTCGTCAGTTTACGTCTATATAACAGTGTTTTTTCATATGCCTCTATTCTCATCCACTTTCAATTTTAACATTGGCAAAATACATTATTTCGTAATAAGAGGTTTGGCTAGCTATAGAACCATGTTCAACCTAACATTTAATTTTGGGTTATGTCTGTACCAAGTCAGAAACATGACAAACAATTGTCATATCTTATGAACCTTTTTGAATTTACCGTGGGGTTTGACTGATTTGTTAATACCTGTTGTGTCTTTGCACTTTGCGTTTTATTTTAAAATGTCTGTTATGTACTGTACCTTCTATTTCTGTTTGTAAGGAGCCAGTTAATACAAGTTTAATAAGAAGGGGGCAGCAGAAACGTTTATACAACTACTTTTCCGATGGTTATTGTTGACTTAAGTTCATGAATTACATAAAATTTAGTTTGCAACAGTAAATATTGAAATAGTGAATTAGTTATTATTTGAACATATGCTTATCATGACAATAAAAGATGATCAATGATCTTTATAACCCACCTACGGTTGAAATTATAACATAAAAACGTCAAAAGAGCTGATAGAATCGAATTATATCAGTATCCCGACAAGATATTAGAGCTTTGCTTGAGGGAGATATATTCCTTTATTGAAAATGATTTAAAACATTTTATTACAGCACCAATTGTCAATCTAACAATATTCTAAATCTCATGCCAGTATAGAAATACTGTCTTTTGGGCTGGTTATACCCTCGCAGACTAATAGTCCACCAGCAGAGGTTCAACCCTGATGTAGTATTAACATTAACGGTAACAATTGTTATACACCTAGATGCGCATTTCGACAATAAGTTTTTCTTTTCTGATCTGTGCGATCGTTCGTACGCCCGTCAAATACATATCAGATTAAAGTGTTTGGTCAAAGTAGTATATAAATAAAATCTACTCACATAAATATGAAACGTTATGAACTTTATAAATTGTGTGCAAAATTAAGATTCAGGTTGGAAATAAGTACATTCTGGTGTTAAAGTTTTGGTTACATGTATGGTATTTATGCATGAAACTTCGGTTACAATTTTTTGAACATACTATAACTGGTAGGTGAATTAACTTTCCAAATTGTATGATAAATAAAGTTTCGACCCCGACTTTACAGTTCGTTGAAAATAGTCTTAGGATACACGTTGTGCGTTCAGTGAATTGCGTGCTACGGATACTTTATCTGGTTATGCCCTAAAATGTTGAATAGAAAAAAATATCAGATACTTAATCCTGATCCATCGGTGGAACCAATTAAATCTGGCTTCTATTTTTACAGATTTCTCTCTACGTTTTAAGTACTTTCCTTTTGCATCCAAATTTGGGGTTGATATGTTCTTAAAAAAGGAAAAATTGAAAAAAATGTGCTTCGATCGCACCAATTTTCCAAAAGTTTGTATTTTTATTTTCAAACACTGTTTTAATACCGCTTCTATTGGACTGTTTGTTATCAAGGTAATATGTTCTCAGTTAGACAGTACTTCGGTACTGACATGAGTTATAACAAGTGTTTCCTAATTTATCCGAAACTGATGTTCCTATCCTTGGCAAATTTTGTAAGGTATATTTTCTTTATAAGATCTGTCGTTTCCAAGCATTTATTCAACACTGACTAACATATATACCGGTTTCAGTGGTTCTGATGATAACTGATGTTTGTTGTTTGCTAAACGGCCGGGCAAAGATAAATCAACATGCATTACCGCAGTGTAAGCTTTAGAAAAGCGATATCAAAAGGCCATCAAACTGTAGTCGACAAGCAGTGTTGTATTTTTACATGCTCTGATATGTTCTTATTACTCAACACAAGTGTTAGTAAGCACATGTTCGATATCAGTTTATGTTTGTCTGTAACAGTGGTTTACGTTTTCGAAACACTTTCTTCCCAAGTTTTGAGAGACGTGAACTTCCGTTTCTTATTTCGTAATAGCTATTTTATTTTTGCATGCCTCGCTATACACGGGTATCGTGTTTGATAATACAATGTACAACATACACGACATGATTGAATACAAGGCATACGATATGATATCAGTTTTATAAAATAGAAATAACATGTATTTTACAGGTTAAATAATGTCTTCAGTAGGCGGTAGGCCATGGGACATAATGTGTCGTGGCGTAGTTCCAGGCTACTGCTTAAACAATTCAGTTTCACTATGGGATATAGATAATGGGTGTCCACTTCCATTCGATGCAGCTGTTGAATTATTAAAAATTCACACAATTGGGATTATACGTGATATTGAATGGCATTCAATTAGAGGGATCGGTACGTTTGTAATTGGAATGTCACATGCAAGACAACGAAAAGCGAGGACCTTCGATGATACAAATTTATTCACCTGGAAGATAGATGGTGGTGTTAATAATCGATGGCGTGCTTATCATAAAGCTGGATTCGATGGCTTAATAGTATTATGTGTAACTCCACAATACGTCATTCCTCCAAATTCAACGAATGTAAGTCCACAAGACTATGCACTAGCATTGGAGCAAAGATTGGTTCAAATCTTCTCTTTCAATATGAATGATTCTAGACTAGGAAACATATCATTTTGCACCGGACAAATGGCTAACCATCCATTTGCAGGATTAGTTTATATGGCATTTCAGTTTATCTAAAACGCTTCACAGAGCAACATGATTTTGAACTTAATACTTAAAGTAGATATAATAAAGTTTTACGTTAATTAATTACTATTAAGGGAGAATATAATTGAACATTTGGTCTAAACAAATGCAATGCGCAAACAAACATTTTAAAATGAAGATATTATTTGATGAAGTTTAGACATTTCTTTTTTATTGAATGCTAGGATGGTTTTACTTTCCAATAATCATACAATTTGTATTCATTGTATATGTCTCATGTCATACAAAGCAGATCACGCATCCAAGAAAAGATCACCATAAGACATTACAGAAAAAGAATATTTTTTGTATAAAAATTCATCGGAATATTATCCATGGAAACGGCTTGAAACCAGTAACACTAATGTAACTGACATTCAAAGTTGAAAAAAGAGAATGAATTATATTCATAATATATTTTTTTTCTATTTTAGATGTATTTTATTTATAAAATCCTGTACACTATACCCTGATTTAAATAGGGAAGCAAACATTACGATTCCTGTTTTAAAATGATTGTCATTTTTCAATGTTTTCCAAAGAAATAAAAACGAGAAACTAAAAAAAATAATTATTTAAGTGTGTCTGTATATAATTTTTAACATAAATAAGTTTTCAATTAATCTTAACACATTTTAGGAATCTAACTACCTAAACTAACCAGTTAAGTCTGAGTTTATATTTACGAATTGTGAGTCCTAGAGCAAAAGCATAAGCCGAACTCACTACAAAAGTCAAAAAGTCTGAAAAGACCAGTTTTTGTCTGAATTTGCATGAAGTTTTACTCGACATTCTTAATTTGTCTGAATAATTTTTAAACATTCTTGACATAGTATGAATTTGTCTAATAAGGTTCTTGATTTTTCTTGACAGTATGAACATTGTCTTAAAATTTCTCGACACTTCCTGTATCATCTGATAAGAGTCTGGATTAGTCTCGACCAATTCTTGACTGTCTTAAATTTGTCTCGATCTGTCTTGACATATTCTTGACATTCTTAATAATGTCTGAATATGTCTCGACATATTCTTGACATTCTAAATAATGTCTGAATATGTATAAATTTCGCCTGAAATGTGAACAAACTTATTTCGTTTAGGTCAAAGAATTTGTTCCCATCTTGATTCAAAAACCTTATTCATTTTTAAGAACAACCCAAAAACATATTTTATTCAAATTTGAGTGTTGAATTTTATAATTTTTTATCAAAAATAAATATTTGTGATAACTCCTTCCTGAAAAGAAAAAAAATGTTTAGATCTATATTATGCATGTCTGTTTGAGAACCATTTCATAAGACCGATGATTTCTATAAAAATCATTGATGGGACCCATTATAAATACATTTTTTTATTATTCCTGGAGTAGATAATAATTTTCTTTTAATCTTAGGGAATTATTCAATTTGTTTTTATGTTAAAATAATTAACTTCATAATTTTGATGAAGAAAATCCATTTCAATTCAATTTTTTTCATCAAAATGATGATTTTCATTTTCATCTATCAACAAACTTTTTAAATTGTAGTGGCATGGTTGGTCAACTGATAAGTTGTATGGCTGATTACAGGTAAAGCAATAACTTCTATTTGACAGTTGCGTGTACTCTGGGTGTGGAATACCTTAATTTTATGGGGAACATCCTGTCCATGTGTAATACTTAATATATTCCAACAGATGACATTACACAAATTTTTCTTCTGTTAAATGAATGATTTGTATATCATCATAATTTGCTATTTATATAAACCACATTTTGGTATAATAATTATTTACCATATCAACATTGAATATTATGAATGTAGAATGAAATATGTCTACAGTATGATTGGTTTGAATCATTTAATTTATAAGATTTAGGAATCAAAATTTGTAATTATTTAAAAACCCACATTGAAATTGTTTTATATCAACACACCCACATTTGAATTATTTTATACTTTAGATTTCATAGCCGTATTTGCTTTAAAAAATATTTATATACCCAAATTTTCAATTATTTTACATGCCCAACTTTTATTTTTGTTGTAAAGAAGTGTAACTTGAAACAACAGTATATCACATAAAGAGAAAAAAAGATTAAAGTTATATCATGAATATTGGTCATGATTTGTAAAACTCAGAACTGTCAAGTAAATTTAAGACACGATTCAAAATGTTCAGAATATGTCAAGTCATACTGAGAAAAAATAAGAATGTCGAGAATATGTCGTGAAATTTCAAGACAGTATTCAAATGTCAAGAATTTGTCAAGAAATTTTAAGACCATATTCAGAATGTCGAGAATATGTCGAGTAAATTTCATACAAAGTTAATATAAATGAGAATTTGTCAAGAAAAATTAAGACACAAGTCATACTTTTGGAGAATGTCGAGTAAAAGTTCATGCAAATTAAGACAAAAACTGGTCTTTTCAGACTGTTAGACTTTTGTAGTGACTCTAACCTAGATTTAGATTAAAGGAAATATTGTTGGTTTGCTGTCTGATAGATACAAAATCCTGGTAAGGGTCCAGAGACAGTTCCCCGGCCTCGTTTCAATATCCATGATGATTAACCGAGTTATGGTTTGATGTTTAATTGGTCTTTTTTGTAAAAGTATTTCTAATCCTCGGGAAGTATTAACATGTTATTGTTTAATAATTGATCGATTGGGTATGGTTTGTCAACACCCAGTGGCAAATATTTGATGCATATTGAAGACGAAAACAAATCAATAATGAACACAATAGTTAGGCTCTGCAAGGTATGTAGAAATGACAGATGTAAAACAATTCAAACGAGAAAACTAATGTATGTACAAAATAATGAGTGAAAAACAAATATGATATACAGCAACACACGACAACCACTGAATTACAGTTGATTTGCACGAGCTTTAAAAACAGGACGAAAAGCGAAGCTGACCGAGCTTTTCTCATGTTTCGAAGCAATTACAAACACATTTGATATTTTCCGACGATTGACATTCATTGTTTTTTCCTGTAATTTATACCGGGCACTTAACGGTTAAGTTGTTTAAATCCAAATAGATGTCTCTGATTTTTCAAAGAAATCGACAAACTTGAAACGCGAAAGGCGAAGAGGACCACACACTGAGCTGTTATGCCTAGGTCACACATTCACGGATTTCACGTCGGATTAGCTACGGATGCGATCCGGTATCATTCGTGGCAATCTGTATTAGTCCGTAGATTTCCGTATTGCAGCCGTAGTTATACGTAGTAGTACTTGTATATCCGTGACAATTTTTGAACACGCGCAAAATATTACCACGGACCAAACAACCGTAGCATATCCCTTCCAAAGCGTATAAGAAGGTACTGATCCGTTTTAGTCCCTATCAAAACCGTATTAATCCGTACTTATTCGTAAGCCCAAAGGATTTATACGGTTTGTTCCGGAGAACTACGTACTAGTACGGTTACACCATGATTTGTTAAGGATACAATACGATTTGTTACGAATATGTCACGGAACGGCACGCTTTCATTACGTTGAAATACGAATAGCTAGGGATCAGCCAGGGTTCTCAAAGTCTGTTACGGTTTACTACGTTACAACACGACAAAATACGGAATACTGCGGTCCTTGACAAACTGACATAGGCCTCTGTATAAATACTCCCTACTCATTGGGCCCAACATAGTCTGTGTCTCACCGTAGAGGTATACATAACATTATCCAACATGAACGATCAACAACTGGTGCTTGCAATTAATTGGCTTGAATTGGATATTGATATGGCACAAAATTCCACGGAAGTGGTCGAGATACTTGATGACAGATGTAGAGGTGACCGGAGGCAGAGGAGATGTTGGACTAGGGACTGCCATGGCTTCTTGGAAGATCTATCCATGATCAGTATGAGGCCCCCATGGCTGAATTTTGTGTGGAAAATCCAGCTGCATTTAAGAACTTTGTAAGCATAGTCCCGAATATGTTCCAAGAACTGCTACATGTCGTTGGTCCGAGGATTACGAAGAACACCACCTGGTACAGACGGACAGATAAATAATTTATTAAACAAAAACAAAAAAAATCATCGATTCACTGCCATAAAGAAATGATAAATCACAAGCTTGAATTAGAAATGATTAACGGCTTATGAAAATGTGGCGGTTCGTACTATTCCGTATCAGACCGTTCTCATTCGTACTAAACTTTACTTATACCGTAGCAAACCGCTGTTTATCCGCAGTACATACGCCCTGACACTAGTCGTTGCGTATTAAACCGTGTCATTTTTTCGTATTAAACCGTGTCTTACCGTAAGAATCCGTATCACTCATGTCGCCAAATGACCCCTTTCCTACACTATCCGTGGTATTTACGTCAAAACCCGTAGTCATACCGTTATGCATCCGTATCGATTCCATATCGGACTATGGAAACTAAATTTCCGGGATCATCCGTGAGATTTAATCCGTAGTGGAACCGGCGAGGTGATCCGTGAATGTGTGACCTAGGCATTAACTACAGATGGGTGCAGTCCTAACCTGTACAGCAAGTTAACTTGATAACCAGTCATTTGGACTGGTCAAAGTTAACCTGTGACAGGATTTAGGACTGCTCTGACCAGTCCTAGGACCACAATCTAGTTAACTTGAAAAGCGGACTTGGTCCTAAGACTGTTTTTTTAATGTCTGCCGAAAAAGTTAACTAGGAAACAGGTCCGCTATTGATATAAGTTAACTTCGAAACCAGTTCTGTCATAAGTTAACACAAGTTAACTTTGATTTTGACAACTCCGATCGAACCAGACCTGATCTCAAATTAACTTTTGGCCTGGTCTGCTCAACACTAAGTTAACTTGTAACCAGGACCGCTCTACATCGATTTTTTTAAATATTTTTAATGTCTTTGTTTCTTGGTATAAACATAAAAAAATAAAGTCAATTTAATACTTCCGTGATATAAACATGATTAAATACATGTAGCTCCGTGTTGAAGTGATCTATTTGTAAAAAAAGTACGCATAAAAATTTGCTTGTTTATATACAAATATATCCGTGATCTGCCTTTCTATATATTAAAAAAACCGATAATGGTTACAATGCTAACGAGCTGAATATATATTCCAATACATATCAAATTCTTTAAATTGTATTAACCATATTTGCACTTTATAATGTAAATCTATATATAGCCGTAAAGTAAATCAGAAATATTTTTATGTCGGGATAGAATATATAATACAAATGACAGCAATATTGAAACACAATCACTACCGGGGTACGTTTTACCCGCATAAATTAAGAGTGCCAGCATGTCCTCCTTTTGTTCAATATATTGATGCGTAACAAAATTTCAGTCTTTTTGATACCCCAGGCTGACTCGTATAGCAAAATTATTTGACCGTATCAACCAAAACTTACCAAATTTGCACTTTATCATGTAAATCTATATAGCCGCATAATAATTCAGTAATATTTTATGTCAGGATGTGTTGTATAATACAAATGACAGCAATATTGGAACATAATGTGAAAAAAAAATTTTGTCAGTATAAATCTAGATTGCCAGCATGTCCTCTTTTTAATCAAAATATTGTCTCACAACAAAATTTCAATAGTTTTGATACCTTAAGCTGACTCCTATAACAAAATTGTTTGACCGCATTAACCAAAACTGACCATATTTGCACTTTATTTTGTAAATCTATATAGCTGCATAGTAAATCAGCAACTATTTTCATGTCAGGATTTAATGTATAATACAAATGACAGCAATATTGGAACACAACAACTACAAATTTTCGTCCTCATAAATTTAGAGTGCCAGCATGTCCTCCTTTTGTTCAATATATTGATACCTAACAAAATTTCAATAGTTTTGATACCCCAGGCTGACTCGTATAGCAAAATTATTTGACCGTATCAACAAAAACTTACCATATTTGCACTTTATCATGTTAATCTATATAGTCGCATAATAATTCAGTAATATTTTATGTCAGGATGTATTGTATAATACAAATGACAGCAATATTGGAACATAATGTGAACACAAAATTTTGTTCGCATCAATCTAGATTGCCAGCATGTCCTCTTTTTAATCAAAATATTGTCTTGCCACAAAATTTCAGTAGTTTTGATACCTCAGGCTGACTCCTTTACCAAATTAATTGACCATAACAACCAAAACTGACCATATTTGCACTTTATTTTGTAAATCTATATAGCCGCATAGTAAATCAGCAACTATTTTTATATCAGGATTTTATGTATAATACAAATGACAGCAATAATGGAACACAACAACTACAAATTTTTGACCGCATAAATTAAGAGTGCCAGCATGTCCTCCTTTTGTTCAACATATTGATACATAACAAAATTTCAGTAGTTTTGAGACCACAGGCTGACTCCTCTAACAAAATTATTTGACCGTATCAACAAAAACTTACCATATTTGCACTTTATTTTGTAAATCTATATAGCCACATAGTAAATCAGCAACTATTTTCATGTCAGGATTTAATGTATAATACAAATGACAGCAATATTGGAACACAACAACTACAAATTTTCGTCCTCATAAATTTAGAGTGCCAGCATGTCCTCCTTTTGTTCAATATATTGATACCTAACAAAATTTCAATAGTTTTTATACCCCAGGCTGACTCGTATAGCAAAATTATTTGACCGTATCAACAAAAACTTACCATATTTGCACTTTATCATGTTAATCTATATAGTCGCATAATAATTCAGTAATATTTTATGTCAGGATGTATTGTATAATACAAATGACAGCAATATTGGAACATAATGTGAACACAAAATTTTGTTCGCATCAATCTAGATTGCCAGCATGTCCTCTTTTTAATCAAAATATTGGCTTGCCACAAAATTTCAGTAGTTTTGATACCTCAGGCTGACTCCTTTACCAAATTAATTGACCATAACAACCAAAACTGACCATATTTGCACTTTATTTTGTAAATCTATATAGCCGCATAGTAAATCAGCAACTATTTTTATATCAGGATTTTATGTATAATACAAATGACAGCAATAATGGAACACAACAACTACAAATTTTTGTCCGCATAAATTAAGAGTGCCAGCATGTCCTCCTTTTGTTCAATATATTGATACGTAACAAAATTTCAGTAGTTTTGATACCACAGGCTGACTCCTATAACAATATTATTTGACCATTCAACCAAAACTGACCATATTTGCATTTTATTTTGTAAATCTATATAGCCACATAGTAAATCAACAACTATTTTTATGTCAGGATTTAATGTATAATACAAATGACAGCAATATTGGAACACAACAACTACAAAATTTTCTCCGCATAAATTTAGAGTGCCAACATGTCCTCCTTTTGTTCAATATACATGATATATTGATACATAACTAAATTTCAGTAGTTTTGATACCCCAGACTGACTTGTATAGCAAAATTATAAGACCGTATCAACCAAAACTGACCATATTTGCACTTTATTTTGTAAATCTATATAGCTGCATAGTAAATCAGTAACTATTTTTATGTCAGGAATTAATGTATAATACAAATGACAGTAATATTGGAACACAACAACTACAAATTTTTGTCCCAATAAATTTAGAGTCCCAGCATGTCCTCCTTTTGTTCAATATATTGATACGTAACAAAATTTCAGTAGTTTTGATACCCCAGGCTGACTCCTCTAACAAAATTATTTGACCGTATCAACCAAAACTGACCACATTTTCACTTTATTTTGTAAATCTATATAGCCGCATAGTAAATCAGCAACTATTTTTATGTCAGGATTTAATGTATAATACAGATGACAGTAATATTGGAACACAGCAACTACAAATTTTTGTCCCCATAAATTTAGAGTCCCAGCATGTCCTCCTTTTGTTCAATATATTGATACGTAACAAAATTTCAGTAGTTTTGATACCCAAGGCTGACTCCTCTAACAAAATTATTTGACCGTATCAAGCAAAACTGACCACATTTTCACTTTATTTTGTAAATCTATATAGCCGCATACTAAATCAGCAACTATTTTTTTTTTGTCAGGATTTAATGTATAATACAAATGACAGTAATATTGGAACACAACAACTACAAATTTTTGTCCCAATAAATTTAGAGTGCCAGCATGTCCTCCTTTTGTTCAATATATTGATACGTAACAAAATTTCAGTAGTTTTGATACCCCAGGCTGACTCCTCTAACAAAATTATTTGACCGTATCAACCAAAACTGACCATATTTGCACTTTATTTTGTAAATCTATATAGCCACATAGTAAATCAGCAACTATTTTTATGTCAGGATTTAATGTATAATACAAATGACAGTAATACTGGAACACAACAACTACAAATTTTTGTCCACATAAATTTAGAGTGCCAGCATGTCCTCCTTTTGTTCAGTATATTGATACGTAACAAAATTTCGGTAGTTTTGATACCCCAGGCTGACTCCTATAACAAAATTATTTGACCGTATCAACCAAAACTGACCATATTTGCACTTTATTTTGTAAATCTATATAGCCACATAGTAAATCAGCAACTATTTTTATGTCAGGATTTAATGTATAATACAAATGACAGCAATATTGGAACACAACAACTACAAATTTTTGTCCGCATAAATTTAGAGTGCCAGCATGTCCTCCTTTTGTTCAATAAACATGATATATTGATATGTAACTAAATTTCAGTAGTTTTGATACCTCAGACTGACTTGTATAGCAAAATTATTTGACCGCATTAACCAAAACTGACCATATTTGCACTTTATTTTGTAAATCTATATAGCCGCATAGTAAATCAGCAACTATTTTTTTTGTCAGGATTTAATGTATAATACAAATCACAGCAATATTGGAACACGACAACTACAAATTTTTGTCCGCATAAATTTAGAGTGCCAGCATGTCCTCCTTTTGGTCAATATATATGATATATTGATACGTAACTAAATTTCAGTAGTTTTGATACCCCAGGCTGACTTGTATATTAAAATTATTAGACCGCATCAACCAAAACTGACCATATTTGCACTTTATTATGTAAATCTATATAGCCGTATAGTAAATCAGCAACTATTTTTTTGTCAGGATTCAATGTATAATACAAATGACAGCAATATTGGAACACAACAACTACAAATTTTTGTCCGCATAAATTTAGAGTGCCAACATGTCCTCCTTTTGTTCAATATACATGATATATTGATACATAACTAAATTTCAGTAGTTTTGATACCTCAGGCTGACTTGTATAGCAAAATTATTTGACCGCATTAACCAAAACTGACCATATTTGCACTTTATTTTGTAAATCTATATAGCCGCATAGTAAATCAGCAACTATTTTTTTGTCCGGATTTAATGTATAATACAAATGACAGCAATATTGGAACACAACAACTACAAAATTTTGTCCGCATAAATTTAGAGTGCCAGCATGTCCTCCTTTTGTTCAGTATATTGATACGTAACAAAATTTCGGTAGTTTTGATACCCCAGGCTGACTCCTATAACAAAATTATTTGACCGTATCAACCAAAACTGACCATATTTGCACTTTATTTTGTAAATCTATATGGCCACATAGTAAATCAGCAACTATTTTTATGTCAGGATTTAATGTATAATACAAATGACAGCAATATTGGAACACAACAACTACAAATTTTTGTCCGCATAAATTTAGAGTGCCAGCATGTCCTCCTTTTGTTCAATATACATGATATATTGATATGTAACTAAATTTCAGTAGTTTTGATACCTCAGACTGACTTGTATAGCAAAATTATTTGACCGCATTAACCAAAACTGACCATATTTGCACTTTATTTTGTAAATCTATATAGCCGCATAGTAAATCAGCAACTATTTTTTTTTGTCAGGATTTAATGTATAATACAAATCACAGCAATATTGGAACACAACAACTACAAATTTTTGTCCGCATAAATTTAGAGTGCCAGCATGTCCTCCTTTTGGTCAATATATATGATATATTGATACGTAACTAAATTTCAGTAGTTTTGATACCCCAGGCTGACTTGTATAGCAAAATTATTAGACCGCATCAACCAAAACTGACCATATTTGCACTTTATTATGTAAATCTATATAGCCGTATAGTAAATCAGCAACTATTTTTTTTGTCAGGATTTAATGTATAATACAAATGACAGCAATATTGGAACACAACAACTACAAATTTTTGTCCGCATAAATTTAGAGTGCCAACATGTCCTCCTTTTGTTCAATATACATGATATATTGATACATAACTAAATTTCAGTAGTTTTGATACCTCAGGCTGACTTGTATAGCAAAATTATTTGACCGCATTAACCAAAACTGACCATATTTGCACTTTATTTTGTAAATCTATATAGCCGCATAGTAAATCAGCAACTATTTTTTTGTCCGGATTTAATGTATAATACAAATGACAGCAATATTGGAACACAACAACTACAAAACTTTGTCCGCATAAATTTAGAGTGCCAGCATGTCCTCCTTTTGGTCAATATACATGATATATTGATACGTAACTAAATTTCGGTAGTTTTGATACCCCAGACTGACTTGTATAGCAATTATTAGACCGTATCAACCAAAACTGACCATATTTGCACTTTATTTTGTAAATCTATATAGCTGCATAGTAAATCAGTAACTATTTTTATGTCAGGAATTAATGTATAATACAAATGACAGTAATATTGGAACACAACAACTACAAATTTTTGTCCCAATAAATTTAGAGTCCCAGCATGTCCTCCTTTTGTTCAATATATTGATACGTAACAAAATTTCAGTAGTTTTGATACCCCAGGCTGACTCCTCTAACAAAATTATTTGACCGTATCAACCAAAACTGACCACATTTTCACTTTATTTTGTAAATCTATATAGCCGCATAGTAAATCAGCAACTACAAATGACAGCAATATTGGAACATAATGTGAAAAAAAAATTTTGTCAGTATAAATCTAGATTGCCAGCATGTCCTCTTTTTAATCAAAATATTGTCTCACAACAAAATTTCAATAGTTTTGATACCTTAAGCTGACTCCTATAACAAAATTGTTTGACCGCATTAACCAAAACTGACCATATTTGCACTTTATTTTGTAAATCTATATAGCTGCATAGTAAATCAGCAACTATTTTCATGTCAGGATTTAATGTATAATACAAATGACAGCAATATTGGAACACAACAACTACAAATTTTCGTCCTCATAAATTTAGAGTGCCAGCATGTCCTCCTTTTGTTCAATATATTGATACCTAACAAAATTTCAATAGTTTTGATACCCCAGGCTGACTCGTATAGCAAAATTATTTGACCGTATCAACAAAAACTTACCATATTTGCACTTTATCATGTTAATCTATATAGTCGCATAATAATTCAGTAATATTTTATGTCAGGATGTATTGTATAATACAAATGACAGCAATATTGGAACATAATGTGAACACAAAATTTTGTTCGCATCAATCTAGATTGCCAGCATGTCCTCTTTTTAATCAAAATATTGTCTTGCCACAAAATTTCAGTAGTTTTGATACCTCAGGCTGACTCCTTTACCAAATTAATTGACCATAACAACCAAAACTGACCATATTTGCACTTTATTTTGTAAATCTATATAGCCGCATAGTAAATCAGCAACTATTTTTATATCAGGATTTTATGTATAATACAAATGACAGCAATAATGGAACACAACAACTACAAATTTTTGACCGCATAAATTAAGAGTGCCAGCATGTCCTCCTTTTGTTCAACATATTGATACATAACAAAATTTCAGTAGTTTTGAGACCATATATAAATACTCCCTACTCATTGGGCCCAACATAGTCTGTGTCTCACCGTAGAGGTATACATAACATTATCCAACATGAACGATCAACAACTGGTGCTTGCAATTAATTGGCTTGAATTGGATATTGATATGGCACAAAATTCCACGGAAGTGGTCGAGATACTTGATGACAGATGTAGAGGTGACCGGAGGCAGAGGAGATGTTGGACTAGGGACTGCCATGGCTTCTTGGAAGATCTATCCATGATCAGTATGAGGCCCCCATGGCTGAATTTTGTGTGGAAAATCCAGCTGCATTTAAGAACTTTGTAAGCATAGTCCCGAATATGTTCCAAGAACTGCTACATGTCGTTGGTCCGAGGATTACGAAGAACACCACCTGGTACAGACGGACAGATAAATAATTTATTAAACAAAAACAAAAAAAATCATCGATTCACTGCCATAAAGAAATGATAAATCACAAGCTTGAATTAGAAATGATTAACGGCTTATGAAAATGTGGCGGTTCGTACTATTCCGTATCAGACCGTTCTCATTCGTACTAAACTTTACTTATACCGTAGCAAACCGCTGTTTATCCGCAGTACATACGCCCTGACACTAGTCGTTGCGTATTAAACCGTGTCATTTTTTCGTATTAAACCGTGTCTTACCGTAAGAATCCGTATCACTCATGTCGCCAAATGACCCCTTTCCTACACTATCCGTGGTATTTACGTCAAAACCCGTAGTCATACCGTTATGCATCCGTATCGATTCCATATCGGACTATGGAAACTAAATTTCCGGGATCATCCGTGAGATTTAATCCGTAGTGGAACCGGCGAGGTGATCCGTGAATGTGTGACCTAGGCATTAACTACAGATGGGTGCAGTCCTAACCTGTACAGCAAGTTAACTTGATAACCAGTCATTTGGACTGGTCAAAGTTAACCTGTGACAGGATTTAGGACTGCTCTGACCAGTCCTAGGACCACAATCTAGTTAACTTGAAAAGCGGACTTGGTCCTAAGACTGTTTTTTTAATGTCTGCCGAAAAAGTTAACTAGGAAACAGGTCCGCTATTGATATAAGTTAACTTCGAAACCAGTTCTGTCATAAGTTAACACAAGTTAACTTTGATTTTGACAACTCCGATCGAACCAGACCTGATCTCAAATTAACTTTTGGCCTGGTCTGCTCAACACTAAGTTAACTTGTAACCAGGACCGCTCTACATCGATTTTTTTAAATATTTTTAATGTCTTTGTTTCTTGGTATAAACATAAAAAAATAAAGTCAATTTAATACTTCCGTGATATAAACATGATTAAATACATGTAGCTCCGTGTTGAAGTGATCTATTTGTAAAAAAAGTACGCATAAAAATTTGCTTGTTTATATACAAATATATCCGTGATCTGCCTTTCTATATATTAAAAAAACCGATAATGGTTACAATGCTAACGAGCTGAATATATATTCCAATACATATCAAATTCTTTAAATTGTATTAACCATATTTGCACTTTATAATGTAAATCTATATATAGCCGTAAAGTAAATCAGAAATATTTTTATGTCGGGATAGAATATATAATACAAATGACAGCAATATTGAAACACAATCACTACCGGGGTACGTTTTACCCGCATAAATTAAGAGTGCCAGCATGTCCTCCTTTTGTTCAATATATTGATGCGTAACAAAATTTCAGTCTTTTTGATACCCCAGGCTGACTCGTATAGCAAAATTATTTGACCGTATCAACCAAAACTTACCAAATTTGCACTTTATCATGTAAATCTATATAGCCGCATAATAATTCAGTAATATTTTATGTCAGGATGTGTTGTATAATACAAATGACAGCAATATTGGAACATAATGTGAAAAAAAAATTTTGTCAGTATAAATCTAGATTGCCAGCATGTCCTCTTTTTAATCAAAATATTGTCTCACAACAAAATTTCAATAGTTTTGATACCTTAAGCTGACTCCTATAACAAAATTGTTTGACCGCATTAACCAAAACTGACCATATTTGCACTTTATTTTGTAAATCTATATAGCTGCATAGTAAATCAGCAACTATTTTCATGTCAGGATTTAATGTATAATACAAATGACAGCAATATTGGAACACAACAACTACAAATTTTCGTCCTCATAAATTTAGAGTGCCAGCATGTCCTCCTTTTGTTCAATATATTGATACCTAACAAAATTTCAATAGTTTTGATACCCCAGGCTGACTCGTATAGCAAAATTATTTGACCGTATCAACAAAAACTTACCATATTTGCACTTTATCATGTTAATCTATATAGTCGCATAATAATTCAGTAATATTTTATGTCAGGATGTATTGTATAATACAAATGACAGCAATATTGGAACATAATGTGAACACAAAATTTTGTTCGCATCAATCTAGATTGCCAGCATGTCCTCTTTTTAATCAAAATATTGTCTTGCCACAAAATTTCAGTAGTTTTGATACCTCAGGCTGACTCCTTTACCAAATTAATTGACCATAACAACCAAAACTGACCATATTTGCACTTTATTTTGTAAATCTATATAGCCGCATAGTAAATCAGCAACTATTTTTATATCAGGATTTTATGTATAATACAAATGACAGCAATAATGGAACACAACAACTACAAATTTTTGACCGCATAAATTAAGAGTGCCAGCATGTCCTCCTTTTGTTCAACATATTGATACATAACAAAATTTCAGTAGTTTTGAGACCACAGGCTGACTCCTCTAACAAAATTATTTGACCGTATCAACAAAAACTTACCATATTTGCACTTTATTTTGTAAATTTATATAGCCACATAGTAAATCAGCAACTATTTTCATGTCAGGATTTAATGTATAATACAAATGACAGCAATATTGGAACACAACAACTACAAATTTTCGTCCTCATAAATTTAGAGTGCCAGCATGTCCTCCTTTTGTTCAATATATTGATACCTAACAAAATTTCAATAGTTTTTATACCCCAGGCTGACTCGTATAGCAAAATTATTTGACCGTATCAACAAAAACTTACCATATTTGCACTTTATCATGTTAATCTATATAGTCGCATAATAATTCAGTAATATTTTATGTCAGGATGTATTGTATAATACAAATGACAGCAATATTGGAACATAATGTGAACACAAAATTTTGTTCGCATCAATCTAGATTGCCAGCATGTCCTCTTTTTAATCAAAATATTGGCTTGCCACAAAATTTCAGTAGTTTTGATACCTCAGGCTGACTCCTTTACCAAATTAATTGACCATAACAACCAAAACTGACCATATTTGCACTTTATTTTGTAAATCTATATAGCCGCATAGTAAATCAGCAACTATTTTTATATCAGGATTTTATGTATAATACAAATGACAGCAATAATGGAACACAACAACTACAAATTTTTGTCCGCATAAATTAAGAGTGCCAGCATGTCCTCCTTTTGTTCAATATATTGATACGTAACAAAATTTCAGTAGTTTTGATACCACAGGCTGACTCCTATAACAATATTATTTGACCATTCAACCAAAACTGACCATATTTGCATTTTATTTTGTAAATCTATATAGCCACATAGTAAATCAACAACTATTTTTATGTCAGGATTTAATGTATAATACAAATGACAGCAATATTGGAACACAACAACTACAAAATTTTCTCCGCATAAATTTAGAGTGCCAACATGTCCTCCTTTTGTTCAATATACATGATATATTGATACATAACTAAATTTCAGTAGTTTTGATACCCCAGACTGACTTGTATAGCAAAATTATAAGACCGTATCAACCAAAACTGACCATATTTGCACTTTATTTTGTAAATCTATATAGCTGCATAGTAAATCAGTAACTATTTTTATGTCAGGAATTAATGTATAATACAAATGACAGTAATATTGGAACACAACAACTACAAATTTTTGTCCCAATAAATTTAGAGTCCCAGCATGTCCTCCTTTTGTTCAATATATTGATACGTAACAAAATTTCAGTAGTTTTGATACCCCAGGCTGACTCCTCTAACAAAATTATTTGACCGTATCAACCAAAACTGACCACATTTTCACTTTATTTTGTAAATCTATATAGCCGCATAGTAAATCAGCAACTATTTTTATGTCAGGATTTAATGTATAATACAGATGACAGTAATATTGGAACACAGCAACTACAAATTTTTGTCCCCATAAATTTAGAGTCCCAGCATGTCCTCCTTTTGTTCAATATATTGATACGTAACAAAATTTCAGTAGTTTTGATACCCAAGGCTGACTCCTCTAACAAAATTATTTGACCGTATCAAGCAAAACTGACCACATTTTCACTTTATTTTGTAAATCTATATAGCCGCATACTAAATCAGCAACTATTTTTTTTTTGTCAGGATTTAATGTATAATACAAATGACAGTAATATTGGAACACAACAACTACAAATTTTTGTCCCAATAAATTTAGAGTGCCAGCATGTCCTCCTTTTGTTCAATATATTGATACGTAACAAAATTTCAGTAGTTTTGATACCCCAGGCTGACTCCTCTAACAAAATTATTTGACCGTATCAACCAAAACTGACCATATTTGCACTTTATTTTGTAAATCTATATAGCCACATAGTAAATCAGCAACTATTTTTATGTCAGGATTTAATGTATAATACAAATGACAGTAATACTGGAACACAACAACTACAAATTTTTGTCCACATAAATTTAGAGTGCCAGCATGTCCTCCTTTTGTTCAGTATATTGATACGTAACAAAATTTCGGTAGTTTTGATACCCCAGGCTGACTCCTATAACAAAATTATTTGACCGTATCAACCAAAACTGACCATATTTGCACTTTATTTTGTAAATCTATATAGCCACATAGTAAATCAGCAACTATTTTTATGTCAGGATTTAATGTATAATACAAATGACAGCAATATTGGAACACAACAACTACAAATTTTTGTCCGCATAAATTTAGAGTGCCAGCATGTCCTCCTTTTGTTCAATAAACATGATATATTGATATGTAACTAAATTTCAGTAGTTTTGATACCTCAGACTGACTTGTATAGCAAAATTATTTGACCGCATTAACCAAAACTGACCATATTTGCACTTTATTTTGTAAATCTATATAGCCGCATAGTAAATCAGCAACTATTTTTTTTGTCAGGATTTAATGTATAATACAAATCACAGCAATATTGGAACACGACAACTACAAATTTTTGTCCGCATAAATTTAGAGTGCCAGCATGTCCTCCTTTTGGTCAATATATATGATATATTGATACGTAACTAAATTTCAGTAGTTTTGATACCCCAGGCTGACTTGTATATTAAAATTATTAGACCGCATCAACCAAAACTGACCATATTTGCACTTTATTATGTAAATCTATATAGCCGTATAGTAAATCAGCAACTATTTTTTTGTCAGGATTCAATGTATAATACAAATGACAGCAATATTGGAACACAACAACTACAAATTTTTGTCCGCATAAATTTAGAGTGCCAACATGTCCTCCTTTTGTTCAATATACATGATATATTGATACATAACTAAATTTCAGTAGTTTTGATACCTCAGGCTGACTTGTATAGCAAAATTATTTGACCGCATTAACCAAAACTGACCATATTTGCACTTTATTTTGTAAATCTATATAGCCGCATAGTAAATCAGCAACTATTTTTTTGTCCGGATTTAATGTATAATACAAATGACAGCAATATTGGAACACAACAACTACAAAATTTTGTCCGCATAAATTTAGAGTGCCAGCATGTCCTCCTTTTGTTCAGTATATTGATACGTAACAAAATTTCGGTAGTTTTGATACCCCAGGCTGACTCCTATAACAAAATTATTTGACCGTATCAACCAAAACTGACCATATTTGCACTTTATTTTGTAAATCTATATGGCCACATAGTAAATCAGCAACTATTTTTATGTCAGGATTTAATGTATAATACAAATGACAGCAATATTGGAACACAACAACTACAAATTTTTGTCCGCATAAATTTAGAGTGCCAGCATGTCCTCCTTTTGTTCAATATACATGATATATTGATATGTAACTAAATTTCAGTAGTTTTGATACCTCAGACTGACTTGTATAGCAAAATTATTTGACCGCATTAACCAAAACTGACCATATTTGCACTTTATTTTGTAAATCTATATAGCCGCATAGTAAATCAGCAACTATTTTTTTTTGTCAGGATTTAATGTATAATACAAATCACAGCAATATTGGAACACAACAACTACAAATTTTTGTCCGCATAAATTTAGAGTGCCAGCATGTCCTCCTTTTGGTCAATATATATGATATATTGATACGTAACTAAATTTCAGTAGTTTTGATACCCCAGGCTGACTTGTATAGCAAAATTATTAGACCGCATCAACCAAAACTGACCATATTTGCACTTTATTATGTAAATCTATATAGCCGTATAGTAAATCAGCAACTATTTTTTTTGTCAGGATTTAATGTATAATACAAATGACAGCAATATTGGAACACAACAACTACAAATTTTTGTCCGCATAAATTTAGAGTGCCAACATGTCCTCCTTTTGTTCAATATACATGATATATTGATACATAACTAAATTTCAGTAGTTTTGATACCTCAGGCTGACTTGTATAGCAAAATTATTTGACCGCATTAACCAAAACTGACCATATTTGCACTTTATTTTGTAAATCTATATAGCCGCATAGTAAATCAGCAACTATTTTTTTGTCCGGATTTAATGTATAATACAAATGACAGCAATATTGGAACACAACAACTACAAAACTTTGTCCGCATAAATTTAGAGTGCCAGCATGTCCTCCTTTTGGTCAATATACATGATATATTGATACGTAACTAAATTTCGGTAGTTTTGATACCCCAGACTGACTTGTATAGCAATTATTAGACCGTATAAACCAAAACTGACCATATTTGCACTTTATTTTGTAAATCTATATAGCCGCATAGTAAATCAGCAACTATTTTTATGTCAGGATTTAATGTATAATACAAATGACAGTAATATTGGAACACAACAACTACAAATTTTAGTCCGCATAAATTTAGAGTGCCAGCATGTCCTCCTTTTGTTCAATATATTGATACGTAACAAAATTTCAGTACCGATAGTTTTGATACCCCAGGCTGACTCCTATAGCAAAATTATTTGACCGCATTAACCAAAACTGACCATATTTGCACTTTATTTTGTAAATCTATATAGCCACATAGTAAATCAGCAACTATTTTTATGTCAGGATTTAATGTATAATACAAATGACAGCAATATTGGAACACAACAACTACAAATTTTTGTCCGCATAAATTAAGAGTGCCAGCATGTCCTCCTTTTGGTCAATATACATGATATATTGATACGTAACTAAATTTCAGTAGTTTCGATACCTCAGGCTGACTTGTATAGCAAAATTATTAGACCGCATCAACCAAAACTGACCTTATTTGCACTTTATTATGTAAATCTTTATAGCCGCATAATAATTCAGTAATATTTTTATGTCAGGATTTAATGTATAATACAAATGACAGTAATATTGGAACACAATGAATACAAAATTTTGTCCGCATAAACTTAGAGTGCAAGCATGTCCTCCTGTTGCTCAATATATTGATATGTAACAAAATTTCAGTACATTTGATACCTCAGGCTGACTGGTATAGCAAATTGTTATGACCGTATCAACTAAAACTGACCATATTTGCACTTTAGTATATAAATCTATATGGCTGCATTATATTTAATTAGAAGTTTTTTTTATGTCAGGATGTATTGTATTATAATACAAATGACAGAAATATTGGAAAACAATGGATGCAATATCTTTTCCGCATCAATTTAGATTGTCAGCATTTCATCTCTGTATTAATAATATTAGACCATCACTAAAGTTAGTAGTTCAGGATGGTGTGTATAACAAAACTATTTGACTGCATCATCCAACACTGACATGTCTGATTTCATTTTTACTTTATAATGAAAAGTATATGAAGTTCTCTTCTGGGAAAAGTATACTGTTGGTACACTATGTCGGTTGATTGATTTTGTTTGTAGCTAAACCTCAAGTGGCAACTATTTCATTCATGTGCACAACGAGTATATTGTTTTTGAAGTCCCATATCATCATTTTTAATCCGTAAAGACAAATCTGACGACATATTCATATAGTATCGGAAAACACACCAGGTTGCATATGATTACTATCAAGTTGAAGTTCTTATCAGATGCTAAAGTTTGATATCTTGGTTTTCTTTAAATAAAACACTGTTTCCATGTCAGTTAGATACATGTTTCTTTAATCCAATTAAAGTGAGCAAGAGTGCGGATATTTACTTATGATTGTATTGACGTTTCGTAAGCATGTGTGGGATACAAAATTATAAAAATCTCCGTTATCAATAAGCTTAGAATATAAAGCTAAGAAAATTATTGACACAAACGTAGCAGAAAATTGAAAGAGCCCCTTGACGTAGGTACATTTATTCTTGCTTAAATGCAAAGGATATTTAGTTCTATTCCGTTATTTTTCGGTTTGCCTTTTCTATTTATATCTAAAGATACTCGTAATATTATGGAACTACTTTAATTTGTATAACTAGTTTGTAGAACTAGTTTCACACGCATGACTTATAATTATAAGTCTTTGTGTTAGTACTGCACGGATATTTCTTCGGTGCTATTACGGGTTGGGTTCTATATTTACATATAAGCCCGATACTTATATAGTATGTATCTAGGTGGTCATAGTCACTTCTAAGTACAACACGTTCTGCATAGTAGATATTTACATTATATTGTATTTTTATTTAGTGTTATAATAGCTAGATGTGTGTTTGTTTAGAGATATTTGTAATATGAATATTGGTACACCGCCAGGTCCTGTTCTGTCTTTTGACGAACTAGATTAGGTCACCTACTGATATAGGTACTCGCGTTTGTTGCCTTACAGGAGGAGAACGACTAGCACAAAGAGAGAATTTTAGAAGCGATCGGAAAAGCCGGTCTCACACTGAATGAAAAGTGTAAACTTTCAAAACCGTCAGCCAAATTCCTGGAACAAATCGTTGACACGTCGGGTTGTAGGGTAGACCCAGATAAAGTTAAGGCTATTGCCGAGAAGATATATCAGGAGTAAGACGTGTTTTAGGAATGGTGAACCAACTTTAAATTTTCGTACACAAGGATCGCTCTGTGAACTACTAAAGACTCAGAATCCTTGGCATTGAGGTATAGCACAAGAAACTGCGTTTACCGAGATAAAGAATGAGCTCGTTTCGTCCGGAACACTTGGACATTATGATCCAAATAAGGACAATGTTGGCATTTGGACTAGGCGCAGGCATAGGTAAAAACATGAAGAAATATTGAAGCCTGTCGCGTATTCGTCGCGCTCTATGTCAGACACAGAGCAGCGCTACTCGCAAACAGAAAAAGAAGCGTTAGATTTGACCTCGGCGTGTGAAAAGTTCAGTAATTATTAGACAGGGAAGATGTTCATTCTTGAAACTGACCACAAGCCGCTCGTACCGTTACTCAGTAAAGGTATAACTGCAGAACTCCGAATTCACCTTTTGAGGTTCGATTTCACAATTGAGCACTTTCTAATTCAAGAATTCAATATCACAGATGCATTATCTAGATCGCCGGTAGACATCCTGTCCGAGTCCAATGAATTCGAGACCGAGACAAAAGACAGTATCATATATAATTATCTGGCATCAGATATGAGACTTCAAAACACGACGCACAAGGATGAAATATGCCAAGCCCTTATGTTATATAGCAAAGAAGGGTAACCAGAAAAATCTAGTTTGAGTGACAGCTTGAAACCGTATTGGAGTCTGCAGGTAGGGTTCACTATCGTTGGAAATATTTTATTAAAAACCGATAGGTTAGTTATCCCACGGTCGTTGCAAGACGAACTATTAGAACGACTTTATGATGGTCGCCAAGACATTGTTAAATATCCATAGTGAGGTGACTTGGCATGAGTACAATAATAGAAAACATGGTCAAAACATGTCAAAAATGTATCGAAAATGCAAAAGATCATGCAGAACCGCTATTGCAGTCGAATTTTCCTAAACGACCATGACAAAAACTAGCGTCCGACTTGTTTGAACTAAATGGGCAGACGTATCTATTAGTTGTTGGTGATTTTTTAAGATACATCGATATAGCAAAATTGTCTAGCACAACTCCTCAGTCCGTCGTGAATAAATTAAATCAATGTTTGCGAGACACGGAATATCGAAACGTTTATTCCGGACGTTGGACCTCAATATAACTCTTTAACATTCAAGCAGTTCGCGCAGTTGTATGGGTTTCAACACATGACGATTAATCCACAATTTTCCCAGTCTAATGGAATATCTGAACAAAATGTTCAAACTATTTAAAATATGTTTTAAAGGACAATGAATTTTAAGTCTTTGCTATCCTAACGAACATCACTGCTTGCTAACGGTTTTAGCACGACTGAACTTTTGATGGGGGTAAGATAAAAACATTGGTACCAGTCGCTCCGAAAAACCTCGCACCTAAATGGCCTAACATTTGCGAGTTGCCGAAAAAGGAAGCTGAATGTAAATTGAAACAAAAAGTATTATGACAGACGACACCGAGTGCGACCATTTTTTAAAGTAAGTTTGGGTAAAAATTCGAAATCAAATGAACCGCATTCATATATCATTGAACCTGACTGTTGTGAATATAATTGGAATCGGCGACACTTTTCCAATTTGCCTTATATGCCTGATACTAAAATTGATAAAAATACTTTTGAAACAATCCCCGATGAAATACCAATTCACAATAATGAACTGAAAGATAACACAACAGATTAATCGGATAAATCTGTTTCGTATGTAACTATGTCGGGGAGAATCTCAAAACCACCAAATCAGTTAGATTTGTAAACACAGATCGGCTGTTCCATTCATGATAACATTTATTAGTTACTATAGCAATAATTTTCTCACAAGTCAAAAAAAGATGTAATATCAGTTCAGTCAATTAGAAAACATCAGGGTGAATATGTTCACTATCAAGTTGAAATTCTTATCAGATGCTAAAGTTACTATGATCTACGTTTTTTTATATGATAATTGTTTCCATGATATCGTCCCTTGTATGCTTTACACTTTATTGTAAACACGTATATATAGTTTATATTAGAATAAAACTCATAACTAGTCTTGTGTATGTATATCAAGAAATACATATTTGGCTCGCCAATATAACAGTTAGTTGTTTCATTCTCTATAAATTTGAATTTTAAACGTTTAAAGTAAGTACAGTTACACGGAAAATATGCGATGGTTCGTTGTTTGTAGTCATTTCACCGTTATCTCATTTCCTGTATTTCAAACTAAAAGTGAAAGTGAAAGTTGGGAATTTATTTTTGGACTTCCCTTTTTTAAATATTTTACCGCGCAATAATCTGTATAGTGTATCTGTGACCGTTCCTGAGGTAAGTCAAATTATTTTATGGCAGCTTGATATACATATTATTAGGTTGCTTTTATCATTAGCGCTTTGGACGACCTGATTTAAAAAAGTAATTTTATTGAATTCTTTGTAACAGGCATAAAATTGAAACAATAACAAGTAGGAATTTTTCTCGAGTCACCATTGTTGCGTTTGTTTCAAAGTTTTTAAAATGAAATTATAGAGTCTGTTTGATAGTGACTTAATCTGAATGGCAAACATATCTTGTTTCAGATTTAAAAATATACTGGCATTGTAAGTGGAAATATAAGTGCATGCTTGGGAGGGCTGCTCAATGTTTTACCTAATCATGCTAATAACGCTTACATAGTTCAACATATCTTTAGTTCAATATAAGGTTATCGTGTTAGGTTAAAACGATAAGTTAGATCAGATTTTTAGCACTTTAAAAGTATAAACCAAATACTTCAAGTAAAAATACAGTTAAAAACTTTGAATTTGCAAATAATGAACGACAATATAAAAATTCAAAATTCAAAAAATACTATGACGCCTTCAAACGGAGCTAGAATAGGAACCTCGACAGGGCATGCGTAAATTTCTTTGCATGCATCACCCACCATGCAATTTCAAATGCAGTCAAAAACATAACTTATCATGAAATAGCAATTTGATAAGCAAAATAAAACAGATACGAAACAATGCTTCAAACATATGATAGATTTTCAGATCACGTGTTTGTGAAATATCTTTTTTAAGTTTTGGTCGACACAATTTTTTTCAGAGCCATTAAAGAACAATATTTAGCAATCCCCCCCCCCTAAAAAATGAAGAAAAAAAGGGTAAAAAAACTAAGTGAAAAAGAAACTTAAAAACGAGCAAATACACAATTAAGTAATCCCCAAAAAAGGACCTAGTAATAAATATGTGAAAAAAAACCTTGGTTTCAGTTATAGCAACATTACATAATTTGATATGGTTAAATTACTGTGTCATATGCATATCCTGTCAGTTTCTTTGAGCAAGCTGAAATGGCAGACATTGTCAATAATAACTCAAACCAAGCTGATGTTTTCCTGCTGATGGTTCATGTATCAACGTCATAATAGCGCAGAAATACCCGAACTGACATACTGTGAGGTTTTGAAACTTAATTTTGTTGTAGGTTTTAATGAAGCATCTTATTGATTTGGTTAAAATTTTTGATAAGCAAATCCATCTTCAAATATGTAAGACTTAATTATGTTCACCGGTCTATAGGCAAAGAATGGTGAATTTAAATTTTATTCAGAAGAAAATGGTTTTGCTTTATAGTTATAAAAATATACACACACATTACATGAAACAAAACAGAGCAGTTATTTACCTTGCTGTATGGGGATTTACTCAATAAATAAATATACGTCATCGGAGACAGCCCATTTGGGGGAGTGCTTTCTGTATAACACTGAAGTCCTCTGCTTTTCTGATTGGTAGATAGTGCTTGTAATAAATATGTTTTGATAGATTGGTAAACACGTGGGTTAAATCAATTATTTTTTTTGCTACATGAATGAAAAGTAATGTGGGTCAGTATAGGAATTTAGTGCGAATCTATAATTTTTGTAAACAAGGCAATGTGAATTGCTCAAAAATGCCGCATGACCCTATGTTTTTATTGTTGCAAAAGATGGGACTATATTTGTTTTTCAATGAATGATATATGAAAGCTTCTGAAGTCTAAAGGTAAACCAGGTATAGATTTAATTCAAGACATAGATTTGCATTAAAGTCAATTGGGAATTTTTTTACCGAATTATCCCGTATCAACTATACATACTTTATATGTAAAATTCCTGCAATTTATAAGAACAGCCATTGCATTTTGTTTTAGAATCATTTCCCGAAAACAGACCTGTCTGTGAAAAGAATGGAGCAAACAGTTCAATCAAATAAATGCAGCGATAGTGAAAAGGGAACGAAAAGGAAATTAAAGGTAACATGATTTTATAGACGATAGTGAAAGTGAAATTTTGGATTTATACATTACACATAAAATGTGTAAGATATTTCTATATAATCCATTGTAAATGTAATGTACCCCAATATTATGTATGATAAGAGATGAACATAGAGTAAATATGGTAAATACGGTTGATATGAATAAAACTTGTGAGATAAATTCATTAAGGAATCGATATTAAACAGTTTGAAAAATTCGAATATGTTAAAAGTATGAAATAAAGCAAGTACATTAAGCATAAAAGACACGAAAGAGTATCCACTTATTCCAAGTGGGATCAGTTAAGTGTATACCACTTTGATTAAATGAATAACAAGGAAGCTTGGCATACATTTAATGAATATTAATGGCAAAGCAACATACACATTTACTTATTATTCCGAAGTTGTTTTGCTTCTGCTTTGAATATGTTGTGGTATTTTATTTAGATTACGCTATTTGAAAGCGTATACCAGTCTAAAATAACATTTAAAGAAAATAGATGTTCAGTCCAGTCCTTTACTATGTTGGGACAAACAAAATGAATTATTTTGATCTAGTGTTATATTCGTGGAGATTGTTGATTATTTTTCTAAAATTGTCTTTTAGATATGCGTGACACAAGCTGTTGTATATTTTATGAGTGTGTCCTATTCTTAATTGTTTTACTATATTTTGGACGTTTAAAAAGCTAACAATTGATAGTTCTAAACACTACTCATGTGAGACCGTATATCTGAAGCTTTCATATAATAAAAATTGTTTGTTACCAAAAAATTCAAAATTAAGATTTGAATGGTTTTTAAGTTATGTACGCATGAGTTTATTGTACATCTAGAAAAATTAAAAAAAATGTTTTAAATATTTTTTTTGCCTATTGCAGCATGATGACATTACAAAATATTTTGCAATCTCAATCCCCTCTTTAATTTTGTCACTTGTCACTACAACTATAAAATATATGATTTAACGATATTTCACGAATTTTGATGTGCATGGAATCATCAGGTTTATTAAACTATATAAAATATACATATAACATTTGAAAAGTTGTTTGGGGATATTGCAGTATAATGACATTTCAAGATCTTTTCACCACTTCCATGTTGCCACCAGTCAGTATAACTACAATTAGAATATTTTCCTAAAATTAAAGAACAGTTTCCAAGCTGGGAAAATAAGCTTATTTTAAAAAGTAGCAAAATACTTATTACATCCAATTATCGGATGATAAAGTATAATGTGTCCGTATTATTCCGTAATCTAGTGTAGTCTACTGTTAGTGGGGAAGGGAGATATTTTGTTTGCATACATTCATTTTGTTTCGTAAATTAAGGCGACAGTAGCTTACTTTAACTTACATAAGTGGAAAGGATTAAACCAAGCAAACACTACAAAACAAAATGTAAATATAAAATTGATTTTAACATTTTAATAGCAATCAGTGCATCATTATATTTCTCCACTAAAAGAATTCAGAGCTGTTACATATTCTCGAAGCTTCTGATATTCCAACACCAATGAAAAAATAAAAAAAGCTGTAGTAGAAATTCAATCGTTTACTTTGATGACACCCATACATCTATAAAAGTCTTCTACAGATACAAGATGAGCAATGTCCATCTGTGAAATTATTTAAAGTGGACGAGAAAAAAGGTGGAGCTGAAATTTCAAAAACAGGTGCAAGAAGAGGTAAATATCCACGCCTTTAACCACTTTCTTCAATTTTGAAATTTGTGAGGGTTGATTATCCTTACTGCCATTCTTTGTAATGCATATCAAACGTACGTTATGCTTAGGTACTGTACATGCATAAATAAGAAACTTCAGTAGTTAATCGATGTTTAAGAAATCCATTATGATTAAACAATAAAACATGAATCTGTAGTTCAGTGATTGTCGTTGATTGCTCTATTCCATTTTCGGTCTTTGTCTATTGTTTTGAATATATAAAATATATATTCTGATGACCTGTCACGTAATGTTGTCATTTTAACGGTATTTGTTAACACTGTCATTTAAGCGGGAGACTTGGCTAGCCACAAAACCAGGTTTAACCCACCATTTATTCTTAAAATGTCCTCTACCAAGTCAGGAATATGGCAGTTGTTATCAAATAGTTCATTTCTATGTATTTGCATTGGCGTTTGTTTTTGTTGCACTTCAGTGTTTCTGTTGTTCCGTTGTTTCCCTCTTATAGTTGATGTGTTTCCCTCGAGTTTAGTTTGTAACCCGGATTTATTTTTCTTTAAATCGAGTTATGACTTTTGAACAGCGGTATACTACTGATGCCTTTATATACATTAGGCTGTTGGTTTTCTCGTTTGAAATATTTTCAATTGTGTCATGTCGAGGCTTTGTATAGCTCACTATATACAGTACGGGTGTGGCCCACTTGTTGAAGGCCGTCCAATGACTTGTAGCTAATTACATCAATGTCTCTGATGATAGTGTTCTCTTTGGCAATCATCCCATTTTTTTTGTTGACAAATCCAGGTTATATATGTAGGACTCAAATCTATGGTGGGTTCCAGATCTATGGCAGATTCCTAATCTATGGTAAATATGACGTCATGCCATTCCAGATCTATGGCAGATTTGTTAAAATCCTAATCTATGGCAAGTTTTGTAATTTCCTAATCTATGGCGGATTTTTGTTGTTTCCAAATCTATGGCAGATTGTGTGCAAATGTAGAGCAAGGCAGTACATATACAGTCACTAACTTGTCTTAAATAAGTTGAAATGTACGACAACGGGAGCATGTCTATAAACATTTGTGAAATAAAAATTCCATAATGGTCAATCAAAGCGTGATGTCAACCATAAAAAAGTGTAGAAGTGATATACCATAATACAGAAATCGGGATTAAAATTATCTTCCCTGGAAAAATAAGCATATCCTAATCTGTGCATGGTACCTGTTTAATCCATTAATTTAAACAACTAGAAAAATGGAAGTCCCTTAACAAACAAGAAAGCAGTTTTTTTTTTATAAAAAACAATTTAAACAGTTTGACTTTTTACATAATATTTATTTCAGCGTTAATCAATCTTTTTTAACTGGTGACGATTTAAGTCAAGTTGGTATCCTGTAATTTCATTTTCTCACTTTAAATACTTTGCCAGCCGTAGACGCTAAAATATTTACTATAACTCCATTCCCAAAATATCCACTACTAAAAACAGCTGTGCCTTTCTTGATCGCGGGATTCGGACGGTACAACAATGAGTGTCCCTCCTATGGATAAAACATCCCATCTTCATTTAAACCATCGGCAAATTGTTCTAGAGGGAAAGCGGAAAGTGTTTTCCTGAGTATTTTAAACTCAGGACTTCAGGAAAGTTTGGAGAGCCCAATTTTTACTGTCGGCGACGACTTATATGGCGTTATTTTATTGTGACGTTATATGTTTCTCTTTTTCCCGGAAAATTACGTAATTCCTATATCTGCCAAAGATTTGGAGAAAACAAAAATTTGCCATATATTTGATTTGTTTGGCGTTTGTAACGTCATATTTGCCATAGATTAGGAATCTGCCATAGATTTGGAACCCGCCATATATTTGAGTTATAAAAAAAACTGAGGAAATCGCATTAACTGTGAAAGCAGCAAGACCAAGCGCGTGAACAGGCTAGACATCTCATGCTATGCATGCATCACATGTCATGCGAATTGACACTCAGTCAAAATGTCACAATCCGGAATAGCACACAATCGGTTAATTTACAGAACAGATGGCTATTCAGATATCTAAATACAATCTTTACCTTAAACTCCAAAAACAAGTTCCTGGTGAGCTGAGACACTGACACATCGTATTGGGCAGCTAGTTCATGATGGTGAAGGTACAACTTGTAAAGTGTCCTTTTTTGTCTTGCTCTTAGAACTCTGTATAAGCGGTTGTTGTGTCAGGAGCTCACCCCTATAAATAAAGTCCAATGTTGTGAAAATGGGATAGTGTAACGTATTAATTCAGATTTGTTAACGCCATACTATCGAGTAGAGGGTATGTTAATGCTAAGAAATGACAAGTTGACAATTGGAATGTTGAAATCACTACGTTTGTCGTGGATTCTAGTTTGAAGTTGTTTATCTGTGTCTAAATCAAGAAAAGGATCAAAGTATGAAGAATACCTTCTCCTTTCAGTTTCATAGTAATTTCGTTATTTATCGACGCATTATACATATGCACATTCATGGATCTACAATCTGTCGATACCTGTATCTTGGCATTGCACAAGGTCATGTTTTTTCTATGGCTGTTTATGACGTCTTTACACTAAATCCATTGGATGTTGGATGTTTAATGATTGATAAGTTAGTCTTAGATGCATGATTTTTTCATTAGTTGTTATTGGCTTTGAACTAGCTGTCAGTATCTGCGAGTACTCTCAGATCTGTACTTAGTAACTTTTTGTTGTTGAAATGTACAATTTAGTTAGTGTTGTTTTTGTTCTGCCTTCTATCAGAAGCAATTGGCATTTATTCAAATTACCGAATACTTCACTTTTTATATTGCGTCCTTGTCCGTTAACTTGTCAGTATCCTGGCAATGCGATTTTTTCGAGAGAAAAGCTGACAACAGCTTAGACATCAAGCTTTATATTCGAATTGCAGTTTTCAGTAATATAATATATTATCGGAAAATAAATGTATATGTTCTCAAATAGAAACTGGTGGAAGTTTCGTCGACACTACAATTATCCTATTCCTTCAGTTAGTCCTATAAATGTGATACTTTCCGATAGTGTTTGTATATCTAATGTGAATATTTGTAATTGCATGTAAGGCCAATTATTGCTGTCTGCATCAGATGTATTTAAAATAAGTTCCTTTGGTTAAATGTTCGCAGTAAAAATTTGGAAATAGCAAAAACTTTATTAAAGTAACAGTTAGTGTTTTTAAATTTATCATTGAAAAGCAATGTAGAAGGATCATTACTGAGTTTGACCGTAAGCTGTTATTCACTATGATACAGGAACAAGACTACTTTAAAAGAAGCGCAATTTGTGCCCAAAAGAATGCCCACAATATGCCGAAACGTACATATGCCTCACCATTGACAAAATAGTCTCAACTTTCAACTTATATTCTATTTCAAATCCTTTTATTCAGGCTCTGGCGGGTCACTAGATATAGCAGACACACATACTTCATAGGTATTTAACAGAAATTTCAAATGGATCATTTGAAACGACATATACACTATACTCATTGAATTGTTGTTTGTTGTTGTGACCTTCAATGAACAAGACAATTTTGGATATATGTATATTTTCAAAGATCCTCTTCAGTTTTGTACAATTAGCAATTGTATTTATGTAAAAATATACTTATTTTAGTTTAGTATGGTATTATTTGAAAGGATTTGATTTAATAGCACTACTTTGATTTTCATAACATAATTAAATTTATAGTTCCCTGCATAATGAAGAAAACAAATATCTGTTTACAGATGAATCATTATTTGACTTATCATACGACAAAGAAGCTAGCAGATCAGCTGTAAGTACAAATATAGTTAATTATATAAATCAAACAATCAAAACATGCATTTTTAAAACAATAACAAGTGTTTTAAGGTGTTTACACGATACCGTGTGAATATTGTTATGTATGGTTTTATTTTATAATGTCAAAAAGTGTCTGAGCAATATTGGCAGGATTCATGTATAGATACTCTCTGTATGCTGTCTCACACTTTAGACATGTTATATGAAGGAATATGTAATAAAAAAACTCAATTTGTTCCAATTGTAAAAAGGAATTCTCTGTAACAATCTACCATGTTGCAGCATGTATAGTGCCATATTTTGTTGAAATTTTGTTTGTTGAAAACAAATATAATGTATCCGAAATTAAGTAGCAGAATATTGTTTATGTCTCTGTTGCCATGGTAACAGGTTCCCTTGGATTTAAGCCCAGAATTGCTTATTATGAGACAAATACATTACCAACGACAAGAAGATATCATACACACATTTCAGTTTGTAAGAATAATGTAACATTGGTTTATGAAAATATAACATTTAATTGGAAAGAAAAAGTTAAAATTAGTTTTACTAAAAAAAGAGGGAAGGATAGATGACGACACAGACTGGTATATAAGGGATTTTCATTGTATTCAAGAAGGCAAATTATAGGCATTTTGCATGAACTTATTACACACTGTTGCATCTGCACCCATTTATATTGTGATTATCAATATATAAATATTACTGTTGCCTAGTAATAATTTATAGCAAAATGTTTTGGCTTCAGGTTGGTAATTTTGGTATCAATTGAAAGCTTAAGGACATGGAATCTGAGTTGAAATTTCCTCTTGAATGATAAATCAAATTTCTGAAATTATAATAGGTAGGAAATAATATATCGCTTTTAGCAGCCAGTATAGTTCAATTTTGTCAAAATAAGCTAAGAAACATTGATGATGAATTATTCACTTGCAAGTGAATAATTCGACCTCATTGAATCCGTATTCAGGTGCACTTCAATTTAGCCCCTTAGCTAGAGATGGATACCGCATGCATTGTGCGTGTTCAAATATTTAAAGGAAAAGAATGTCAACATTGAAAGTGAAACAAAGGTAAATCATTCCTTCTATTTACTTCTCTCACAAAATCCAATTACTTTACCCAAGGTTAAAGGTTAAGGTATTCAATGACATTTGACCTTGAGTCAAATTGATGGTCATTTAATGCTCAATATTTTCACATCATATTTATATACTTATGATTTGTGGTTATCTTAATAACATAGTCAAATTTCTATATGAAAAAGAACAATTGCACCAAAAGCTACCATCCTAACGCCATGAATCGAAAACATGCTGAAAAGAAACATGTTCTTTTAATATCTTCAATTGTGTAAAAAATACGTACAGTTTGTTCATACAAAATATATCTAATTTGCTTTTACAAATAGCATGAAATTTGACCGCTGGTTCTTTTGGTTGTGTCGATATTAAGACAATATATTTTCTAGGTACGACATTGCTGTTTTGTTTTTTAAGTATTTAATTCTGAAAAAGGGACGAAAGATACCAGAGGGACAGTCAAACTCATAGATCGAAAACAAACTGACAACGCCATGGCCAAAAATCAAAAGACAAACAGACAAATAATAGTACAGATGACACAACATAGAAAACCGAAGAAACATACTAGCAAAATACAATAAGTGAAAACTGGTTTTGCTTTAGAATAACTGCAAAGTAGTATTAGTAGCATATAGATCAAGATTTTTGTCAAATACTAACATCTCAAAAATGTACGGAAAACTCCATTGACTAGCAGAATATTTCAGTTCAGGGCATTTTTCATATTTTTTTTTCACTTAATATATGTTTTGGCTAAATTTAAAGAACATCGGTGATCATAAGTCCCTTCGTGAATTGTACGGACGCCATCATGTCGAGTTGGTTGACCGTTATAGAATATCTGTTTCACATATGGCGACGGATATGTTCCAATTGTCGTAACCACTATCACTTCCCTTTCCCCGAATGTGAACTACCGATATAGACTTATCATCGGGTTTGTACTTACATGACCAACACGACGGATGCCACATGTGGAGCAGGATCTGCTTATTCTTCCGGATCACCTGCGTTAATCCCCAGTTTTTGGTGGGGTAATTGTTGCTCAGTCTTTAGTTTTCTATGTTGTGTTTTGTGTATTGTTGTTTGTCTGCTTGTCTTTTCCTTTTTTAGCCATGACGTTGTCGGTTTGTTTTCGACTTATGAGTTTGCATATCCATTTGGTATTTTTCTCCCTTCTTTTTGTAATATTGAGGCATAATGGGGCCTAATCGAACACCTATTCCTTATGACCTATATTCTAGTCGTTTGAGTGATCTGTTTCATGGTTAAAAATTACAGAACATTTAAAGATCAGTTTCAAATTTATTCTCATTCAAATAAGTTTGTCAAGCATTGTTTCATACTTAAAACGTAACAACTCAGTATACACTCTACATTCTCTATTAACATGATATATAACAAAGGTATCAAATGAGCCCAACCCACTTGATGTCGATGCAAAATTCCAACCGAATAACGAGACAATGATTCATTGAATAATATTGACTGCTCCAGTATTCCTTTTTGGCAAACCCAGCCGGTTTTATACAGTTGGCTCGCTGATCCTTATACATTCTTATACATTCTTGGCTTTCAAATATTTGGCTTTGAGCGTTTCTGATGAAGGTATATCAAGAAAAGCGCTCCGGACGCATGCAACGTGTTGTTTTTGTTTGATACTAAATTACACGTGTTATGATCATGGATACTAACATGTGTATTTTTATTATTATCAAGAAAAGATTAAATACATCAATTTCACCAACATGTCGGTCCAGAATGCCAGGTTAAGTATGAAATCAAAATAACATTCTATGCATTATGTGTGCCCGTAGCGCTTTTCTGGATAAACCGTCACCGGGAACGCTTAAACCTTTGAAATAGATATATATATATATATATATATATATATATATGTGTGCGTATATCAGTGTGTGTGTGTGTTTGTGTGTTTGTGCATTGTGAGTAATGTATAACTGCATCGTTTGATTGAAAGTTATATCACAAAAATAAACACAACATGTATTCTGGTTTAAAAACTATTTTTTAATTAAAAATTTGCAGGTTGCTGGAATAACACTGAAAAGAAAGTATTCTCCTATCCTCTCTATTTCTGGGCCAAGCAAGAAGAGTCGCTATCCAATAACTCCCGGGATCAAAGCAATTTCATCTATTATTAGATACGGGGAAGACCATGATGATGTCAGACTATCCATTCTATTCCACGATTGAAACACTATTATGAGAGGGGTTGCTTTCGGAGACGCAGCCCGAAAATTTAAAAACAAATTAAAAGTAGGTCGCACATACACATTTCAGAATTACAAAATTGAAGTCAGTGATAGAGGGTATAGCAACACTAAGTATGAGATATATCTTCTGGAAAAGACTATAGCTACCATCAAGACACTAGAAACAGGATATGCTGAGATACTTAAAGTGAAAGGAAAGAAGATATCAGAAATGAATGAAATATTTAAGAACTTGTTGGTTTCCACAAAAAAGTGAGAATTAGCAAAATTGGAAAGTTGTACAGACCAAAAGAAAAATTTCTTCGAGACGTTTTCGTTAGTGATGAAACAGGAGAAATGAGGATTTTGACGTGGTCATATAAGAAAGCTGAATTTCTTCATAGTGTTGGCGATCATGTCATACTGAGATTTATGACCTTGAAGTACGATGACCAACATTGTTTCCATAAAAAATCTGATAACACGAGGATTGTAAGATGTCAGGCAAAGTAAAATGAAGCATGCTTAGAAAAATAACTACACATGCTTACACACATAAAAAACATAATTATTAGGAAGTTTAGAAAATCATTTTTATTTTCATATTTGGATAGCTAAAATTGACTCTTCTTTCATGCCGAACTTCTTCAATGATGAAAGGAGCATTTGCATTGAATGTAAACATACTTTATGCAAATTAAAACTTCTTGTTTTTACGCTGTATAATTTGATTTGTATTTTTGTTTTCTATTGAAACTCCATTAAGAAGGGAACAACATTAAATCCCGTGGTTCGTTCAAATCTCAGGGTTGGGACAATTATACTGGCTGATATCAGGAAAGGGAGTAGTGCTATCAACATATATCTGACTTAGTAATGACAAATTCTAGCACGAACTATTTTGGCCAGTTTTGGCTTAAAATATCCACAAATATTACGACAGTTAAAAGAAGCAGTCATTAAGATTTTCACATTTATACAATTTTGTTTTTGAAATTAATACCAAACAAAAGTTAGTTCGGATTGGTTGCCTCATAATGTTGTAGGATTCTATTGAATATTGATGAGTTATCGAACCTGGAACACGACAAATGATTAGCGAATGCAATTAAGACAGTGTAGGTCTAGAACGTAGAATTGCTTTTAAAAATATAACAAAACATGCATGTATAAAACAAAAGTCAACATTGTATGTGTAACTAACAACAGTTGGAAGATTTAAATTTTCAGCGTCAATTTATGTTACTCTCACTAAATACTGTAGTTACCTATGTGACAATATCATAGAGGGTAACAATAGATTTTATTATACTTCACGTTAAAATGCCATATTTTGATTGGCTAATACGAGGGTGTTAATTTACTCTATTACCCTTCATAGACACACTTGATCAAGTGTGCGCTTTATCAAATACGACTCTATACTATGGCAAATACTCTATTACCCTTCACGGAGACAATTGATCAAGTGTGCGCTTTATTAAATACGGATGGTTGTTATGTACAAGACGTCATAGTTTATTACTTTGAATTTGAAATTTAATCGACAGTAATAACAGAACATTCAGTATAATAAATAAAATGGCACATATCTGAGAGGGTGATAGAGCCTCAGTTGACAATGTTTTCTCGGGGTAACAATCTGCTCTATCACCCTCTCAGCTATGTGTTATTTATATATTGACATGAAATAATTTATCGTGTAACTGTTATCAAGGGGACCAAAAATAGAACCTGTTTGGTCACATGAATATGTTCTAATGTTATATTTTCCCTTCACATTTTCTAAATCTTGCCCATCAGAACGGATGCTGATAAATTTTGTTCTTAACGAGCCTGTTTCATATTACGTTACACTTTGTGTCATTTTACTAATAAAAATGCAACCGGATAAAAATTCCCCAAAAAAAAAAAATACGTTTACACAAAAAGAAATGTTGACGTAAATTGATGAAGATGGGAAGCATTGATATCCTTTCAGAAAGTTGAAACTTTTACGTATAGTGGAGTTGGAAAACAACAGATTAATACTGTTCGGAGGTCATCTCGATGGTTAATTATATTTAGATAACGTTAAGTCCTAAAATGCGCACGAAATGTTAACATGTTATAGCGATCCAATGCACTTTTTATTGATGAAACTTTAGTTTTCCTTCAGTATGATGATAAGAATACGTTGGGATGAAGTATACTAAAATCTTACGACATCACATGTGTTGTTCTTGATTTCCTGGAATTCAGACAAGAGAACTGTCAATTTAGTTGTAATATCCAGTTTTTGTAAAAATCAATATTACCAGGAATATATATTATACATTTGTAGGTAATATAACATTGAATATAATGAAAAATTGAGCAACCATTGAAAGAAATTTCGACGTTGACTCAAACTTTGGAGGGATCTGCCCTTAAAATATTTAAGAAATGATTTTTACTTAACGAATTCGAACAATTAATCAATATCGATATATTTAGTTGAATATAGCATAGCCTTTAAATTGTCACTGTTAGAAACAACAGGTTCAATATAGCCACTTACCAGCAGAAGGTTGAACTGTTACAGTTGAATAAAGCATACCCTTTTCATTGTCACTGTTAGAAACAACATGTGCAGTATAACCACTTACCAGAAAAAAGGTAAACAAAAAAATGTTTTAGCTGAATGAAACTAAAATCGTTGCAGTTTAACATTTATCTATAGAAATTAACCGAGCCAAGTAATAATCCAACATACGTATTCTAGTACTGAACAGTTTTGCAGGTCACGGCAGATACATGTAAATACTAAGAAATAAGCTCAAACACATCGAACGATTGGAAAACACCTGTCATATTCCTGACTTGGTACAGGCATTTCCTTATGTAGAAAATGGAGTATTCTCTTCCTAAGTCGTGAACATTTTGACAGTTCAATATATATTTTACACTTTTTAAAATGATATGAGTTTAGAGATGGGAATCTGAAATTTAACTTTTCACTCTATTGGGGTTTACATTTCATATTTTACTATACCAGTGGGAAAGCCACAACTGAGAAAGCTAACCCCTTTAGTAACTCTTCGGTCTCACGCCATGACAAGTAAGAATATAAATGGGTAGGGATGTGAGTCAGAACAGTGTTCAAATTAAAGTTATGGAAAATACGGAACATGTTTCCTTAGAAATATAACTATACTGTTTACAAAGGTCTGGTCAAGGCAATCTAGAAAAGCTATAGTTAGCACAGGAATTTATAGCCATTCAATGAAATTTAACAATTTATTACATAACGCGGGTAGTGCATTAATCCTGATGGGGCCAAATTCTAAGATTTTAATATTTTGAAAATGTTCCTAACATTATTTTAACTTTGTTGTCACTTGTGAAAGTCAGATGTCAACCAATATAATAAGCGAATTGTCATGATGGATTGCACTCATGTACTTATTATCATATCCTTGTGGTTAGGAATAGAAAGGATGTGTTCCGGACACACAAAATGTCCAATGCATCACCCTCATTACCTGAGATCAAGGGGGCAAGGACACATGAATATCATGACAATAGAAGCACAGTTTCATAGCAAATTTCATAAGTCAATGTCACAAGATACATATAAATTGTGATATGATTGCCAATACGACAACTGTCCACCATAGATCAAATTAAGTGGATGTAAGCCATTATAGGCAACTGTACAGCCTTCAACAATGAAAATCATAGGAATAGTCGGCTATAAGAGGCCACGACATAAAAAAATATGAAACAATTCAATTGAGAAAACTAACTGCTTAATTATAACAGAACAAATTTATGAAAAACAAATATGACATACATGAAACAACGACATCCACTAAACTATAGGCTCCTGACTTGGGACGGGCACATATAGAATGTGGTAGGGTTAAACATGTTTGAAGGCACCAACACTCCCATAACGTCGAACAAATGTGTAATGGTACAACTCAGAACAATCTATGCAAAACAATCATACGAGAAATAACAATATACGAAAACTACTCAATTACATGCTCTTGACTTGGGACAGGCACATATAGAATATGGAGGGTTTAAACATATTTGAAGGAGCCAACCCTCCCCCTAACCAGGGACAGTGGTTTAACAGTGCTACATAAGAACAAACTTTAAAAATCAGTTACGGCCATCGGGGTGATCTTGCACTGACACACCAAATCCAAGTGGGATAACTATTACTGAACCCGTTGTGTTAAAGACTTAAAAAGGACTTAACTCATCAGATCGATTCAAAACAAGAAAGACGTCACAATCATCAAGAGAAAAATATAACCTTGAACAATGCCAAAATAAAGGCATCGACAGATTGTAGTACGGTGTATGTGTATTTGTGTAGACCAATAATATTTAATATGGTTTTGATTTACTGATACCAAAATCAATATTTATATAATAAAAACCATATTCAAAGATATAATTACAGTGTTGAATTGGTGACCTTTTAGGGTAAGTTTGTTTGAAGGATTGATAAGTTTACCCAGACCATATCTCAATTTCCGGGCTCGGTAAACAACATCACCGTAAAATGAGGATGTGTTTTCCGTCTTAAATATGCACGGCTAAACTTGCAAACCAAATCTTTGTATCTATGAAAACATTTTGTAAATTTTTTTTGGTAATTTGTGGTAACGAAATCTCTTACTTAATTATCTACCAGTTATACATAGATTACGATCATTGAAATCCAAAAGATCACTACAGACACGGGCATAGAAAACGACTTTGGATATATAAACAACGTAAGACGTTGCAAAAAGAACATCACCGTCCCAAAAAGGAAAAAAAGACAATAAGGAAAAAAAAAATCGTCCTTTTTGTCTTAAAATATTTGTGAAGAGTTTCTCATGTAAAACTGCCACACTGTATATCTAAATCTAGGAAAGGACAGTTATTGCTGTTAAAGATTTATTTAAAGTAGGTTCCTTTTGGTAGAGTTTGGAGGTATATTTAGAGAATTCTTGATTATTCAACGAAAATTTTCATCAAGATAACGGTAAGTGTTGTTGAATCTATGATTAAATGGAATTTAGACGGAGAGTTGGCCATAAACTGAGCTTTATTTCAAACAGTACAGGAACAAGTCTGCTATTAAAGTGGCACAACTGGAGCCAGTATGAATACCTACAACCTGTCGATAAGCTGTATTGCCGAAACGTACTTAAATGTTGTCGAGGAGAAAATTTACAACGTCAAACATCTCATCACATATGTAGCATATTTACCTTTCTCCTTTGAGAAAACGGCTTTACATGAGTTGCAACAAGTTTATTTTGCAATCAGATTTTTCAAACGACCATTTGATTAAAAGGGAAACATTTTGTTTGATTAGATATTGTGAAGTTGAAGTATAGTATAAATTATAAACTTGTTTGACATGGGAAAATTAGTCCAGCATTTCCCTGCTGGAAATAAAAAGAATGGTGGATAAGTGAATCCAGTTTGCTCTGGGACATAATATTTTTTAATGATTTGTTTGCAAGGATTTCAAAAAGAAATAAATCCAGGTACTCTTTACCACTTGATATCTACTGAAGTTTCCTTACGACATGGGTCATATAACCATGTCACTCGTTTTTTTTTTATTCGACATTAAAATTGTCAACACGAAATGGTTTATAATCGTACGAGACCAATTTTCACACCCTCTTCATGTGTTTCTGTCATAATCTTCATCAAATATGATTGAGACAAAGTTGTGAAAGCCAAATCGGAAAACATTCAAGACATTTAGAAAAAATTGACCAATCGATAGACAAATCAACAAAAATCATTCGAAGGTCATCCAAACCAGAGCGAGTTGCAAACTTGCTTTAAGAGCAATTGCATAATATTTCAACATTTAATTAACAATTAAAATGTATAAATCTACAATGAAAGTAATGGCTACGTTTCTGGACGATATCCTATTGGACCTAGAATTCAATGGTATAAAATACAAAATTAGAATCATAGCTTGTTGTCTATTAATTATTTGTATCGTAAGGGTACTGTTTCATACATGTATACCTTCAATATATTGTAATACATATGAATACAACATATTTGTTAACTGTTAATTGTGATTACTAGAACTGGTATGATACCACTGCGTGTCAGTTGTTTGTCTCTTAGTGTATCCTAAGCCGCCCAGTAGTCCTTCCATAGCTAAGAAATGGTTTGTAATATATTTTTCGTAGACCTTTAATATATTCAGAAATGATCAAGAAACTTGATCTTCAACTCCCAATAGCTAATTTAATCATCTTACATAGTATTAGCAATTCTTTTTGGTCTCTTTTGGTTTCTATTTGGCAACAAATTTCATTCGAGCGACGTCACTGATGAGTCCTTAATCATGTTTATAGACAAAACGCGCATCTGACGTACTAAATATTAAGCCTTGTATCTATGATGAGTTTATTGGTAAAATAGCTTATAAAGAATGTATACAACACCGAGTTTCATATTTTGCGTCGTTTCAGACATTATCGACACAAATAACCGTAAGACGATTCATTTGACACGATTTCAGCTGCATATACAATTAATTCTTCTATGAACCTCGATGTCTCATCTGGCAGAGGTACATCTTAATAACTCACTTAAAGACAAGTGTCCGTTGAATTGTCTTCATCAATCTTTTTAAGTTTCAAAACATTTCACCTATTATTTAAGTGGACACGAGTTTTAAGATTTTATACATGTTACAGTGTTGAATTGATAACCTTTTTGAATTAGTTTATCTAAAGTATTGATAAGTTTACTCGGATTGTATCTAAATTTTCGGGCTCAGTAAACAACATCACAGTAAAGTTTAGGATGTGCTATTCCGTTTAAAATAAGTTTTTTAAAGGTACTGCCGAACTTGCAAACTAAATCTTTGTACAAATGGAAGAATTTATTAACGTTTTTAAATTATTTGCATGAACTTCAAAACATTGAAGAGAAAACAATCAATATCCCATTAACGTCAGTACATAGGTGGGAACAATCAGAATTCCATGACCTGAAGCACATGGGAGAAAAAAGTTATTTTCCATTAAACTTAATGTTCACAAAATTGAAAAATTAACAATAGGGAAAGAAAAATCATCCATTTTGTCATAGTGACATTTATTAATCGGTGTCCAATAAACGTTAGAAAATTGAAGTGAGAATAATCATAATCCTATGAATGTCATAAAATGGTAGTGAAAACAACGGTTATACCATAAACTTCAAAACATTGAAATACGAACAATCGGGATCACATGTAAATCAGAGCATTGAAGTGAGAATATTAGAAATCTATACATGAAGGTGAGAATAGTTAATATCCATTTAACTTCCGAACATGAGAGTGAGAACATTTAGTATCAAATGGATGTCACAACATATGGAATGAAAGAACAGGCTGTATTCAGTAAACTTCAGAAATGGAAAGTAGACCAATCGATATCCCATTAGAATATGGGAATAATTAAAATAGGAATCTTATGATTTTTAGAACGTATGAGTGAGAATAATAAGCATTGTATGAACTTCAAAACATTGAAGTGAAAGGAATCAGTATCCCATTAACTTCAGTACATAGTAGAGGGCGATCAGAATTCCATGAACTGTAGGATATGGTAGAAAACAAACAATTAGTTTGCTTTAAACTTTCATATTACAAAATTGGAGTGAAAAACAATCAGTATACCATGAATGTCAGAATATTGGAGTGAAAACAATCTGTATCCCATGAATGTCAGAATATTGGAGTGAAAACAATCTGTATCCCATGAATGTCAGAATATTAGAGTGAAAACAATCAGTATTCCGTGAATTTTGGAAAACAGGATTTAGAATAATTAGCAACATTGTTATTGACAACAATCGGTGTTATCTTTTTTTTATGTGTCGAAATGCTGATATTGATTTACGATGTATCGACAGTATTTCCGTTTAAAAATATATAGATAAAGCAAAATATTACAACTCCCTCAACATGGTCAGGAAAAGTTGACTTGGAAGGATTTGGCAATTTTTCATGTCTTTTTTTGTCAAATAATTAGTCAACCTCTTTAGTTCTTAGTTATCCTTGGCCTATCAATATTTGGATTTGAGTACGAAAAACAACAGGTCAACTACAAATAAACTAGTTACTTAAACCCCATCCCCAAAACAAACAAGATGATAGTATATAAAAGAATGCGTTTTTTTTACGGTTGTAACAAACTTATACTTTATTGCTATATAATATTTTGATGCATACTCTGCTGATATATTTTTTCTGTTTAACACAAGACAAAAACCGAAGGCTTTCTAAAATTCTACAAAAAGATGACCATCAAAAAAATGTTTATTTTAAGCTCATCATGCTCATCCCATTTCATGTGATTAAGTGGTCAAATGGTTTTTAACGTGTTTAAGTAGGTACCAAAAAATATTTAGAATTCTAGAAACAAAGGGTTAGTACCCAACACACAAGACCCTGATCACAGGGACAATTAAAATAACAATGATCACTGAATAGACAAAACAGCGGCAAAAATACAAAATACATATCTTTCTTTTCATAAAAACCATTCGTAAATGTTATTATTTTAAAACATGTTTTTCGATACTATAAAACCTAAAAGTGATACTTACTTCGACTAGTCAGTTGTTTCATTACCTAAACATTGGGATTTCCAAATTATGTGTTTTTTTGTATTCCGCCGTGCAAATTGAAGATGTGGTTGTTTTCGTTTGCCGTACTCAGAGAATACGTCATTGTGTAATGTATCTTTACCCTAAGCCCGGGGTTCTCCCAGGTAGGAGCAGACAACCGACACCAGTGGGCCTTTTGATGGATGAAGTTTTGGACGGTGTCTGCGCACGCCTGCAGCGCCCTCCTGTGTATGATCATCGTGTGTGCAAGACATACTGCGAAGACACAGTTAAATACGCCCGAATTAAGAGGTAATATTATAGTGTAAAGTCTTACACCTGTATACATCTATAGTCCAGGTCGGTGCAATCAAGTGTGACTTGCAAAATTATTTGGCTGTGATGTGACTTCTGAAGTCGGTTTCGGCTAAACGCTATAGCTTTAGAAGCAGTACCTCATTGAATTACGCGTTTTATGTTAAGTTTTTCACTGTCTGTGAAAGTTTTTAAACTTTGTTCAAAGTATTGATTTTTTCAGATTGAGTCTTGCGTGAGTTCGCGTTACCAGGTAACGGTGATACTGGAGATCAATACCGGAAGTGATTTCCGTGATTTGTTTACATAGGCGTTACACATCGGGGCTATTTGTAAATGGGATTTAGAATCAATAAAGACCTGTTTTTTTCTTTCTTTATTGTTTTGTCATTCATTTATAATGAGAGTATCATTGTAAATAGGTTATTATTAAACATAATGAGTGGGTATAAAACGAAAATGAACTCCAGTCCGGAGTTTGTTCTCCTACATGTACCTGACATTGGTACGGCTACTGCCCTTAGAATTATGGTTATGAGAAATAATGGCATAACAATAACACCAGAAATATTGTCCCAAATATCATACATGAGAAATAAAATGTCCCAGGGTTGGTTGGATATGATTGATTTTTCCCCGGGTGAATTGCATGACATGGACAACGTTGATGCACGGTATCAGGGTCAACCGTATTTATCACAGGAGGAGGGGATGTAACTACCAGGGTCATATGTCCCAACACAGGGATGTGACACAAATACGCATGTCAAATTGGAACATGAGGAAGTGGCAGCTAACTTCGAATCAACACCTTGTACTCCTCGAACTATCAGACAGGAAATTGCTCATTTCCAACAATTCAATACTGACACACAGAGGTGGATAGACCAACATAGTTCAACGTATGCACCTGTCCAGGGGGGGGGGGGGCATGCATGAAACACCTACTTTGGATCGACCGGTTTTTTCTGACACAGAGATTGTCATGGATTTAACACTTGCTGTGCAACGAGCAATGTGGAACTCATGCCATCATGCATCCAGAGTGCTTGCGAAGGGAATGAATATCCCTTACAGGAGATGAATGACTGCAGAATATCAGACGAGCATATGTCTTATTGTGAGGAATGACTACACAGTCAACCATTACAACCAAAAGTTGTTGGCTCTGGGTATATGTCACCATATGGTAGTCAGGCATACGTTGAATATGAACCATCTGATAAACCAGACCGTACGGGTCAAGATCAGGCCTTAAGATGTCAAGGAAACAACCAGTCTGTTGGTATTCAGCACGACAATAGTGGAAGCATGATATAGATTCAGCTGAACCAGCAACCAAGGTTTGGGGGTGAAAATTTTTAACCACACGAGCCATCAACAACTATGATGGAGCAACATTTCGAGGAACCACAACCCACCGATAGGTTTCAACGAAGTAAACCTCCAACTGAACTGGACTTCTACAGCCAGAGTAGGTACACCAACGATCTACAGAGTCTGCAAATAGAAAATACTGTCAATTACATTCAACCACTTCAACAAGCGGTTGTTGATATACCGTCAGCTACACCCAACCACATCATCAAGCCGTTCAACTCCCTGTTGAACAGACCATCAACTACAATCAACCACCGCAACAAGACGTTCAACTACCTGTTGAACATACCGTCAACTACTCTCAACCAAATCATCAAGCCGTTCAACTACCTGTTGAAAATACCATCAACAACACACAACCAACTCAACAAACCATTCAACAAGCAACCAAGCATACCATAAGCAACACACTAAATCAACTACAAGGTACATACATGTCTAGCAGACAACAGCCTACTCAACCCACCATCAACAGGTCAACTCCTACAACTGTACATAGGTCAACTCAACAAATCAACCAAAGGGCTACAGGTCAACAACCACCTCAACCAACCACCATTAGGTCAACTCCTACAAATGTACATAGGTCAACTCAACCAGTCAACCAAAGGGCTACAGGTCAACAACCACCTAAACCCACCTTAAACAGGTTAACCCCTTTGACTGTACATAGGTCACTCAACCAGTCAACAAAAGGGCTACTTGTCAACAACCACCTCATCCGACCCCCAACAGGGCAGATCAACCACCCTTCCAAAGGTCAGCAAGACAACCAACAAGTCAACAGAGCTATAACATTCCCGGTCATACAGCCGGACGATAAAACTTCAACAGGGTGATGAATAATCCACAACACGATCCACCGATCAGCCAAACTGTACCTATCCCACATATCAGTGGCCAAGTTCCACCGACACGACCACTTTTAACAAAAGGCCAGGTCAACTGCAAACTAACACAAACCAGAGGCAGCCGCCTTAGGCAATACAGTGTCAACAGAGGCAGCCGCCTTAGGCAATACAGTGTCAACAGAGGCAGCCGCCTTAGGCAATACAGTGTCAACAGGAATTTTACAGACAGCAGCCGGTACAACATCTCCAACATGTTGCTGCCCCAGTACATCAGCCTCAACCGCCACATGGGAATATACTATATACTATATCAACATGGGAGGCCTCATCAGCCTACAGCGACGCAGAATCTTGTTCAGGGAACAGCTCAATCATGTCATTATGGTGCAGCTACACACTTGCCAGTGTACCCTCAACAACAACAACCAGGCATACTACCTAGGATGCAACCTTAAAATTACAATCCCCCGCAAACAGATCAACAGGGGTACAACAACCAGACACAGCCATATTCAGAGGCTCAGTTTCAGGGTCAAAGAAGTATAGCTAGGGTTTCAGATTATGCAAGTGGTGACTCAGATTTGTCTAGTACTACATCAGGGGTAGTCTACCGTCGCAGTCGTCACAAAAGTAGAAACCACAGAACACATTCTAGATATAGTGTATCAAGTAGACAAATTCCTCCTGTAAAGGAGGAGGTGAGTGGTCACTTATCGTTACATTCCAGTCGGACAAGCAGGTTCAATCAGACAACGATAGCAACCGCCATAGAGCTAAGCAAGCTGCGAAAAAACAAGATAACAAATTTTTCTTTTCAATGCCAAAGAACCTTAAGAACACAGGAAAAGGCAACTGGAAGTCGTTTTTTACCCAGTTTTCTGGGTATGCTGAGGCTGCAGGTTGGACGAAGAAACAAAAAAGAGAACAGCTATGTTGGGGCTGGGAGGACAAGGCGAGTGATTTTTATACAGTGCTGTTAGACTCTAATAAAGACATTGCTTTTAGCGCAGTGGTGTCAAACACTACTGGACGAAAAAACAACTGTCCATACCAGTAACAGTCGTTCTAAGACTGATAATGTTTGTTAAAGTTGTAACAGTTGTTAAATTTCACTGCTGCAGTTATTTTGTAACTGTCCCAACTTTAAAAGTGTTTGTCTATAACATAAATCGACTGCAACAACGCTAGAAACAACTGTCACAGTCATTAAAGGACTGATACAACTATTTCAAAGTTGTAACAGTTGATTTACAACTGTCCCAACTCGAAAAACGTTGTAACAGTCATAAATAAACTGATTAAACGCCTAAAAGGTTGTCACAGTCATAATAAGACTGCTGCAACCATTTGAAAGTTGTAACAGTTATTTAATAACTGTTCCAACACGGAAAACGTTGAAACAGTCATAAATAAACTGTTTAAACGCTGAAAAGTTTGTAACAGTAAAAAAAAAATGATTGCTACAACCATTACATAGTCATAGCTAATTTATAAGTGTAGCAACTTCCAAACATTGATCGTCATTAAGACTTAAAACTCACAGATACAAAATTTCTGACAGTCAGGGATAGGTTAAATTATTTGTAAAACAATTTTACCGTGTGCAATCCACCGTGTGCAATACAAGGTTGTGACAAAGAGACACAACTATCACACCCATTTAATACATTAAATTTAGATACAAATTGATTTAAAAAAATAGTATTTTGAAATATTTGCCGCTGAACATTTTGGTATTACCCGCTTATTTAGTGAATGTGCTAAATTTATATAATTATTTAACACTCCCTCGCCTCTCATTTCATCGAACAAAATCGGAACCAGCACTAGATACCTGCAATTTCACACAGGACGGATTTATTCGTATTTAAAACTGCTTACAGATAAATCGAAAAAGGTTACCCAATATATTTGTAACCAAATGTATCTTTAACTGTATTACCAGTTGACCATTTTCAATATTATCTAAATAAAAACTTTTTAATTTTTTAAAATTAGTTAGGTGTGAAATCATTCATGCATACAAGGTTGTCTTCAATACCCGTAGTTTTACGAATCACATTACTTCATAATAACGGTCAATATACATGGTATACTGTAAACCTAGCGGGGAACTCTGAATATACACACTTGTCAAACTTATCCCCATATTAAACTTCTTAATTTTTTCCCCCGAGGGCTTATTTCACACACTTATTTTGAGCTTTTATTTGGGGCTACATTTTTTTTTCTTGCAAAATTATAAATATTGCCGTATTAACCATTTTGATTTCTATACATATAAAAAAAATCAAAGCTATGATGAACATTTAACGCATGATCTTTTGCAGCTATGGAAAAACAAAAATACTCTTAAATCTATCTAAATTTAATTTATTTTACTGTATTTTATTTTTGAATAGTTCAATATTGACTCGACTTTGTACTGTATATTGTAACTTGTGGTCTATTTGAAGTTCAAATGTCCTTGATAAATAGCACTTCGGCATTCATTCATGATTGAGTGAGGTAAAAATATTATCACTCAGATCATTCATATATTCACCGGATTTTTCTCAAACAATTTACCAAAAGTATTTATAAATAGATGGACGTACTGTACAATACCGACAAAATAACTAGCGCCAGTGAAAGTTCAAAAACAAGAAAACTCGCATTGTTTCAGACAAGGAAATCAAATCTTCTTTTATTTATTCACATAACGATTTAGAACTTGTTGTATTCTTAAGACTCCTGTCTTGTTAAATTCTACAGACTGACATCAGATTCTCTTTCGTGGTTTCAGTTGATCAGATGTCGTACTATAAACCATGCTAACGTTTATCCAAAATATTTTCCAATTTCCATAATTTTTTAAATTCAATTTATTAAATCATATAAATGCTTGTCCAATATTGATATATATTATTCAACCAGTAAAGAAAACTTAACAATTTTACTAGATGTAATGGAAATTTTTAAATGGTCACATTTATAAATTAGGCAAATGGGTCCATTATTCTAATTATATTCATCTGCAATCAGTGACGAAAACAGTACGTTTGTATTACCAGCAGAACTTATTTGGGCGCCCCTTAGAAAAAAAAATCATTGATTAATTAAATCATATTTTTTTTTTTTGACTCACTTTAATAGAAGGATGGACTCAAAATAACTGAAGTATTCTGGCCCTGGTCTGAGTGAAAATATATAATCTGGCTGCCTATATGTTGGAAATTAATATTCTGACTTTATCAAATTTGCCAATTCAGTTGCTAACTTCTATGTCATTGGGTTTTCGGTGAAAAATTGTCTAATTTGTAAACAAGTACCACATCATTTTATTTATTAAATAATGATCTTATTAAAAAAATTGCAGTTCTATTTAACATTGTTGTGTCGATATTTTGAGCAATTATGATTTCAGCCTTGTATCACCATCAATGATCACTTGTTCTCCAATGGATGAATCTGTCATAAAGTTTTCAGTGTTTAGACCTATAGATATATGTTGACCTCTAGATTGTTATTTAGTTGTTGTTGGTTTGATGTCATATAGTAGCAGTTTACTCAATTTCACCAGTTTATTATCATATGCTTTAGTCTATTTGTCATGTTTGTATTACATACTAGGCTTTTCACACCATGCTATATATATATGTATAATGTACAAACATAGTCGATACATTAATTCTAATTGTACAGCCAAAAAAAAAAAATGTCCAATTCTCATCCCTTTTTTGAAACCACTTTATGTATATTTTTTTTTTCATTTCAGGTTGGTTTTTTTCTTTTGTTAGAAGCTTTTAAAATCATAGCAAATTAAAAACCCCAAAATATGCTTCCACACATAAATATTATAATTAAATTATAACAAACATGACAAACAGCTCACTAATCATGCTAATGGTGCATAATACATGTATGCCTTTGTAATGCTTATTGTGTATATTAAAAATGATTCTAAACATATTGGGATATATATTTAGAAGGCATTTATTCAAAGCAGATAGAATGGATTTGTAGAAAAACATGAATAAGGGCAGAAGCCTGTTAATATTGGATCACCTACAAGTCTTCGGTAAACCATAATACATTTGTCATCACTCATGTTTCAATGGGTCTGTAAACATGATAAAAATGGGAGACATCAGAAATGATCATCCAGGAACAATTTTTTCAAATTCTAAACATGCTTAACTGTAATTTTGAGGCCCTATATAGCTTGCTGTTCGGTGTGAGACAAGGCTCTGTGTTGAAGACTGTACTTTGACCTATAATGGTTTACTTTTTCAAATTTTTTGACTTGGATTGAAAGTTGTCTCATTGGCAATCATACCACATCTTCTTACATCTATTAACTGACCCAATTTTATTGCCAACTGATTGTTTGTTGCTTTTGTATATAAATCAAACTTGGGTTTCTCATCTAAACTTGTTTACATTGTCATGATTGTGTTACATCATCCAATATGGCTAGGCCTGTTATAGTTTTTTCATTATCATGATTATGTGGTACTGATTTTGCTCATTGTTGAAGGATGTGCAGTTACTAACAATTACATCACTTGGTCTACAGTTGATGGTTGTCTCATTGAAAATCATACCACATCTCCTTATTCTGGTTATTGTACATTCATGACCATGATGACATTATACATGTTATACAAGACTACAATATTATCAAATGAATTATAACAATTGTTAATAGTTGTCCGACTTTTGTTAACAAAAAGCAGCTATAATCAACATGGTAGACATGATCAATGGTGATGTAAACAAGAGTGACTGTGCACACGCTGAAATGTCATATCTGCTTTGCCTACATCATGTACATGTAAAATTGAATTTATGTTGAATGTAAAAAATGTAATACATGTATGAAGGTTTTACTACATGTACAAGTATCACATAAACTTTCCATTTTCAAAGGTAATTGATAATGGAAAGTTTATGTGATACTTGTACATGTATGAAGGTTTTACTACATGTACAAGTATCACATAAACTTTCCATTATCAATTACAATGTACCTTTGAAAATGAAGTCATGGTCAAATTAACCATGCCAGACAGATGATGTACACATTACAAACTGACATTCCATACCCAAAATTTAGTGGTTTATAGTATCTGTGAAATAGACTTAACATCCAAACCATGAAAACTAAACACTGCCCAATGAAACAAGAAAATGAGGTCGTGGTCAGATTTAAAACCTCCTAATCAAACATGTACAACTTACGAAAATATCCAATACGCCAAAAATAGTGATCCTATACATGTCATGCATGTACATGTACATGTAGTTTATAGCATCTGAGAAACATCGGGAAATAGACCAAACCACAAAAACAAAACATTGTTTAATGAACCATGACATTTTCATTGAGGTCAAAGTCTGATGCAAGTCTTGAAGTCAGATATATCCACCTTACAATCATTTTATACACCAAATATAGTTGACCTACCATTCCTACTGCTTGTAGTATCTGAGAAACAAACTTGACAAAGTAACTGAAATAACCTTAATCACTGATCCATGAAATGAAGTCAAGGTCAGGTTAACCTTGGCTGACAGACAATGAGACATGTAGACCTTTCAAGATACCTATATATATATACCATATAAATTTATCCAATTACTCATTATACATGTTATACATGTACATGTAAGACTAAGAGAGTATTTCACTGTATGACTGTTCAAACAGTAATATTTTTTTCAAACAGTCAGTGAACCATGAAAACAAGGTAAAGTTCAACGGACAAGTTGCTAACAGAAACTTCATAACATAAAGAAGTATCCAGGTGTTTAAGCTTCTAAAATGTACCAAGTGAAGCTTTATACAAATAGGTTACGCTGTAGCTGCTGCCAGATTGTAATACCTATTTCTTGCATACTTCAACTTTTGTTGCAGGCGGGACAATAAAATTATACTTTGAAGTACATGGTTTATTTGTTTAATATGCTTGGGCACTAATTTAGATTTTTATTTAATTCTAATTCAGACTTAAAGTACAGCAAGCAGTCATTTGACACTAAACAATTGTGACGGACTACGAGAGACCCTCATGGGTGGTTAAGGTCTTTTTACACACCCTGGTGGTAGTTAACAATTGCAATGCCAACATAAACTTCAGATGCGATACACATGCACTGTTTTGTAAATTTCACTGAGTCTGAAACTAGAAATTCACATTATCCAAATTGTTGATATATTAAAATGACTGATTATCCACTAAGTATTCATGAATTCAGATATGATGCACTATTATTATTAATATTCACTGAAACTATGAATTTTCTTATTCCAAATGGCTATTTCAAATGAATAATTATCCAAGGTATTCATGGAATTCAGATACAATGTTTGATTGCACTATTAATATGCACTGAAACTATGAAATCTTGTTATTCCAAATTCATTATTGATATACCAAATGAATGATTATCATGATTATCCAAGTTATTCATGTTATTTACATGTAGTCATCCAGTACTGTGGTCCTCCTTTAATACAATTTGTAAGTTTCCTATTTGTACAATGCACAATTTTTTTCTTGTCCAATTTAATCCTAACATCACAAGTCATCATCATCATGGAATACTGCTGCAAATGCTATTCATTATTTCCAAAAACAATAAATAACTAGCACAAAATAATGAATTAATCCACTGTTTCACAATTTGCAGCTATAAGAGTGACTCAGTGACATCTATATTTCCTATGCATCAAAGTGCACATGTAGCAGGCTTCATATTCTAGTGGGAATCATGCTCAAGCCAATATGAATCTACAAAAAAAAAATATACATTGAGACTAAAGTACAGTAAAATTTTAGCTAACATAATACTATATACATTGTACGGTACTTAGAAGAAAGTCAATTACAATAACTGTATTTACCTAGATGAAAACTAGCAATCCTCATTTGATTGACAAAAAATTTCTTGGACTTATACAATTATATTTTAAGTTCCAATTTTAAACAAGAAGAATAAATCTTTTTAGGGGGTCTAAATTCTATATATATATATGGTGTTGTCTTTTTTCCTACATTAATGATTTTTTATGTGTGACTGTGTACTTTCATTGAAGGGTTACTGTCTTATTGAGCCTCACATCATACTTTATTTCATCAATTCTTTAAAGTCAGACATCATGGACATAGTTATTCCTCTCTAAAACACAACACATTATTGCTTTTGTTCATGTTAATATGAAATAGATTGATACTACAGAGAAAGTTTAAAGAATGAAAAAATAATTAAATAAATAAATGCACTGTTACAATATAGATGCTATTGACTTTCCCTTTGTCAAGTGCATATATAATGAATAAACCTTTGTGATGTAAATGTAGAATCTTTGTCCTAAGGTTAATCAGGATAATATATATACTGTTCCAAGGCTTAACCCTCCCTGTTAATGTTTTAAATCCTTGAGTTTAATTTTACATCTTTTGTGTTACCCTGTATACTTTTTACTTATTACAGCCTGTATTAAATAATGCTTTGCAGCTCAGACAACATTTTCTTTATTTTATTTTAGTTATTTACCCAATTTTATTTTGATAAATCAATACTCAGATAACTTTTAAAATATGCATTTTTTGTATCCAAAATATTTATTTTGAAAAAATTATCAAACTTTTGAAGAGGACAATTATAATTTGTGAACATCATTATAAAATCATCTTCAATATATACCCATGACAGTTTAAAATTCCTCCCCAAGGCAATCATTAAAACTATTGTGTGTCTTAATCTGTATATTAGCTATAGCATGTATATAAGAATTCCTGATTATTACCTATCCAGTGTTAACATCCTGATTATTACCTATTTTAATGTTACATTTGCATGGTCATGAATTCATGTTCAGTAAATACATATATTTTAATCATTTATTTTGAATTTGAATAAAAGGTATTTTTAAACTAAATTATTAGACATACAATGCAGTTAACACAGTAAATTTTATGACAACTTACTAGATAATACAATATCTATAAAAATATATTGAGCTTCATAAAATACTTGAAAAAAGTTTATACCATGTTTAGATTAAAAAAAAAATGCTTACAGATAGATTTTTTTGTTATGTTTTCCCCACATATTGAATCTTAAACATAAAATAATTATGTAGAAAAGGCAAAAAATCTGCAGTCAGATGTGAATGCACATGATGAAAGATGTGGGATATATTTATATATCAATGATGCATCAACCCAACAGTAAGGCAACAATAAAGTAACCAAAACACAATTTAACACACAAATTTGACTCATGAATAGAAAGTCCTTTAATCATTTTAATGGTGGAATAAATAAAAAGACCCTTGAATGTTACTACTAGATATAAATGAATTTTGACTAACCATGCTACAGGGCACAATGGCACAATTTATATAAAAATTTCACATGAAAATATATAGTTTAGGTTCAAAGTATTTACAAATGTATAGTGATTTAATATTCTATGTTAAATCTAAAAAGAATATAATTATTATGCTAACTTTGCTCTTTTAATATGTTTTTTATTTCTTTTTAACTTAAAACCATGTACATGTAGCAATTAACATGATGAAATATTTATAGATATTTTAATCATTGTAATTATTCATTTTGAGAAAAGATGCAACAACCTCCACAACCCTTGTTCAATATGAATCTTAATGGCAACTGTTATGACTTTGTACATGGTTTCAGGAACATTAATTTAATAATATTGTTTTATTTTGATGATTAATGTTATTTTGAACCATCTAATACATATTCACTTTCAATGCCTAACATATTATCAAATATATTCATGTTTTGTTATCCATGATTTGGGAATTATTTAGAAATTGAATGAAAATGCATACTTGCTAAATAAGTCACTAAAATTAATAATTTTCATAAAATTTTATGGTCATATCATATGTTTTTGTACACCGTCATATTAATTTGTACTATGCATGTTTTTTCCATGGAAATTGTGACGTCACAATGCATTTTTAATAGAACGAAAACTATCAGCTGATAAAGCAAAACCAGGGAAATACTTGTAATCCAGCATTAGTAACACAATTATATGGATATTTACATGTAAAGATTGGTTGGTTGTTGGTTATAAAAAGTCCAGTGACAAGTATTTCATGCAAATTTAAGACCAGAGAGTTAAAAATACATTAACATACAATTTGTACATGTTTTATAGGTCCTGTTAAAGGCCATCCCACACAACAAAAGTTAACCAATGCCCTACATGTTAGAGTTTAACAGTAGGATGATGAAGATCAAGAGTAACCTTTTTTTATTCCCTTGACTTGTCACCCTTGGGGTGATGTATGCAAAGTAAATAAGGGATTAAATGACATACACATGATAAAAGGGGGAGGGGGAATGGTGTCATACATGAATTTTAATGATGCACAACTTTTCCAAGCCCAAATCCTAACTTTGCCTTGGAACATGCAACTATGCACGAGTGTGGTGATATAGATCGTCGATACACCTTATCGCTTTTTGTCCGCCATTACTGGACATCACACAAGTTCCCGTAAAATTTTGACGTCATAATAGAAAATGTCTGACGCCACAATGGAAAAGTGATTGTTGTATGACATCAAAAGTTCGAGCGGGACAGATTCTCGGGTCAAGCGGGAATAGCGATAAGGTGTATTCATAGCCTGTATGTAGGAAGAACAAATGTGCACATTTTCCCTTCAAAATCTTGGGTCCATGATTATTCGATAAACATGCTTTAAAATATTGTTCATTTCTACTCACCGATTGTACTTTCCAGCTCAGCTTATATTGTACATGTGGTCTAACATCTGTAGTGTCCTGTCACAGTGTGTAAAATATAGTTTGCCAACCTGCAGGTCCAGTTTGCCGACAAGAAAATAAAGGGGGTAAATCGTTCACGGTGAAGAAATGTTTTCCGTTTTTAATGAAACTTGACAGATCAAATTAATTATTTTTTTCTATCATCGGAAATATCCCTCATGGAAAGTAATTCAAATTAAAACTGTTTTATTATGCTGTACAATATTGCTAACTTAGTCATATTCTTTAAATTTACTTCAGGTACACCGACGGTACATTTTCTATTCCTCAGAATTTATCAAAACTTTTTTCAAATATAAATTTGAATGAATTCATTAGCATCTTCTGCAATAATATTAAAACTCCATTTTTAAGCGAAGGCTTCTGGTATGTAAAACCAGTTATGAACGAATCTGAATAGATAAAATAAAAAGTAAAGATACCTAAAGGAAAGTCAAACGCACATGTATGTCAAAAATGAACGGACAATGCTATGGCAATAAACGGAAAACGACAAAAGACAAACAATGATCGCAAAATAAATAAATAAAAAAACAAAACAAGTCAACAACTGCACAATAGATAATAATAGTATAAATTATGGGCTATTTCACAACTATATCAAATCTTGAGAGCCGGGTGAAACGTAAATTTTTTTTTACACTGAGTTGCTACCGTGACGCTAAAATATTTGTCGACTGCAACAACCTATGAAATGTTTGTTTTAAACATTTAACGACTGTAGCAACCGTTTAAAATTTGTAATAAACATTTTATGACTGTAACAACCTTTAAAAAGTTGTAACAAACATTTTACAACTGTCCCAACTCTAAAAACGTTGTAACAAACATTTTTTGACTGCATCAACGTCTGAAAAGTTGACACAAACACATTTCAACTGTCCCAACTATTAAAAGGTTGGGACAAACATTATACAACTGTCACAACTTTTGGAAAGACTGTAATAAATAATATTTGACTGTGACAACCCCGTAAACCACTGCAACAGTCCTAAAATGACTGTTGATAACATTTTTTGATTTTCACAACCCATTAAAGTGTTGGGACAGACATTAATCAACTGTATCAGTTTCTTTGACAGTCATCTTCAGTCTTCCACAGACTAAGACAGTCGTACAACAACTGTTACTGGTATGGACAGTTGTTTTTTCGTCCAGTAGTGAAAAATGGTGAAAGGCTTTGGATTTTTGAAATTTTGTCAAGGTTGCAATGATGCAGAGGCTGGTCAACACGCATGTAGATTTATGCCAGTATCGTTTGAGAGTGCCATTGACATAATAAAGTGGTTCCAACATTCCAGGAAAGCTGTACAAGCCCACATTGCTCAAAGAAAAACCACAGGATTGCCACAGGTGGGAGCTCCAACACCAGCAACACAAGTTAGTGAGACACCCTCAGTGCATGGGTTAGGTTCTTCCAAATCAGCCATAGACACACGAGTGTCTCAGATGGAGCAGCAGCTTCAACAACAACGAGAAGAGCAACAACAGAGCATGCAGCCGATGCAAAGCCTAATATACTCAATGGCAACACTCACTGCGCAGATGCGACAATCTAACAGATCTATTGGTACTTCACCCAGTCGTGACTACAGAGCAAACAATACATCTCCAGGACGTGGACAAGGCAGGAGTGGTGGTTATAATGATCATACAGGTAACCGAAGGACACGGAATCCAAATGGGGAGTGTTATTATTGTCATAAAGAGGGACATTACAAACGAGATTGTCCAGAATTACAAAATTCACCTGGCAGGCAGACGCCCAACAGGCAAGTCAGTTACTTTGAATGTGCCAGAGGACCAAGTTGTTGAAGGGCCATCTAATGGGTTTACAGTTGTCGGGACAATTGGGACTGCTCAACTCTTGAGAGTTAAGGTACAAGTCCAGGGCAAGCTAGTGACTGCTTTGAATGATACAGGCTCGGAAGTTACCATTATGCAGGACAGGAAAAACCATATGTTATTAAGGAAACACTTCTGCACGGTGCAGGCCGAGACATGCGGATGACCTGCAGGATAACTAATCCTACTCTTTTTAGGATAGATGACCTACTTTTCAGCCATCAGCTTTATATTGCTCCAATCGACTGTGAGATGCTACTTGGTCATGACTTTCTAGCTAGTAATAATGTCATTCTCAACATTGGTCAAGGATACATGTCTATCAACGACAAGACGGTCAAGCTAGTCTTGGGAGGAGAGACACCATCAGCTACACCCACCATAAACAGAATTACAATACCAACCTCAGTAGTGGTCCCACCTAATTCAGTTATGGTATAGAACCACTAATTAAGGCCTGGTCGGAAAGAACATACAAGAAAGTAGTACATATTTTAAACAAAATAGTTCCTACGCATAGCTTTATCTTTGTCAATAGGTGGAATATTTGGGTAGTTTTGGTATCAAATGAAAGCTTGGGGACTTGGGATCACTGTAGAACCCGTGTTGAAAGTTTCTTTTGAATAATAAAGAAGTATATACAATTTTAATAGGAGGGCACATTTGCCCTGTTGTTCAGATCAGAAGTACCTGTTTTTGTACTATCAAACTTCCGGGAACCAGTACGCTCTAAAATGCAATTAAAGGTATGTTGAATTTTTCAGCACAAGTCAGGATAAGGTATAGTTTTGACATGAAATAACTGCTACTTTATTTGAACTTAAGACAAATTAGCCATTAATGCTTGAAATTGCAGAATTTAACATAGAAAGCAATGGGGCTATGAATTAGTGGTTTTATACCTATTACTGAAAGGCATGTGAAATTCTATTTTTAGAAATGACACCCTTTACAATGAAATTTAGTCACATTTGTTGTCAGTAATCATGTTACATTATTTTTTTTATGTAACAATTATGTTGGTGTCAAATTACAACCCTCAAATTGCTACAATAAGGTATATCAGCCTTTTTTGATCATTTAGCATGCACACAGTTAAGATTTTACCTGATGTTTGAATTTTTGCATTACCTAAGACTGAAACCAATGAAACATGTACATTTTGACTAGTTAATAGTATAAATATTGCTTTTGGTCAAATTATCTAGTGAGTGTTCATGTTTTATTGGGTTTCTTAGTGAATCACTTATTTCAAATGAAATTGATGTATACTTATATAGGATTTCCCAAATCTCACTTGAAATGCATTTTATAACCAGTTTAGCAAGTTGTCTAACTGGGAGATACATAAATTGCTCTTGTTGATCCATGTTTATACATAAAAGTATGGTTTTTACCAAATCACTCTCCTTTTTCAACATGTAGAAAAAAGGGGGGTCAAAATTATCTATTATTTTTTTTATGTTTGGACCACTGTATTTATATTCAAGGAAGAATCTTTGATAAAAATAAGACAGATATGTAAGGACACTGCTATTTGAGTAGATATTAACAAATAATAACTGGTAAACATTGAAAAAGTGTCATATCTGTCACTATTAGTATCCATATGGAGTTTTCTTTGTATAACGCATATATTACTACCAGTCCAATTTGAGCTTGAATTCAGTGATATTTGTTTTGACTAAAGCTTTATGTGTTTTTCTATGCTAGAAATAGATCATAGAAAGAAATTAAGTCAAGCAGAAGTCAATATAACAAGTTAGGTGCTGTTATAGGTATAGAACCACTAATTAAGGCCTGGTCGGAAAGAACATACAAGAAAGTAGTACATATTTTAAACAAAATAGTTCCTACGCATAGCTTTATCTTTGTCAATAGGTGGAATATTTGGGTAGTTTTGGTATCAAATGAAAGCTTGGGGACTTGGGATCACTGTAGAACCCGTGTTGAAAGTTTCTTTTGAATAATAAAGAAGTATATACAATTTTAATAGGAGGGCACATTTGCCCTGTTGTTCAGATCAGAAGTACCTGTTTTTGTACTATCAAACTTCCGGGAACCAGTACGCTCTAAAATGCAATTAAAGGTATGTTGAATTTTTCAGCACAAGTCAGGATAAGGTATAGTTTTGACATGAAATAACTGCTACTTTATTTGAACTTAAGACAAATTAGCCATTAATGCTTGAAATTGCAGAATTTAACATAGAAAGCAATGGGGCTATGAATTAGTGGTTTTATACCTATTACTGAAAGGCATGTGAAATTCTATTTTTAGAAATGACACCCTTTACAATGAAATTTAGTCACATTTGTTGTCAGTAATCATGTTACATTATTTTTTTTATGTAACAATTATGTTGGTGTCAAATTACAACCCTCAAATTGCTACAATAAGGTATATCAGCCTTTTTTGATCATTTAGCATGCACACAGTTAAGATTTTACCTGATGTTTGAATTTTTGCATTACCTAAGACTGAAACCAATGAAACATGTACATTTTGACTAGTTAATAGTATAAATATTGCTTTTGGTCAAATTATCTAGTGAGTGTTCATGTTTTATTGGGTTTCTTAGTGAATCACTTATTTCAAATGAAATTGATGTATACTTATATAGGATTTCCCAAATCTCACTTGAAATGCATTTTATAACCAGTTTAGCAAGTTGTCTAACTGGGAGATACATAAATTGCTCTTGTTGATCCATGTTTATACATAAAAGTATGGTTTTTACCAAATCACTCTCCTTTTTCAACATGTAGAAAAAAGGGGGGTCAAAATTATCTATTATTTTTTTTATGTTTGGACCACTGTATTTATATTCAAGGAAGAATCTTTGATAAAAATAAGACAGATATGTAAGGACACTGCTATTTGAGTAGATATTAACAAATAATAACTGGTAAACATTGAAAAAGTGTCATATCTGTCACTATTAGTATCCATATGGAGTTTTCTTTGTATAACGCATATATTACTACCAGTCCAATTTGAGCTTGAATTCAGTGATATTTGTTTTGACTAAAGCTTTATGTGTTTTTCTATGCTAGAAATAGATCATAGAAAGAAATTAAGTCAAGCAGAAGTCAATATAACAAGTTAGGTGCTGTTATAGGTATAGAACCACTAATTAAGGCCTGGTCGGAAAGAACATACAAGAAAGTAGTACATATTTTAAACAAAATAGTTCCTACGCATAGCTTTATCTTTGTCAATAGGTGGAATATTTGGGTAGTTTTGGTATCAAATGAAAGCTTGGGGACTTGGGATCACTGTAGAACCCGTGTTGAAAGTTTCTTTTGAATAATAAAGAAGTATATACAATTTTAATAGGAGGGCACATTTGCCCTGTTGTTCAGATCAGAAGTACCTGTTTTTGTACTATCAAACTTCCGGGAACCAGTACGCTCTAAAATGCAATTAAAGGTATGTTGAATTTTTCAGCACAAGTCAGGATAAGGTATAGTTTTGACATGAAATAACTGCTACTTTATTTGAACTTAAGACAAATTAGCCATTAATGCTTGAAATTGCAGAATTTAACATAGAAAGCAATGGGGCTATGAATTAGTGGTTTTATACCTTATGCGAATGAATTGTACAGCACCAGTACAAAAGAATAATTTTGTGGTAGAACCAAACTCAAAGACTACACTTTTGATTCCCAGATCAGTTTGTGCTAAAGAAAAAAAGTCCAGTTGTTTGTTTCATGAATGTAACGGACATCCCTGTCCGCCTCCAGAGTAGATTAGAAATAGCTGAGGCACATGCAGTGGCTGTTATATAATCTATGGATGGCCCTGAGGAGCCAAATGTTGGCACTTGCTCAACCAGTCAGCAGGGTACCAGTTCTAGTGGGACACCACTCCAACAGGAGTACCTACCAGATCATATCCTGGAATTATATACTAAATCAAGTCAAGATTTGACCACAGACCAGCAATCAAAACTGAGAACCTTGCTTTACAACTACAGTGATTTCTTTGCATAGAGAGAGTTTGACCTTGGTAATTTCAGCAGTTAAGAACATGAAATCAACACTGGCGATGGTTGGCCTATCCAGCTGCGTATGTGAAGGACCCCAGCTTATTTTGTTCAGGAGGAGGAGGCGCACCTCAAAAATTTGTTAGATGCTGGAGTTATACAACCTTCAACATCGGAATGGGCTTCAGCAAGGAAGGTAGAAGGATGCGGAGTGCGCTGGTGCATAGATTTTAGGAGACTTAATTCAGTTCCATCACGTGATCTTTTTCCTTTACCACTAATAGACGAATGTCTTGATACCTTGGCTGGTAACATATTGTACTTCAAACTTGACGCTAATAGTGCGTACTGTCAAAAAAAGATCAAACCAGAGGACCGTAAAAAGACAGCATTTGTCACCAAGTATGGGTTGTTTGAGTGTGTCAAGATGGCTTTCGGACTGTGCAATGCATCACGGACTTATGCAAGAGTGATGAACTTGTCCTCATGGGATTAACGTGGAAGACTGTCTTGGACTTCCTAGACGGCGTATTGGTTTTAGGACCATCTTTCAATTAAAACCTCACAAACTTAGAAATTTTTTAACAAAGATTTAGAGAGTACGGACTTAGATTAAAGCCTAAACTATGTGCTTTGTTTAGAACGGCTATGGAATGTTTAGGGAGGAGTGTAAGTCACCGGGGCCTCCAAATAGGTCAGCAACATTTGCAACCAGTTAGTGGTTGGGTGGTGCCTTCATGCACAAAGGAAGTTAAACAATTTTTAGGATTTGTGAACTACATGTACAACCGTTCATTTATCAAGGACTATGCCAGGATCTCTGCTCCACTATATGAAGTAACAGGAAAAAAATTGTTTTCATGGAACCATGAACGTCAACTTGCATTCCAGACGTTAAAAGACAACTTGTTAACTGTATTAAGATTACCAAACAACAAGGATTATTTCATTCTGGATACGGATGCTTCCCAAAATGCAATAGGTGCTGAATTCATTCAGGTGCAAAATGGTAGTTTTGAACTTACAGCAGAATACAAACGTTATTGTACAACTAGGAAGGAGTTCTTGGCGGTCATTAGATTTACTAGACAGTTTAGACACTACCTTCTGGGAAGGCAATTCACTGTGAGGACAGACCATAGTAGTTGACATAGCTTGTCAATTTCAAAGAGCCCCAGGGACAGCTGGCTAGATGGTTGGAGGAGCTCAGCCAATATGACCTTGTTATAAAGCACAGACCAGGAAAACAACACATTGATGATGATGTCTAGTCCCGTCTTCCGGATAGTTTTAAAGAATGCCCACATTATACTGCAGACACCATACAAGCAAGTTTACCTTGCAAGGGCTGTAATTACTGCAAGAGTGCACATCAAAGTTAGGCACAGTTTTTATGTGATGTAGATTAGACAGTCCCACTGGCTAGAAAAAGGAAACAGAAGCCTTAAATACAGTGAAATTTCTCAAAACCGGTCGCCCGTCGGACCATGAAAAACGGCCGGTTTGCGGGGGTGGACGGTTTGTTGAAAATTTAAATCACCAAAAGTTACTTCCCTTTAATATGGGTGTTTGAGTATATGTGAAATTGTATTTTACCTTAATCAAAACATATGTTTTCCTTTGTGAATTTTAGTTTTGTGTGTTATATGTATCATAAAATACAGTTACAACTTCTATTTCATCATTTTATTTTTTTATTTTGCAGGAATAATAAATGAAAATACCATACATAAATGATATTTCATTTATAATTTATTAAAATGTTCTACATTTAGACATCACTATTTCTGCAGTAAATAAAATATTTGAATTTAATGTCAATTGTCTATCTAAATATAATTATATAATATGATTAGATTGGGTATTGAAACAAAATTGATACGTGAACAGTAATCAGTCACCTTGCAGGTGTCCTGATTGACCGTATTATCTTTTGTTTACATAACAATGTAATGTACGGATCAGTGATTTCAGATGACAAGGCCGGTTTTATGAGATTACATTTTATTGATTTTGATTAACTAAATACAAAAATACCGGCCGGTATCTGTTTTACAGGGGTGGCCGGTTTTATAAGGTTACATGTCCATTTGAGTGAATTCAAATCGGCCGGGACTTCGTGATTTGGCCGGTATGAGGGGAGAACCGGTATTCGGAGGGACCGGTTTAGAGAAGTTTCACTGTAATTTAAAGGGTAGCAACAGCAATGATGCTCTTATTTAAAACACCAGAAAAAGATTCAACCTTGGAACAATCAGTCCTACAACCTGTAATACCAGTTCTGCCCTCCGTTATTGAAGATTGCTTCCACACCAATACCCTGGACTCAATGGAGCAAGTTGACAACCAGTTGACCCCGGAGTGTGATTTAATACCGTTCAGTACGGGTATGGAATTGATTTTTACTCCTTCAACAGCAAGAATTATAGTTGACAGTCCTAATTATTGCTATGTGGCAACGACCACACAAGAAGAGGGAATAACCAATTGGGTTTAAGTGAAGAGGCAATTAAAACGCAACAGGAGAGTGATCCAGACCTGAAATTTATCCTACCATGGATAAAAGATGGCAGTGAATCTCTGAACAATGACTTGTGCTTGGCATCACCAGCAGCCAAGAGTCACTGGACTAATAAACAAATGTTTTTCATGGACGATAATCATGGTAATGGTGTTTTAAAGAGTCAACCCAAGACGGAGGGAGCCAATACAAGGCTAGTTGTACCTGCTACCTTAAGGGAGGCAGTAATGGAGCTTAGTCATGAACTGCCGAGCGCAGGACACCAAGGTGTATCAAGGACAATGTCCAAAATAAAGGACAAATATCACTAATATGATATGACCAAGGACATCAACTCGTTTGTACTCAGTTGTGATACTGCAACACGAACAAGAAAGCAAGCAGATATGGTAAGTGTCATCTGACCAAGTACCATGTTGGGTACCCTATGGAGAGAGTCCACATCGATTTAATGGTCCCTTTGCCAAAGACGAAACAAAACATGGAACATATCTTAATGATGACAGATCAGTGCACTGAGTGGACAGAATGCATTCCACTCCCGTCACAAACAGCTGAAGTGACCGCTCAGGCTGCTATCAATGAGTTTTTCACCAGATTCGGTTACCCGTTCCAGTTATTCTCAAATCAGGGACGTAATTTTGAGAGCGCACTCTATAAAGCAGTATGTGAATTGCTGCAAATTTATAAGGCTCGAACAACACCATATCGTCTTCAGTCAATTTGACAAGTGGAGAGACAGAACCGCAGTCTCATGAATGCGGTGAGATGCTTTGTGGACTCCCAACAAGACAATTTGGACCACCACCTTGCTCAACTAGAGGTAGCTATGAGGTCAAGTGTGAACAGGAATACAGGGTACACACCGAACAAGCCCATGTTAGGCAGAGAGAAAAATCAGCCAGCTGATCTTATGTTTGGCAGTCAGAGTGAAAAAAGGTATGAGCGTGCTGACGGTTCCATCATAGAGCTAGATAAAGCTATCAAAAGTGCACAAACTATAGCACGGGACAAACTTAAGACCTCTCAAGAAAAAATGAAGAGGGACTACGATATCCGAGTGTTGGAGAAGTCATACCAGCCGGGAGACCTTGTATATGTTTTTGACACAGCCCAGATCAAGGGTAAAAGCAAGAAATTGGGGTCACCATAGAAGGGGTATCATTATTGGTTAGGTTACTGTTTATGTTTAGAAAGTTAAACTCCAAAGAGTGGTTTTTAATACTAATCATGACAGGCTGAAGCCATGTGGGGACAGAAAAATTCCGGCTTGGTTGGAGACATGTAGGGACCAATTCAAAAAGGGTGAGGATGTTTTGGCAAATAATAAAACCAAACCTACTAGTCCACAGTACTCTGTGTGTCGTGGCCTGGACACAGGGGAGACTATGGTACAATGCAATACCTGCATGAAGTGGTTTCACCTGACTTGTTTAGGCATCGGTACGGGAGACCAATGAGATAGACCCTTATATCTGTCCCAATTGCCCAATTGTTTGCATAACTCCACCCTCCACAGACAAAGTAGGGGAGATGATAGGTAAATTATCAAGTCATCAAATTGTATTTTTTTTATATTTTTTAGAATGTCAGATTCATCAAAGTCCGTTAAGTCATGCTCAGACGAGAGTAGCGATGAGGAGACAAAATCATGGAGGCCAAGTAGTGCAAACTCCCAGCCGGGAGTGGGCATCAAGCCATTTAACACCTCGGTGCTGGATGGAAGCAACTCAAGAAGAGTAGTCTGGAAGAAGAACCTGCCCAGGCAGACGAGGAAGTATCGCTGGAGGTACCAGCGGTACCAGCGGTAAGTCTGCATGGGGTAGAGGAGGTACCTGTTGTGGTGCAGGACACTGTGGGGGGAGCACCAGCAGCTCAGGAGGAGGAGCAGTCAGCTCCGGTGGCAGCCAACTCTGGTCCAGAGGATCCCATGGCTTTTAAACGAGAGATACCAGAAGCTTAGAAGGGGAAAGAGAACCAGGACTGGACGGGACCCTACAGTGGGTACAAGGAGCGAACCTGTGAGTGACCGAGATGTAGCCTGTCCTGGCCAGGTGGTTGACTGGACGGGAAGACATCACCTCAGCTGTGTTTGTACAGTGGCTTCAGCAGCGAGCGGGGATTCCTAGGGGATGCAGGATACAATGACCCGATATGCCTCTACTACGGACAGTGTGCTCTACCATGAAATGGCCGCAACTCAGTGTCTATTCACTGCATCCAGTTCTGTTCTACGTCACCTGAACCATGCCAACATGGCTTGTGACCGCGGAAGAGTACCGGGGAAGCAACGGCCCATCGTATGATGTAGTGTGCCAAATGAACTGGAGGTTCATCCAGCGTGCAGAGCCCGTCGTGGCTCAGTCAAGACAAACCGCTCCAGTGGTCCAGCCAAGCATTCCAGTGGTCCTGCCAAGTGTACCAATGGTTCTGCCAAGCGTACCAGTTGTCCAGCCTGCCGTGCAGGAGGAAAAGCCAAAGTCGACGGGAAGGGTTATTCCACAAGTGGAGGAGCCAGTGGCAGTGGCAGCACCCACCGCCAGAGAATCTCTAGTGGTTCTGGTTTACCACAGTGCAGAGTGCCATAGAGAGGGCCCGTGATCTCTTTGGCTTGGAAGAGGAGGAGGTAGTGCTGACCTACCAAGGAGCAGAGGTCACCAGAAATGTGAAATTGGAACTGTTGCCTGCAGTAGCAGAACTCGGTTTTTATGGTCATGGTTTTCCCTTTTTTTATGCTGGAACAGGTGCTTTTCTGTTAAATATGGGTTTTTTTCTTAGTAGTAACAGTAGTACTTAACATAGATTAATTGGAAATTCAAGGGGAGATTAATGAACTGGCAGTTATATCTATGTATATATATTGATTATTGGAAGTATCTTTTGTTTTATGTGTTTGTGATAAATTGTTATATGCAATCAATAATTAGGACGATTCTAGGTTGGACAACGCAATGTTTATCCATTAACTTACTGGACTCAGTTCTTAGCAAGAACCGTGAGCTATCGTCTCGTTGTGAGATGTTTCCAGGTCTAGGTCTTGAGGGTTTGCTTGCACCTATGGTCGGTGCGGAGTTGTAGCTCAGGTTTATATTGGCTAAGTGTTATGAAAAATGGGTGAATCAGAATTTTTTTAAATGTTTTTGAGGATAGTTGTCCAGTTGCCCATTCGTAGGTTATGTTAAATGATTAAGGGTTTTGATTGTTAATAAGAAAAGGGGCGTCTTCAGTTGTCATGCTTTTGTCGGAACTTGCAGTTCCTCCTTTTTAGGAAGGAGGGGGTGTTGGTTCTCCCAGCTAGGAGCAGACAACCGACACCAGTAGGCCTATTGACGGATGAAGCTGAGGACGGAGTCTGCGCACGCCTGCAGCGCCCTCTTGTGTATGATCATCGTGTGCAAGACATACTGCGAAAACACAGTTTACTACGCCCGAATTAAGAGGTAATATTATAGTGTACAGCCTTACACCTGTATACATCTTTAGTCTAGGTCGGGTCCCTTCAGGGAAAAATAGTCCTTCCCGAGACTAACACCAAATTATTACTAAACGAAAGTGAAAGTAGGAAATCCAACAATATTTCCTACTGCGCAGTAAATTGTAAAGGTGTACAAGTAGCCACAGGTAAGTTGACATTTTTTTAAGTATATTTGGATGCGTTGACAGCATCTTCACACTAGGGAATGATGGGGTATTGTTTTCAAGTCAAAATTGTTACTTTTTTGCAAAGTTGTACTTCTTTTAGATACGTGAGAGTTTGCCTTAAATGGAATACTGACAACAATGATTTTGTTTTCGATTTACATGTATAACATAAAGTAACTTATGTATATAACTATATATAGTATGTTACAAATCAACATCTTTAGGCGATAACTTTGAACTGTTTGTTATACTATCTTTATATAAAGTATATGTAATGATTTGTTGATAAGGTTCAATTAGTAAACATATATTCAGCGAGTTACTCTATAAATAGAATATAATTTTCTCATTTGCAAATCAGTACCTAGTAGATAATATTGATCAAAAAAGAATTATAGGTAAACTGCACCGATTTGATAAATGTTGTCCTCGGTTTATCAGCGTCAATGAAGGGATATATAAATTAAATTGGTCAACATAACAACGATTATATTACGAAATTATCATTCTTTTAAATATGGATTTATTTTGCTTGATATCAAACCGAAATTCGAAACTATTATCGTATAAACAAAAAAGTACTAAACACATTTTAACAGTATAATGTATGGTGTACAGTTGAAACAATTTGAAACAAAATGCAGAATAGTTTTTAAAATTCCTGGCTGATGCATCACGACGTGGGGCAAGAATCACTATCCTTTTTGGATTCTTGAGATCAACAACTGGTTTTGAGTTCGTTTATATCGATCTTTTATTTTATGTGAAGCGTACGAAACGCAGTTTTCGTTAGTTGTTGTTGGTCATTGTAATGTCGGTCGATACCCGACGTAGCAAAATAAAATATATTTTTAAATTCCCGAAGTATGTCAAATTTTTTTATTAACGATTTTTGTGTAATTCAATGTGTCCATTGATTTATTTAAACATTGTTTAAAAAAAAACTTCCATGATATGACATTACACAAAAACCTAAACACGAACAAACTTATAACGCATCAGGTGACATGATCCAGTGTGAACAACTACTGTTTCTGGAAAAAACCTTTCCTACACAGGTAAAATAGCTACGGACGTAAAACGTCCGTTTATTTCCAATCCGTATAACGTCCGTTTTTCCCCATCCGTATAACGTCCGTATTCACCCTGGTAACGCGTCTGTCATACAGATTGTTAAATTATGTCTATTTTACGGACTTAAGAATAATAGTGAATTAGCTCAGTATAGCATGAGACACAAATATAAGTATACACATAGTATTTCAATTTTAGTAATTCTTTTAGACAAAGAGAGAGCCCTAAAATATGTTTAATTGTGTTTCTTCTCACTCTGTTGTTCCCATACAACCTTGTCCAGATGAAGACTGTTTTATCTCCTCACCATGGTTTTTTTAATAATGAATGAAAAGGTGTATTACTACATGAAGGTGTTATGCATATTACCATGATAATCACCCGACCTTGACCTCTGACCTTCATGTAAATAGTGTTGATATTCATAAAAGGAAAGAACCTATTTTTATACGACCGCAAAAAAAGTTTTTGTGGTCCGTATATTGGTATCACGTCGTCGTCGTCGTCGTCGTCGTCCGAAGACATTTGGTTTTCGCACAATAACTTTAGTATAAGTAAATAGAAATCTATGAAATTTAAACACAAAGTTTATGACCACAAAAGGAAGGTTGGGATTGATTTTGGGAGTTTTGGTCCAAACAGTTTAGGAATTAGGGGCCAAAAAGGGGCCCAAATAAGCATTTTTCTTGGTTTTCGCACAATAACTTTAGTAATAGTATAAGTAAATAGAAATCTATGAAATTTAAACACAAGGTTTATGACCACAAAAGGAAGGTTGGGATTGATTTTAGGAGTTTTGGTCCCAACTGTTTAGGAATTAGGGGCCAAAAGGGTCCAAAATTAAACTTTGTTTGATTTCCTCAAAAATTGAATTATTGGGTTCTTTGATATGCAGAATCTAACCGTGTATTTAGATTCTTAATTTTTGGTCCCGTTTTCAAATTGGTCTACATTAAGGTCCAAAGGGTCCAAAATTAAACTTAGTTTGATTTTAACAAAAATTGAATTATTGGGGTTCTTTGATATGCTGAATCTAAACATGTACTTAGATTTTTGATTATGGGCCCAGTTTTCAAGTTGGTCCAAATCGGGGTCCAAAATTAAACTTTGTTTGATTTCAACACAAATTGAATATATGGGAATCTTTGATATGCTGAATCTAACCATGTATTTAGATTTTTGATATTTAGGCCCCGTTATCAAATTGGTCCACATTGAGGTCGAAAGGGTCCAAAATTGAACTTTATTTGATTTCTTCAAAAATTGAATGCTTGGGGTTTTTTTGATATGCTGAATCTAACCATGTATTTAGATTTTGGATATTGGACCATAATAAGTAAATGTTCAATTTAAAATTTTTAAGTTCTTAGACCACATTCATTCTGTGATAGAAACCTATCCTGTGTCAACTATTTAATCACAATCCAAATTCAGAGCTGTATCAAGCTCGAATGTTGTGTCCATACTTGCCCAACTGTTCAGGGTTCGACCTCTGCGGTCGTATCAAGCTGTGCCCTGCGGAGCATCTGGTTGTTGTTAAATTTAGACAGTAATTGTGATTAAAAACTCAGTTTTTGTTGAACAAATCTGTCAGAAGCATCTTCTTGAGCTTATATTTCATTTTCAAAAAGTTGAGATATTGGTGTCAAATGCTACTCAAAATTGTTTTAGTATTAATATGTCAAAATCATTTTATTCTATTAAAAGAAGGGGAGGGAATTAAGTGAAATATAAGATATTTATAGTTACAATATTATTCAAATTTACAACGAAAAAAAAATATTTTTGTTAAGTTGCAGGTAAAAGTAACGGACATTTTTAATTTTTGTAAACAATCAAAGAAAAATTTAAAATATTTTATGATGGTTGGATTTAAAAAAAAAATGATGTATATATGTATTACATGCTATTCAAGAAAGTTTCCAGGTCCCAAATGTAACTTTGTAAAATGTCTTCTTATGTTAGGACTTGAAAAAAATGATATACACGTGTAATAAATAATTTGTTTTAAAGTGATCGGATGTATCAAATATGCATACATGTTAGTATTTTGAATACAAGAAGTTAATGTCAACACTTCATTTAACAAAATAGACAATTTTAAAATTTAGAATACACTATGAAATATACTTAGCAATTTTTATAATACAAAGTCTACCAACAAGATCTTTCTATAGCACCAATTAAAACTTATTCTCATTTCTCATTAATTAGTCTTTGCTGGCAATGTAATACAAAAATATTTTTTTTTTATTTTCTTTTTTTGCATGAATCAAAAGGCCAGTTAACCCTTCCACATATTCATTTTAACTGTCATAGCCAAGAAACATAGTACGTGGTTGTTTGACAATTTTGTCATATTCAATTTTGAGTATTTGTTGTTGACAGCTCGTCTGGTTGTGTCTGTTTAATCTTTTAAAACTTGTATAGACTTGTGAGATATACGAGATAGACACATGTCAATTGTCAAAGACAAAAATATATAACCCTTTATATGTTGTTTGTTTTTTGTTGTTTTTTTTTGTCATTGGGTTGCTGTCTCAACTATGTAAATCTTTCCGTTGCGTAATGTAGATATTTACATATACAAAGTACATGTCTATGTTCATACACTCATAATAGATACCAGGATTGATTTATTTTTATTTGCGCCAGACGTGCGTTTCGTCTACAAAAGAATCATCAGTGACGCTCGAATCCAAAAAAAGTTTACTTATTAATGTGATATGTATCAAATCTAAGTACACTTTACGTGTATTTCTTGATTGTACAATATTTACAATATGTGATACACGTATAGAAATACTCTGAAAAACACTTGTGAAGATCATGCGAGTTCGCTCGATGTATATATGACATTTTTTGTTCATAGATACATCATGCAGACACCTTTAATACAAGACAGCAAACCAATTACACAAACACGAATAAGACAGGTTCATTATAATTTGCAGGACAGTATATCCTTAATTGAGGACGGAATGTCAAAAACATAAACCTTTATTTTAAATAAAATCGTGATATTTTCTTTTAAATCTTTTTTTTTACGTTAATATATCAATTTCTTAAATTTAAAGTGAAAGAAATTTAAAAGGCAAATATTTTACAAGGTTTTTTTTAATGAAAATAAAACATGTGTTTTTACAGCCGTAATACGGACGTTTTAGAAAACGTCCGTATTACGGCTGTAAAAACACATGTTTTATTTTCATTAAACGTATGTGTTAGAACGTCCGTAATACGTAAGATCCGTTTTACGGACGTGGTACTATTTTTCCGTAAAACGTCCGTTATACGGATGTTTTACGGACGTATTTCAAAACGTCCGTAAAACGTCCGTAGCTATTTTACCTGTGTAGGTATGTCAAAGACCAAACTTCACAAATAAAGTCAATGTTGAATGAAATATTATGGAGACTGCTCATTCCTCTCTAACAAAAGAGAGAAAGAAGCAGCACTTAAACAGTAAAAAGATTGTTTTTTTGCTTTTGTACACCCATATTTTTATGAAATATGAAATGGAAATACTCTATCAAATAAATTCATTACAGTTAATAAGAGCAAAACGTGGTGATCTGCAAACATCCCCCAGTCAGGTTAATGATTTGTGTTTAAAACTCACAAATCGGAGCTAAGAACAGTGCAGAAAAGCGCATACTGTGCAATGCCGAGAGAGAAAAAAGTAAGTTGATACTTATTATCAAATATCCATACCAATATGATACCACTAGGTTAGTTTGCAAAGACAGATGATTAAACCGTCTTTAAATAGGTTGGTCATAAGATGAATATTTTGAAGATCTGTAAGTTGTAAGTATAAAACAAGTTTTCTTTATAATTATAAAGACTAATTCCATGATAGTTTAAGTAATTGAATAGAAATACATTTCGTTTTCAATTTTATTCGCAATACCGTAATCGGTAATACTCCACATAATCAAGACAAATAGCCGTAAATTGATTTAAACCGAAAAATGGGCGAAAGATACGAAAGAGACATTCAAATGCTAAATTCGAATACAAAATGACAACGCCATGGAACAAAAGGAACAACGACAAAATGACAAACAAAAGGAAAGGGTAAGCAGTTCCTGCTCCACATGTGGTACCCGTTGTGTTAATGAGCACAAGTGGTTCACATAGAACATGTAGAAATACCGATTATTTGTTAAAACATGTTATCCAGACGTAACCAATATTTTGTCAATCAAAAAATCACCTTGATAATATCATGCTCAGAGAACTGCGTGTTCGAATCAGAGGATTTTAAACAAAGTCTACCCTGATTTATACCTACAAAAAAAAATGTTAAACCAATTCTTTGAATCTGTCTTTAAGTTATGATGAGAAATGCTAGTGTAAAGGTTAGAAAAGATGTAAACTCTTGCAGTAATATAAACGGTACCAAGTGTACTGCACCAGATGCGCATTTCGTTAATTAATGTATCTCTAGTGATGCTCGAGGATAAATATGTAAAAATACAACACCTCATTCAACTATTGATGAACTGATCAACCAAAATGACCTTAAGTATAGCCGAAACCCTACAAGGAATCAGAGCTTTGCATGTAGGCGATATGTTTCTAAATTTAAAATGATTTCGAAAATCCAAAACAGTTCATTTCAATCAAAACATTATCCATATTTTTATTACCGAACCGAAGTACTAGCTACTAAGCTGGTGATACCATCGGGGACTAACCGTCCACCAGCAGGAGATTCGACTCAGTGGTAGGAATAATATAAACACAAAAACTTTAATCTAACACATATGTTGAAGAGTTGATCAACCACAATGTATAGCCTAAACTGGACAAAGAATCAAAGCTCTGCATGAGGGAGATTTATTCCTTAATATAAAATTATTTCGAAAATTTTGTAACAGTAAATGTCAATCAAAACAATATCCGTATTTTAATGCCAGAACCGAAGTACTAGCTACTAAGCTGGTGATACCTTTGGGGACTAATAGTCTATCAGCAGACGTATCGATACAGTGGAAGTGATAATATAAACGGTACCAGTTTTACTGCACCAGATGCGCATTTCGACAATTTATGTCTCTTCAGTGATGCTCAAGGCCAAAATATTTGAAAATCCAAAACCTAACACAAACTTTGTGGGTTTATCAACCAAAAGGACCTAATGTATAGCAAACACCGGACAAGGAATCAGAGCTTTGCATGACGGAGATATATTTCCTTTATTCAAATGATTTCGAAAATGCTATAACAGTTTATTTCAGTCAAAATTTCCCTATTTTAATGCCAGTACTCAGGGACTAACAGTTTACGAGGGAAGAGCCTCAGATTGTATATATACGTTAACCTACTTTGAAATTGTTTAGTATCCAAAGTCTTATTGCACTGCCCTACAGTAGGTGGTTTCACAGTAAATCAAACGTTCGGCTTTGATTACAGATAACATTGATGTTAAAAGAATGTGGAGCAGGAGAAAGATCGAGCAATATAACGTTTTTTGTAAGAACAGTTATATTTAATATGTATATTCATAACGGGTAGAAAGATCAAATTCCTGTTCTTCGGTTAAATTCTAAAGGAAATAGAACAGATTTAAGATTTTCTGAATTTCCTCTTTGGTTAATATCGTGGGAGTTTTTCAAGTGAATTGTAGATGCATGCGAAACTTCGTTATCACTAGAATAGAGTTTAACACCGGGACAAAAGAGCAAAATAACAGCCTAAGGGCACCAGATGGTCTTTAACACACCGGGAAAATCCCGCACCCGTATTCGGGCTTTAGCTGGCCCCTAAATTATAATGCATACTAGTACAGCAATATGAACGCCAACCCCCATCCCCCCCCCCCAAAAAAAAAACACAAGACTAACAAAAGCTAGAGGTTCCCTACTTGGGACATGCGCAAAACTGCGGTGGTTTTTTTTTTGTGGAATCTCAACTCTGTCCCATACAGCTCTAGTCAATGTAGAATAAACAAACACAGAACAAAACGATTTTACGTAATTTGGTGAGCATTTTACGTAACGTTGTTTTCAGTACCAAACATTGTTCCTTGGGGCCTTACAGTGGGGACAATATCATATTTGTTATTAAGGAAGGACAGATGCCGAGCAACATTTGGTCTTTAAAGATAGACGTAGTTAGAGTATTTATATACCCATTCAGTGTTTCAGACTTTCTTTAAAATAAACTTTTCTTTACAGCATACAGTTAAGCCAATGGAGAAAAAAGGAAAATCTGATAAAGGAAAAGATGTAGAAATAATTGGATCAAAAAGGAAACTCAAAGTTAAGGTAAAATAAAAGGGTACATGACAGCGGAAAGGAGATTTGAGAATAATATATTACATAATAACATTTGATGAAATAAAAAGAAATTAAATGACATTATGTTTAGCTCACTTATTCATAGAACAATTTCTAGTACTAGTACATTTTTTGTAGAATGTCACTTAGAACACTGTGATAGAATATGTAGTTATTATATTTGTTTGTTGTGTATCCTACACGTCTCAAAAATGTGTCGTGCAAAAGGCCTAAATAGTAACATGTATGTGTGTTTTAAAGTGTGAACCCTTGTCTTCAGACTTGTGACATTCTGTGACACACAGCTTAGTACAGGCCATAATAAAGAAGCATGACATTTGAATAATTCAAATGAATTGCATCATAATAAATGAATTATGCTGCAATACATTTTGTATGTTCTTACAACTTAACCATGTTAACGTTGCATTGTTATATCTTCTGAATCTTTCAACGCAATGCTAGTATTTCAATTAGAATGGGAATATTTTGTATTAAACTGCATCATTCCATTACTTTTGTTTGGTACATGTATCAACGAAAAAATGAAAAAAAAAACCCTAAAACCCCTAACTCATAATTTAATGTCTCTTCAGTGATGCTCGAGTATATTTCTTTAATAAAAAAGATTTCGAAAATGCTATAACAGTTTATTTCGATAAAAAAATCCCTATTTTAATGCAAGTATTCAGTTTTTCAGACTTTAATATTCTTTAAAATACACTTTTTTCTTTACAGTATACAGTTAAGCCAATGGAGAAAAAAGGAAAATCAGATAAAGGAAAAGATGTAGAAAAAATTGGATCAAAAAGGAAACTCAAAGTTAAGGTAAAATAAAAGGGTACATGACAGCGGAAAGGAGATTTGAGAATAATATATTACATAATAACATTTGACGAAATAAAAAGAAATTAAATGTTATTATGTTTAGCTCACTTATTCATAGAACAATTTCTAGTACTAGTACATTTTTTGTAGAATGTCACTTAGAACACTGTGATAGAATATGTAGTTATTACATTTGTTTGTTGTGTATCCTACACGTCTTAAAAATGTGTCGTGCAAAAGGCCTAAATAGTAACATGTATGTGTGTTTTATAGTGTGAACCCTTGTCTTCAGACTTGTGAAATTCTGTGACACACAGCTTAGTACAAGCCATAATAAAGAAGCATAACATTTGAATAACTCAAATGAATTGCATCATAATAAATGAATTATGCTGCAATACATTTTGTATGTTCTTACAACTTAACCATGTCAACGTTGCATTGTTATATCTTCTGAATCTTTCAACGCAATGCTAGTATTTCAATTAGACTGGGATGATTTTGTATTAAACTGCATTATTTCATTACTTTTGTTTGGTACATGTATCAACGAAAAAATGAAAAAAAAACCTTAAACCCCTAACTCTTAATTTAATGTCTCTTCAGTGATGCTCGAGGCCAAAATATTTGAAAATCCAAAACCTAACACAACTTAATGGCTTATCAACCAAAAGGACCTAATGTATAACCAACACAGGACAAGGAATCAGAGCTTTGCATTAGGGAGATATCTTTCTTTAATTAAAATGATTTCGAAAATGCTATTACAGTTTATTTCGATAAAAAATTCCCTATTTTAATGCAATATTCAGTTTTTCAGACTTTAATCTTCTTTAAAATACACTTTTCTTTACAGTATACCGTTGAGACAATGGAGAAAAAAGAAAAATCTGAAAAAGGAAAAGATGTAGAAAAAATTGGATCAAAAAGGAAACTCAAAGTTAAGGTAAAATAAAAGAGTACATGACAGCGGAAAGGAGATTTGAGAATAATATATTATATATAACATTGACGAAATAAAAAGAAATTAAATGACATTATTTTTAGCTCACTAATGTCATTTAGAACACTGTGATCGAAAATGTAGTTATTACATTTGTTTGTTGTGTATCCTTCACGTCTTAATGTATGTGTGTTTTAAAGTGTGAACCCTTGTCTTCAGACTTGTGACATTCTGTGACACACAGCTTAGTACAAGCCATAATAAAGAAGCATAACATTTGAATAATTCAAATGAATTGCATCATAATAAATGAATTATGCTGCAATACATTTTGTATGTTCTTACAACTTAACCATGTCAACGTTGCATTGTTATATCTTCTGAATCGTTCAACGCAATGCTAGTATTTCAATTAGGATGGGATGATTTTGTATTAAACTGCATCATTCCATTACTTTTGTTTGGTACATGTATCAACGAAAAAATGCAGTTGAGCCAATGGAGAAAAAAGGAAAATCTGATAAAGGAAAAGATGTAGAAAAAATTGGATCAAAAAGGAAACTCAAAGTTAAGGTAAAATAAAAGGGTACATGACAGGGGAAAGGAGATTTGAGAATAATATATTACATATAACATTTGACGAAATAAAAAGAAATTAAATGACATTATTTTTAGCTCACTTATTCATTTAACAATTTCTAGTACTAGTACATCTTTTGTAGAATGTCATTAAGAACACTGTGATAGAATATGTAGTTATTACATTTATTTGTTGTGTATCCTACACGTCTTTAAAATGTGTCTGCAATACATTTTGTATGTTCTTACAACTTAACGTTACATTGTTATATCTTCTGAATCTTTCAACGCAATGCTAGTATTTCAATTAGAATGGGATGATTTTGTAATAAACTGCATCATTCTATTACTTTTGTTTGGTACATGTATCAACGAAAAAAAAAAATGAAAAAAAACCCCAAAACCCCTTAACTCATGATTTGAGAAAAATCTTCAAAGCTTAATCTGGTAACGTGTTGTTTGCTGATGGATACAATCTTACATGCTCATTATATGGCATAACAGTTGAATAGTTAAACAGGACAACTATTTCTGATCTGGTATCTCTAGCCAAGTAGCCAGTATGTCTGTGAAATATCATCGATACGTTCATTTTCAGTTAAGGTGTCAAAGGACCAATCTAATCAATCACATTTAAAACATAGTATGTAAAAGAAGCCATACTCTCACAAAACATAGTTCTTTTAATACTGTGAGACTGTTTTTTTTTGTTAACTTTGAAATGAATTGACATAAATAAACTTTTGCTGAGTCAGAAATACGTTTTGTTAATTTTGAGCAGATATTGACTCCTACATGAAATTAATTTAAGGGAAAGTGTGCTTTATAGTATGCTTATTTAGATTTTAAGAAAACCAGAGTGCTATTTTTGATAGGTTACATCCAGTACGTCAATACATTACATATTGGTTGAAAATATGCATATATATCATCTATATAATTCAGAACAAACATGGTTTTCATAATTGAAAAGAGCTGTGAAAATTGAAAAAAAGGTTGAATATATGAGGATTTTGAATTAGTGGTATGACATCTTAAATTACTGTAAATATTATTTGATTGTTAAAATATTTAAAACACTTAGGTTTTTTTTTTCAACCCAGGCTTAGAACCCCTTAGTCGTATTGGCAACAACGTTTCCGAATATTTTGTTTTCAACACTCATCAATTTTGTGTTTGATTTCAGTCTTCCAAGGTGTTTTATTTCAACGTCAATGATGAGTCTTTTGAAGACTATTTACATATGAACTTAACAAGAAGCAACGATATATCTATATAATGCTGATCTATTTAAATAGTTTCTCGTCAAAACGCATCGGAAGTGAATTTATTGTGAACATTGGTCCACAAAAATAACTCTATGAAAACTACACTACTGAGGACATTCGCGTAGTAGAATGCTTTATTATCATATGCATTTGATGATTTGACATAATCATATTTGACCACTTTACCAAATGTTCGACTACAATTACTATAAATTTGTTTACATTGTAGACCAGCCAAATGTTCTTATATACCGACAATTCCATTAAGAATTGAATACTTCTTTTTGTAAAGTTATTGGAGTATAAAAGCGTTGACCAAAGTATATTTTGTATGTGCGCACTGTCAACGCTTTTACAAATCTATAAAATTACTAAAAGAAGCAGTCAATACTTTCTATCAAGTTTTTCTTTTATTTACCTGGTCACTTTATTGTGGAAGCTCGTGTCATCATGAATACTACATTTCATTTTGAAATTTTTGAATGAAGGTTAAATTCAGATTTACGTGATATTGCTGTTAGCCAATAAAAAAAACCGTATTATAATGAAACATACATGTACATGTAATGTAATTATTGAATTATAAATTTTGCATATAATTGTTATTCATTGTTATAACCAATAATGGGATGACATTAACAATGTGACGCAATAACTCCGTAGACAAATTGTGTTCCTACAACAATATATTATACACAATTGTTGGGAACTTTGACAGGTTTTATTTTATTTTGCCATATTAGGGAGCGTTGTTTAGTCCAGTCAATTTCTGTTTTACCTCGGACAAATCAAACAAAATTATCAATGAACAAAATTATCAAACAAAATATTAAAAAACACACAATCAAAACGTTGTAGAATCAAAAAAAAAAAAACCCAAAGATCTATGAAAAAATACTTTATTGAAATGAATGTATTTTCTTGTGTTGTATTATAGTTGTTAATACTGACAAATCTGACAAAGACGCCCACAAAAAAGATATTTTAATTGATAGTACATGCAGTATATTGAAACACAATGCTAGTACTAGTATACACTTTCCCAATAAAGTACACATTAAGTTAGATATTAATACAAGGATAAACCAAATCACAGCAACACGGTAAAACCTCTTGCGACCAAATCGTACAATATAATGTAGTGAAAAAACTATAGTTTACTTGACTAAAATCGAAAATATTTTCTAAAAAGCAAAAGACGAAAGATTCGACTACTAAAAGAATAAAGCTAGAAACACAAAGTTGTGGAGCAAGGACTGAAATTGCAAAACCAAACGCAGGAAGAGGTGAGAAGCTTTAATATTATCGTTACAAAGGTCATTCTGTTAGTCAAAATACATTTTCTAGTGTCCTACGGTTTATGATGTAAACCAAATGCAAATGTCATCGAACACAAAACACATCTGTAGGATACACATCTTGCTAGAAACATTAAGTTTGTTCTACCCCTGACATAGGTTTGACCCAATTTCTACATTAACTTTGTATTTAAATTAGCATTCTAACTGTTTCGATTCGAGGGCTACTGATGCCTCTTGAGTAGACGAAAGATGTGACTAATGAATCATACTGAACGCCAGGTATCTTTGGTGATTTAGTCAGTGAGTAAGATAGTGTACGTTCTCCGATTTACGCAACATAAAATCCGTTTGACAGGGTGAACTAGTCGTTTTGAATTGGCTGAATAATAAAAACTTTAAAAAATAGAAAAAATGTAGAAAAGATTTTTTTTCTGAAATAATGAAATTTATTCTTGATAAAGAATGAACATTATATAGTTTTGCCCTAAAACAAACTCACGAGTTCCTACAGCAAGAAACCGATGATAATTTGATAAATTGTTTAAATGATATGTTCGTAAATGGAAAAGGTCATGATGAAAACATGACTGGAACTTCTGGAAAACAGTCGATTTAAAACGAGATTTTAATGAAACGTACATTGCTATTCAACACCCTAACATTGCAAAGCCACAAGGGAAACACTCAAATCTATTGAGAATTGTAAGGCCAATTTATAGTATCTTATAATCGTTTAAGCTGGATTTTGTTATAAATTGATGTTTAATTACCAATCCCTCTGCAGAAAAAACGGAACAACACGTTATAAATTTTATGCGTCCGAAGCGCATTTCTGGATTAACCTTCATCAGGAACGCTCAAGGCCGAATATTTGAAAGACAAAGATGTATAAAAACCGAAACAGTTAAGAGCTATTTGACCAAAAAGAACCTAAAAATGGCCAAATAGTACTAAAATCAACTCTGAGCTGATGATACTCTCTGGGACTGATAGTCCACCAGGAAGAATCGACCCAGTGCTGTGAAAGAAAACAACGTTTTACGTACGAAGCACGTATCTGGATTTACCTTCAATAGGTACGCTCAAAGCCAAATATTTGTGTCATCGCATATGAGTACTTATTATAATTTAATATATTTTAACATGCACCAGCTTTGTATTTTAATAGTTACACAACCAAAGTATGTACAAGTAGGACAACCGCTTGATGAATGCCTAGAAGAAGATACCTTCTTTAATGAATGGGTAGAGAAAAATCTTCCCTCTCGTCATCAAAAGTAAGTTCTATTCTGTTTACTCGATCAACATATGTATGAAAGAAGTTATGCTTAGAATAGATATAAAGCATGCGGCAATTCGGAATAAAAATACCACTCACACGAATTATTTAACAAAAATTTGCGTAATTAATGTTGAAATATTGTCCATCTCTTGTCGTCCTAAACATGCATGAATATTTGCAACTGTATCATAAGCAACAATTATTCAAATAATTCAAATTCATCTCCTACTTTTCCAAAGAAGAAAGAAAAAAAAAGACAATTTGTATAACTGATGAACATTTAATTGTATAGTTTCAAATAGTGTATTACACAACAGGTATAACAAAATCACGTGGATCCTGAAACATTTAAATCCATAAAGGTCAATTAAGTGAAAGATGTTGGCCACTAATTATGATATAAAATTACTATATATTTAAACTTCATGTTGTACAGTCCTTGGATGGTGTAAACCTCCCACTAACACCATACACCATTACACCATTCACCATACACTATTACACTATACACCCTGTTCAATTACACCATACACGTTACACCTTTGTACCATACACCTTATACTTTACCCCATAATGCAATTTAATTTCAAAGAAAGCGTGCGACTGCAAAATTATTTATTTATTTTAAAAAACGAATTTTGATCACAGTATTGTAAATTAATGTATAAAATTAAAAATCAATTCTTATCAATATTTCGCATAGTTTTAAATGTCGTACACCATTCATTCACACCATTCCCGATCGCACGTTACACCATAACACCATTCCCCTTACACCATACACCATAGCATCATACACCTTCTACCATTGCACCATATGTCATACACCATTACACCATACACGTTTTTTTGGGAAGTTTACACCATCCAAGGGCTTTAATAATTGAAATGAAAAATAAACTGCCAGTATCTATAAGAGAATATGGTGGGTACACGTCAATAAAAGAGTATATCAAAAATGCAAAAAAAATGTCCCCGAGCGTAAAAAAAAAATACCAGATAAAAAACCATTTAAAAACAATGTATCGATTTAATCATACCCGTACCTGTACTTAATAATGTCATACTGTTGATTCATTTATTTTCGTGGATACCAATTTTCGTTGATTGAGGAAAACTTCAATTTTCGTGAATATTTGAATTCGGAGGTTTGCCACAGTCTGCACTCAATACTATTGAACATTTTTAATTCGTTGAAAACTAAAATTCGTGGTTCACCTGTACTCATGACATCCACGAAAATTGGTATCCCATGAATAAAAATGAATCCACAGTAATCAAAGCTTTTACAACTGGACTAATAGTAAGTAGCATGCGTTGTTTGCATTTTCACTCATTATAGAGCAAAGGGTGTTCACTGGATTTCCGTCGAACGGCGAAACAGTAACGAGGTATATGAAACTAAAACCATGCCTGACATCATTGGATTACACTCTGCATTTGATCATGTTGATGGTACCAAGATAGTGAATACACAAACTTTGAAAAAGCTAGCTAAGAAATATTCTTTTACAAGTGGAAAATGGATGTTGTTTGGAAAAACGGGACAAGAAATCGATCAACTCTGGAGAACTGTTGCAGATGGTGTAATAAAGGGAATAATTCCTAGTGTCTCTGCAAAAGTTAGTGCTTCAAATGAAGAAAATGACAGTCATGTCATTTGCATTTACAATGACAACTTCCTAAATGAATCAGAAGTTTATGCTCTAAGAGATGGCATCTGGAACTCTGGGATAGATAAACCGTTAAAATACAAGGCAGATATGTATACCTGTTTAGGAATATACAGCCAGAATACATGGGGAATAGATCCAGTCCTGTATCGAGGTAGACTATATATCAAACAATCAGTAATTTTCCATATAATATAAGCAATGCAAATACCGTCTTATTGTATCACCTGTTATGGATGATTGTCTACAGTCAAATTACTGTTCATGGTATTGAACTAATTGGCTCCGTGTAAGAGTATCGCTTTAAATTTCAGGATTTAACAATATGTTTAAATTTTTAAAAAAATGATGTGTTCGTACTCACTCGGAAAGAAAACAAAATCTCGTCAAATCTTCACTTTTGTCCTTTTTCTAGAGCTTGTACATATAAATGTTATACTTTCTAAATGTGCACGTACATGTATATTTGTCTTTACTCAGTCAATTTGTAATTTGTAAATTCAAATAAGAACATAGATAAAAAATTTGTAACTTTTAACTAAAGATGCTAAAATAGCTAGTTTATATATGCATGTTTCTGTGTAACAAACTTGTTTACTAATTATTAAAATACCCAAAGCTGTAAAGAAAATAACAATCTGAATATAAAAATGAAATTGTTATTTCTTTAAGTTCATCAGAAATCGCTCAAAGAAAACATCCCAAACTTGTCAGTATTGACTCAATAATTTAATAAATGCAGCAGTATGCCTTTCTGTGTGCTAACATTTTCAAACGTTATCTGTAGACAGTGTTTCATCAAACAAAAACAAATTTAGGTATAATTCCTTGCAAATATACACTATACCTAAGCTGTTAACAAACCATATTTAAGATACAAATTTAAGGTTTTAGGAGTGAACTTCAAGGTTATGACAATTTTCACTAGTTACATTTGATAGACAGTTTTGTTAGATAATTACTATTTTAATTACAAAAATATACATATATGCACGCTTTCAAAAAGTATAACATGAACCTCGAGCTCTTCAACACAATCTCATATATACAAATGTAAATTTTATTTATGATTAAGTATATTAAGTTTTCATTTTATTATATATATTTCTATTTGATGTGTTGACCATGTTTTATGCGTTTATTCTGTAAACACGTTACCCTTATGTTTTATTTTCAACCAACAAGAGATCATTTAAGCAATTGCTGGATAATGATTTATATTATACCTGAACATGCTTTAAATGAGTTTTAAATAACGGAGTCATAAAGAAAGTTAAATGGGATTGGTCTACAAAAATTCATTTCACATTCAAATAAATTATAGAGCTAACTTTAACTCTTATTCTGCATCTCAATCCATTGAATTTCAATCACAAATTATAAAAATCATGTGTGCAGCTTCGTCAAAAGGACATTAATTGGTTTTTTAGCCATAAAGGCGAGTCTTATTAAGTTTGTTTGATACTATTTAATTTGAAGTAACGTCGAGATAGAATTTGAAATTGACTAAATCTGCCTAAAAAAACATATATTTTCACTCGATATCTTATAAAAGAGGAACGACAGATACCAGAGGGACAGTCAAACTCATAGATCGAAAACAAACTGACAATGCCATGGCCAAAAATAAAAAGACAAACAGACAAATAATAGTACAGATGACACAACATAGAAAACTAAAGACTAAGCAACACGAACCCCACCAAAAACTGGGGGTGATCTCAGGTGCTCCGGAAAGGTAAGTAGATCCTGCTCCACATGTGGCACCCGTCGTGTTGCTTATGTTATTACAAATCTGGTAAATAGTCTAATTCGGTAAGTCACATTCGTAAAAGACTTCCCAAGCATGAATTTATTATAACTTTTGAAAAATCATCAATGACAGTGAATACTTTGAAAGGCCGCTGAACTAGCAAATAAGGTGGTGAGTGGGAATCATTCTGAGGCGTTTAGAACTTTTTAAGATTTATCAAAACTTAGGATTTGTGCATGTACGTAATGGAAATTATATATATGTACATCGCAAAGTATTTCAACAGACAATTGCCAAACAAATATATATCATTAACAGCACTTATATGTTGTCCTCCACCTTTACAGTGGCTGGAAAGTAGACATCTAAGTACTTCAGGACATACACCATCTTATGACGGTGTTGTTTGGTCCTGTTTTTTTAAATTGAAAAGAATTTATATCGATGTAATTATTTGTGGAAAACATCACTAAACAAGCATGATAAAAAGCAATGAACTCAGCTGTTTGTGATTTTTTTCATTTAAGGCAAAGTAACGCTTTCGTCATTGCAAACAAACTCAATGTGAGTCCAAGACGAATAATTCTATCGATTTAGCGGACATAGTTGTTAGATGTCTATCAAGCTACATCTGTTTTTAATACACAATCTGCGGGGTAAAATCAACTGTTCAAGTCTTTATTGTTAAACAATTTAAAACTTAGTTCAGGTCAGTTTTCTAAGATGGAATTTGAAAAGTTTTCGTACAGACCTAAGAAATAACCATCTTTAAAACTATCAGCTGACTTATTATGGATGAAGTTTATTGTTAATTAGACGATAAATAAATGGTATTTTCGTCGTAGAAAAAGATTGTTTAAAATAACAATAGCGGCCTGCTGGATGTTTCAGAAAAAACATTTTCCTTCATGCAATTGTTATTTTATATCATATAGAAGAAATATGGTATGGCACAGCTATTATACCCATCACTTTAAATATAACAATTTTCGAGGATCATCACAGTTTTCTGGAATTTATGCAAATTGAGAAATTTCCTTTAATTTGTTATTGTTTGTTATAGTTTAAGGAAATTCTCTTTTTATTGACGATACCAATACTAACACTGTTAGGTAATACAGCAAATACATTAATCTCCAAAAAAAGCAAAGTTGATCGGGCAGTCATAGACCAAATTTATAAACTTCTTAGACATTTCGTTGAAATAAACAGTATGATCGACCATGGACACATAGTATATCTTTCCCACTCCTTATGGTCATCTTTTATTAATTATACTTGCATGTTCCCTTTGTATTCATCTACATACATTTGTGCTTAAACCAATTTTTGCCCTGGTAATTTCCTGGTGAAAATTAAGCTCAAATGCAATTATATATAAATACAATAATACATGGAATTGCTTTGAATAAATTGAGATAGCATTAAATGAGAGTTACTTTCGAGTTCATCAATTACATGAATTAACGGCAATAATAAAAAAACTTATATCATTTTCAGAAGAAAAAGGACAATGTGATGATATCTTATTTAACTTATTATACGACAAGCAACCAAGTATATCCGCTGTAAGTATACAAATTAAAATCAACACAACAACTGTTTAACAGTTTGATGATTTACTCATCGTATTAGATTTTAGGCTAACTAGATATACCATGAACGAAGAACAACATTACAATATTTAAAGAGTCACGACCGTCGGATTTCAAATTCAAAGTGGTAACTATATATTCAAACGAAATTTTATTTCTATTTCAACCCAGGTCTAGTTAAATATATATACTATACTATTAAAATATCGCAGAAACGGCAACTCCAATAGTGCAATTGCATATAAGTACTAATATATGCAGTGTCTATCTTTCCTTGAAGAAATTTATAAGTTGACTCATAACTTGAATTTCGGACTAACGCTATATTTATCATTAAAATCAAACTGAATAAGTAGTTACGCAGTTAACACTCAATTAACCTACATTGCAAAAAGGTGGGGGACATCTACGGAAAAAATAAAACACCTTTACTCGAAGAAATACAGACAACGCCGTATGCAAATGAATAACGACGAACTAACACAAACCAGTTCAAAAATGTATACCCAAAAACAAAATTGAGCACCAAGAACTCAAATAGTACCAAACAAAACTTGGGTGCTCAAACAAGCAGAGCAATTTCCTGTCGAAAGCGACATTCGCTTTATTACTTATTATAAATATGTTCCTCAGTCATATCCAATGATGAAACAGCATACATTAAAATATAGGACGAAATTTCCTTTTACCTAGTGTCGAAACAATATTCCAACTCAATAATTTTGTTTCTCTTTACTCAAAACCACGATAAATACGCAATGTTTATAGTATTATGTCTGTTAGTTTTGCTCACACATTGTTGTCAATATAATGGAATTACATGCAACTGTCATACAAGTGACTGGTTTAGCTAGCTTTAAAACCAGGTTCAATCCACCATTTTCTACATCAGGAAATGTATGTACCAAGTCAGGAATATGACAGTTGTTTTCCATTCGTTTGTTGTGCTTGAGCTTTTGATTTTGCCATTTGATAAAGGACTTTCCTTTTTTAATTTTCCTGGTAGTTCGGTATTTTTGCTATTTTATTTTTTGCATATTGAAGCTCTGATGATGTTTAAGAAAAAATATTGCAGGTAGCTGGAATCACCTTAACTAAAGAATCGTCTCCATTGCTTTCTATTGCTGGTCCAACGATGAACAGTGCAGTTCCAATAACGCTAGGAATCAAATCGATTTCGAACCTAGAGAAATACGGGAACGATGACGAAAAAGTCAGACTTTCCATCCTATTCCATGATGGAAACATTTGTTTAAAAGGGATTGCGTTTGGTGCCTCGGCTCGCAAGTGGAAAGAGATTTTAAACGTTAAATGCACATATAAAATACGCAGTTACGCAATTAAGGAGAGTAATAGAAAATATACAAATACTAAGTATGAGATACATCTCTGGGAAACTACTGTCTTCAAAAAGTTAAAAAATGGGTATACTAAAATACCAAGAGAGAAAAAAATGAAAATATCAGAACTTGATCAACAATTTGAAAACTTGTTAGTGTCAACATCAAAAGTGATGATTACTGAAATTGAACAATTAATAAGACCAAAAGAAAAGTTCCTGCGAGAAATATATATTAATGATGCAACAGGAGAAATAAAGATAAAGATGTGGTCGCATGACGCAGACAAATTTCCGTACAATGAGGGCGAGTTTGTGAAACTAAAGTACGTGTCCTTGAGATACGACAGTTTCTGCCGACAATGTTATTTAGAAAAGTCTGATAACATGATCATTTTGCGATGTAATGAATAGCAAACAGAAACATGCTTGTGAGAACATAAACACAACACTGTTATATTATTATGACTTATCTATATCAAGAAATGTCATTATATTTTATATTTGTACTACTTAAGATGGCAGCGTTGGTTCCTTTTATAGCTTACTAATATATGATATGGATTCTGCTGAAGGTCGTACGGTGATCTATAGTTGCCTACATCAACGTAATTTTAGTATCTGGTGGATATTGTCTCAATTGCAACCTACCATATCTTCTATTGTGGGTTTTGTGTGGTTCAGTCTTTAGGTTTCCAAGTTGTGTTTTGTGTAATGTTTTGGGGCTTTTTCTTTTTTTTGACATGGTGCTTGGTTTTCGACTCATGAGTTTGAATGTCCCTTTGGTATCTTTCTCCTCTCTGTTCTAATCATGTATATGTTTGTGATGCTATGCTGGTTTCGTGATGCATCATCAGAAGGATCAAATGCACATTGATATTGGTTATTGTTCCCCACCCATATGGCCGTAGAGGAGTTATTAGTATTGCAAATCTATATAACTTTGAATCTCATGATTCAGAGTACAGTTGCAAATATTTTTGTTTATAGTTTCTACACAAACATTCATGAATATTGATTTTCTTAAACAATTTTTCTGTTTTTATTGATTTTTCAACTACATTTAACTTTATTGCAAAATTGTGTTGTTATGATTAATATATTACAGCTTAGTAAAAACAAAATATCCTAACAACTAAATAGCCAATATTCACAAAAATAAAATTGTTTGGCCTATATCACCTTGTTCCAGATTCAAAAGTGTAATGGAAATATTGTAGACTAAGTGCTAATGAGAAGTTAATGTAACAAATCGTATGTAAAAATAACGCATTCCCATTGCAAATGTCATATCTTTGGACGGGTAAGAGAAAAAGGATATATATATATTTTTGCTCAAAAGTAGTACAATAAACTAATCACAGATACTAGGCTTAACATTTTGTACGCCAGATTCGCGTTTCGTCTACAACAAACCCACCAATGACGCTCGAATAAAAAAGATAAAAAGGCAAAATAAATTACGAAGTTGCAAAGTTGTGTAAACAGTTAATCTATATTCATGGTGATATACACAATTCCTCCTAATGTATGCACAAACAAAACATTTGCCAAAGAAGTGCTTCAAATCAACACGCAAGTATATAACGTCAGCAATGTATGTTCGAAACACAGTTTACTTATAGTGCATCAACTTATGTGTAATTCTCGCTGTATACTTCATGCGTCGATAAAGTCGAAGCTATCATTGTTCTTCAAGAAACATTTTAATCATTTAAAAGAGTATAACTATGTCAGAATTAACGGAATCACGAGTCAGTCGAATAAAAAAATCTTAATCATAACGCTGTAGTCTAAAATTTAAAATAACAAAAATGCCGAACTCCAAGGATAATTCAAAACGAAAAGTCCCATATCAAATGGCAAAATCAAAAGCTCAAACACATCAAACGGATGAAAATCAACTGTCATATTCCTGACTTGGTACAGGCATTTCCTTGTGTAGTAAATAGTGGATTAAACCTGGTTTTATAGCTAGCTAAACATGTCACTTGTATGACAGTCATATAGAATTCTATTCTGACAGCAATGTGTGAGCAAAACAAACAGACGTAATAGGTAAAAATGTCAAAAAATTGGGTACAGCAGACATTTTTTTGTTATAATCGTAATCGCTATAAAAACAAATAACTATATCAACAAAGAAAAACAAAATTGCATATAGACACTCTATAAACAAAGTACATAAGCAAAATTAAAGACAAGAATACAAAAATGACCATAGTACAATAACACAATGGCGGGATGTAAAAATACCTAAACAGGCAAAAAGTATATTACCAAAAATTGAATAAACAGTAAAGTTTAAAGATATAGAAAGGCAAATAAAAAAGAACATTATGACACGTAATTAAGATGATAAACAACGTCAATACCTAGAATCTATACTTCAAGACCATCCTGTACTATTTGTGAGGTTGATACGAAATATTTATCAACAAGGTCTTGGGTTCTTCCGATGAAGTTTTTTTTTTAGAAAAAGGACGAGACGTTCTTTGACATAACCCTGGTTTATCAACTTTCTCACAAGGTAATTGTGACGTTTTATAAAGTCTGAGTAGCAGCTGCAAGCTCCTGAATACCGAATGAGATGTATATTCCATATGCAGGTGAAGTTGGTATAGTACTGTTAAGGTGGGGGAAATTTATGATTTCAAAATTAAAATAAATCGTCTAGTTTGTCATATATTCTGGTACTGATATGACCACTTATGTCAAATTCGAGGTATAAGTATATAAATCAGGCGGAGGAAGCCGTGTTTGTTGTTTTCTTTAATTGCTAGCTCTCGATGATATATTAATGGAACCCAATCAGAAAAGTTTGGACTGCTAATGGAAAGAACCTCATCAATATATATGAATGTGAAATTAAATGGTCTGGCTCCTTTGATCTTCTTGTATTTGATAAGTGTCTGAAGGAACTCCGACTCATACTAAAATAAGAAGAGGTCGGCTATGAGAGGCGCACAGTGTGTTCCCATAGGAATGCCGACAATTTGTTGAAAAAGTTTACCTCCAAATTCAACAAATATGTTGTCAATAAGAAACTCCAGAATACTGATCACTTGTTCCTCTGTGTAGCATGTTTTACATTTTTGATCACTTTTAACAAAATATGTCGTATGGTATCCCAAAGCAATAAATTTATAGCGTATGCTACCATTTTATATTGAAAAGCATTGTGGATTATTTCTTTTAGGCGATTTTTCAATTTCACACGGGGAATGGTGGTATACAGGTTTGAAAACTAAAAGATTTAATAGAATTGATTTTAGAGAAAGATCGAGATTTAAAATTATTCAGAAGTTCTTTAAATTTTTTTTAGAATCCACATATGGTTAATACCACTACGCGATTAAACAGTTTCCCATATTTCTGAAGACCGTCTTTCACTGCGGACATACTTTTTGTCGATCCCATGGACAATTGTAGAACATGCAGATGAGCCGGCATAGTACCGTTGTTTGTACGGAATTTTGTTAAAATTTGGTATTGAATACAAACAAGGTAGGTCCTTAGATTTGCTGTTCAATGTAATGTTTATTGAAGCAATGAAGGACTTATGATTAGCCAAAATCTCATTCTTGTCAAATGATATGTTTTTGTATGCGGCATTACCTGAGTGCTCATTTATTCCAAATTCTTTTACAAGACACGCGTAGTAGTACGATGTACATACAAATACAATATTTTAAAACTATTTTATATTATATGTTCCCTACACAGTCTCTAATTCGTGACCATCAGAACGTGTGCCTTTCGTTTTTTCTAACGGTTTTAGAAATGTTTAGATATTTGTTAGTGTTGTGATTTGCCGTCCAACCGAACTTTCAAACTCATGAACAGCCACTTTCTGTCATATTTAATACATTACGTATTTAAATTCCTAACAAATCGTAAATTGTGAAATTTGCAACAAAATTTTATGTATTTAAGTCTTTCTTTAGGTATTAAACCAAAATTAAAATAAACTACCTAAAATACCGTCGTGTATATCTATCAGGAATAATAAATTGTGAATGAAAGTTGAAAAGCTTTAAACAGGTCAATGAAAAGAACAACAAAAGGAGAAAGCTGATTAAACCATATATGTAAAATTTCTGATAATAAAATAAGAACACTAAAATAATTCAAGGAACAAGTGATTAATTTGTAAAGCATAGAAGTTTCCATTATAATACCAAATTCCATATAAATGCGTTACAGGTACATGTATTTAAATCATCATTTAATTTTTAAACACAGAGTTGGAAGCAAAATCACAGTCACATGTAGCTTTTACTTGCAAAAAGTGAGGCGAAGGATACCAAAGGGACATTCAAACTCATAAGTCGAAAATAAACTGATAACGCCATGGCTAAAAAAGAAAACAAACAAATAGACAAACAACAGTACACAAAACACAACATAGACTGAGCAACACGAACCCCACCAAAAACTGGTGGTCATCTCAGGTACTCTGGAAGGGTAGGCAGATCTTGTTCCACATGTGGCGCCCGTCGTGATGCTCATGTTAGTACAAACCTTGTGATGAGTCTAATTCGGTAGGTCACTTTCGGGGAAAAGGGGACGAGACTGTTGTTACTACAATTGGAACATATCCGTTGTCATCTGTGAAACTGATATTTCATAACGGCCAACCAACTTGTGATGGCGTCTGTAAAAGTTACGAAGGGACGATTTCAACTTCACCAGTTGGAACTCTTGGTTTGTATAGCTTCCTTGTTAGCAGCAAACCTCTATCAAGGAAATTATGATAGGAAATAATATCCCCGGAATATCGTATCAATTGGGAGATATATACTCTGTATGCAGGTGCTGCTGGAATGTTGCAACATAGAAATGAGAAGTTCACGATTGGAAAGCTGAAATCATCTATTTTGTCGTAAAATTGTTTTTTCAACCAACCATTATTGTCAATTTATAGATGTAATATCCTGTATCTCAAGTTCGATGGGATAGATGCGTTCAATATAGTCATCAAATTTTGATTTATTTAGTGAGAGAACATCGTCTATAGAAGGGGGCCTCGGTGGCCGAGTGTTCTAAGTAGTTACTACTGTAATCTCTAGCCAGTCAACACGGAGGTTATGAGTTCGAACCCCGCTCGTGCGGGTGCACTCGACTCCAATCTAAAACTGACTAGGATTGTCAGTTTTTCTATCGAAGGTCGGTGGTTTTCTCCGGACACTCCGGCTTCCTCCACCAATAAAAACTGGCCGCCACGAAATAGCCCAAAAGCGGTGCTTAAAAGAGGCGTTAAAACACAAAAAAATCAATCAAATCGTCTATAGAGCGGAAAGGATACTTCTAAATTCTTTCTTTCTTCCTAAGAAGTTCCTGTATAAAGTCAGCCTCATATGATTAAAGTAACAAGTCGGCAAGAAGAGTTGGTTCCCATGGGAATGCCGATTATTTTTTGAAAAACACGTCCTTTAAAGGAAACAAAAATGTTGTCAATCATGAAATCAGGCATCTTGATATTGTCAGTTTTAGATAATTTTTTGCTATAATCAGAGTGATTTTTTACAAAGTACGATTTATGCCTCCCTAAGACAAGTATCTAAGTAGGCCATATTGTTTTATGAAACAAAGCAGGACCACCTCTACCAAAGCTGTCAACTAAATCAACAAATAGAAATTTATTTTGCTTGGATGTACAAGGTTTGTTTTATATATACATATGCCTAACCTATATATTGTTAAGTACTGGCAACTGACATGATACTGGTTCAAAAGAATACATCATTAATTTACATTCGATGATACCACAACTGTTTTAATATATTTCCCTAAAGTTGCCATTCGCTCAGAAAGAACACATGTGAATGACACCATCACGATTTTGTTAATCATAAGTGAATTTTGCTGTCACAGATTTGACAGATGATCACGAACATTTTGCAATTGTCATAATTACAATGATGTCCTCTTTTCTCAATTTTGACATCAACAAATGAGGTATATCTATGAATTTGTACTTACCATGAACAATATGACAAAAGCATCTGGTCGAACATGGTCTATTTACCATTCCTGAGGATCTGAGATCATTGCAAGATGTTGTGGGGTTCGTGTTGTTCAGTATTTATGTGAACTGTTTTATTTTCGTGGTCTCTCATTTTTTCCCATGGCGTTGTCAGTTTCTCGTCGACTTATAATATAGAAATAAGAAGATGTGGTATGATTGCCAATCAGTCAACTCTTCAAAAGAGACCAAATGACACAGAAATTAATAACTATAGGTCACCGTATAACCTTCAATAATGAGCAAAGACCATACCGCATAGTCAGCTATAAAAGGCCCCGAAATGACAAATGTAAAACAATTGAAAGAGAAAACTAACGACCTAATTTATGTACAAAATAATGAACGAAAAACAAATATGTTACATAGCAACAAACGACAACCACTGACTACAGTCTACAGACTACAGTCTCCTGACTTGGGACAGGCACATACATAATGTGGCGGGGTTAAACCCGTTTGAAGGCACCAACCCTTACCTAACCTTGGACAGTGGTATGACATTACAACATAGAAACAAACTATAAAAATCAGTTGAAAAAGGCTTAACTAATCAGATGGATACAAATATAAATACATCTAACAAAAACACAGTGGACGTGGACGGGTACTTATACATCTTCACAACAAAAAGACACTTAGTACAGATCTGAGAGTACTCGCAATTACTGTCAGCTAGTTCAAAGCTAAAAACAAGTAATCAAAAAATCATGCATCTAAGACTAGAATATTCTAAGTTTTATATTTCAGTTGGTATCGTTCATCCTACATTTGTAAATGAAACAAAAATAATTGTTTCAATTTTATTGACGTGCGAAGCGTTTTCTGGATTTACTTCACGAGTGCTTCGTTTGGGACCTAAACCAATCTAAGGTAAATTTTTTCCTGAGGAAAATAGTGTTTTCTTAATTGATATCCCCGGAAAATTACAATCAACCTGCAGCAGTGTTTAACTTTTCCTTTATTCAGTATGTTCCAAAAGAAAGTGTGACCAGGGGACACATCTGTTAATGTTAAAACTTGTTGCAGTTGCTATTTGAGACCATTGACCTCTGTAGAACCAATTATATATAATTATTAAAAATTAAACTTAATTCGGTAATTCGTTAATTGTTCTTTATATTTTTTTTTCTTAAATTTAGATGCAAAATAAATTACACTCATTGTGATACATTTGTATCCCAAATCGTAAAACAATATATGAACTTTATACCGATCTGGTTTTGTAATCTCTGGTGTCGTAAACGGTTAAAAAATAATGTTTACGCCTTATTTAGATATTGCGAGTAATTTCTAACATAGTTTGTGGCGGTAAATTCAGTACTTTTAGAAACTTCGCACTATATAGTCAAAGTTCAATATTCAGTATGTATTGTTTCGACTAGGTTTATTTCCCAATATACTTTAATTAGAATGACAACTTTTAATTGACTGTTATTTATTGATCTGAATAAAATTTTGCACAATAGAAAACATTGAATTACACAAAAACGCTGAAAATCACGTAATTAAATCATGTACAGTGTTTTTGTCATAACTTTTGGAGGGATCAATATGCCCGTTCTTATAAAAAGTAAAATAATTGGAGTGGTCATACAATAATACTTAATATAACGTATTGCTTGACATCCAGTAAGCGTTTTTAAAAGTATTGCAAACAAGATTACGAACATATCTATCTAATTAGACTGATTACTGAATGAGAAATTAAGATTATATACCTCTAATAAATTTCACTGGATACGTAATGTAATGCATCTTCCTACATGTATCAATAATGGAGTGTAGTATTTAAACATGTAGAAAGATGCATTATAGTAAATTAGTAGATTGTTTTCACCCGAGCGCTGCCTTCTAATATATTTAGCACATTAAACATGTTAAAGATTTAGAATATTAAAGATACGGATTAAAACAACGACAGTGTGCAATTAAGGAAAGTTCAAAGAATGTATGATACGTATGTTTTGACGGCTATTAATTGATTATATAGATCGTGTGTTAAACATTTTTTTATTTAAGAAATGTATTCCTCGTGCATAATTCTGCTACCTTGTCCGGGTTTGGCTTTACTTTTGGTGATATTTGATTGAATCGGCTTTAAAATGATTATGTTATGTATTGAATTTTTAAATATTTTGGGCTAGCAATACTGAAGAAATATCGATTGTCGAAGTTCTCAACTGCTGGAGTTAGTTCGGTAAGGACTAAATTTGGCTCGAATATTAAGTCCATTGTTTCAAATTAAAAAAGAATCAAGTTTTTGAAAAGACACGTAAGACAGAGAAATATGTTTAAATAGCTTTTCTTATAAAACATTAATATTTTAGGTGTAATACCACCAAATCGTAGTACGTCACATCCTGTTGCATACGAAAAAGGTTCGAAAAAAAATATTCCCTAGAATTTGACACTTGTAGGAAATTAATCCTACATTTCATTGCAGTTAAACATTTCTGAGTCATAAACATATATCTTGGGAGTTTCAAAGCACCGTTCTATTTTTATTTGGTGTTTCTATAAAATATTTTGGAAACTTGAGGTTACATGGTTACTACAGCTTGTAAGCAGGAAAGAAAGGGTGGAAATTTGATTGGTTAACTTCCACATGTTCCAGTGATAAGTATTATCGTATATACAAATGAAATGTTATGTAAAAATTTGTCTGTAGTACTGTACAGGATAAAACTTTACTCGTGCCAAGTATTTCTTTATTTGAAACAAAGATAAATTCTGCACAATTTTTTGAAAAGTGCAAATTTAACAAAGACTAATAGGGGAAAAACAAAGGTGGCTTTACACCTGAAAACTCATTTATGCCAAAAGTAGAAATTTTTTGTGAAGCTTGACATTAACGTCTAAACGGCAACCAAATGTAAGCCTAGAAAACATACAGTACAATTCTGTAACTCCAAATAAATCAAAATGTTCACACAATACTTCTAGGGTCATCAATATCAAAGTATTCAAATATGACGATTCTTGCCATTTTCAGTTTTAATCTCAAGCCAAAAACACAAATTAATGTCCATGAATGTCATGTTTTTGAAAACTGAAGACGCGTGTTTTTTTGTTTTGTTTATTTGTTAGTTTAGTTGAAAAAAAGGAAAATGGCTTGAATATTCTGTTTCTTAATCGGTCTTTTTTATTGATTTTCTTACTTGTTTGAATAAAACCTCAATTTTCGCCACTAAAGTAAAAAGTTCTCTGTAAAGCCGTGGGTTAATTTCAAGTTTATGTTTAAAATATACAAGAGATTTATTAGCGAAAACAAGATATAATGAAATTACTATACATGGGGAAAATTATTCGTTCTTTGTGTTGTTGAGCACATAATGTACTGTATGTCGCTTCTCAGATACCTTGTTTCAAACGTGCAGATACTCAGTCGCAAAAGCGTCTTGTGTTGGTTTAAAATATCGACAATGAGCTCGAGGATCCCGACATATCATTTTTACTGTATCTGTCATATATTTCTAATGTATAATTATACATAACTTATGAATTCTCGATTAAAATAAGAAACAATATATATCATGTATTCATAATACATGCAATAGAAGCGGATGAGTTTTAATTGTGCCTACAGCCATCCAGGTGTAAAATTGATACACAAATAGGTAAACATCTAGAATTTTTAACAAAAAGAGCAATATTTAGAAGATTAGAACATTTATAAAAAATGGTTGATATGAACGTAATCGAGAATTCATGAACAAACGAAAAATGTATGATTTGGATTAAAATAAGAAACAATATATATGATGTATTCATAATACATGCAGTAGAAGCGGATGAGTTTTAATCGTGCCTACAGCCATCCAGGTGTAAAATTGATACACAAATAGGTAAACATCTAGAATATTTTACAAAGAGAGCATTTTTTTAGAAGCTTAGAACATATATAAAAAATGATTGACATGAACGTAATCGAGAATTTATGAGTTATGTCCAATAACCTCGATGTACAGAAAATATAAATAACAAACCTATTAACAGAGGCACACGATATGGATTGATATGTATTGATGACTCTTCAAATTGACTTAATATTGGTTTTTATTCTTCGTTGTTAACAAACTTTTCGACATAAATTTGACAAGTTAGTTCTTTGATTCTTTGAACTTTCAACTCAATTTGTATATTTACACGAACAATATTAATGTGGTCATTTTTTCGTAGTCATTGGTTTGATAGATTATCTCCTGTATATTAAACTTAAGTGAAAGTGAAACTTGAAAATTTATTTTTGGACTTCCTTTTAAATTTTAAATATTCTGTAATGGTGTATCAGTGACCGTCTTTGAGGTAAGGAAAATGATTTTTAAGCAGCTTTACTAAAATGTATTAGGTTGCTGTAGTAATTGATAATTTCGACGAACGCATTTGACAAAGCGTTTTTTTTCATTTCATGTTAGTTTGGATTCGTTGTAATATACAGAGAATAACAAAAATCACAGGTAGGAATTGTTAACCAGTCACCATTGTTGCCTTTGTGTCAAGCTTTTCAATATGATAACATAGAGTCTGTTTAATATAAGATTAGTTTTTAATGGCAAACATATTTTGTAGCAGATTTAAACATATACTGGTACTATAAGGGGGAGGGGAGTACATACTATAGAAGATTCCTTAGTCATTTTTATAACGGTGACATTTTTCATGATATCTTTATTTTAACATCAAGGTAATAGCGAAAGGTTAAAACGACAACTGTTATCTTATGTGTTGCTGTTCAAAGGTATAGATAAACCAACCACTTTGAAAAAAGACATTTAAATTTTTGAATTTGCAAGGTCACATAATAAACGATAATCAACAATTGAATAATACTATGACACCTGACACAAAATCAAACATAGCGGGGTAAGATACGTTGACGATAGGATAAGCGTCTCCTGTCTTTACATGCAATACCGCCATACGAGTTCGCCGTCAGTCAAAATTTCACAATAGAAAAACATCACTTTCTATGACTTGTAGAAAATCGCATAACCGAAAGCCTTTTCATCAGAAAATACGACATTTCTTTACAGTAGGAAGTAATCCATCAGTGATACACAATACCAACGAAGAATGGAGAAAACAGCTCAATCCAATAAGGACAAAAATAACACACCACGTGAAACAAAAAGGAAATTAAAGGTAAATATAGTGTGTACATGATAGTGAAAGGCTCATTTTGGACTTGCATATTACATACATAACTTTTTATATCTTACGGAGAGCAACAAGTTGTAGGACAAATTTCAAAGCCATTCCTATTAAATCAGTTTTTGCTGAGCATATATTTAATAAGATTCACATAAAACTAAAGGTAAAACTCATATAGGAATCAATATACAGTTGCAGTTTAAAAATACGCGTCCATAAAATTATGGAATACAAAAATTCTTAAAGACTTAACAACACTGTCGTGTTAGTTGATATATTTTCATTGATAACCGATGAGAGCATTTCCGTTTATTCCCAATAGGGCTTGTTTAAGGACATATCAGTTTGCTTAAATGAATACGAATAGAGGAAGCATACATTTAATTGATATTCATGACACAGCAAGATACACATTTACTTACTTTTCCTCTGCTTTGAATGCGTTGTTGTGATCATGTTTTGAGTTTTTGACTATTTGAACGCGTATTCCAATCTTTAAGTACATTGAAGAAAACAGAAGTGTATACAATCCACTCTTGTAATATGTTGGTACAGCGAAAAACTGGTTTGATCAAGGGTTATATCTATGGTGTTCTTTGACTTTTCTAATTTGTCCTTTAAATACGCATGACACTTGCTGCTGTAGATCTTATGTGTATGTCGTATTCCTAATTGATTTCCTCTATTTTGAACGTTTAGAAAGCTAAAACATGGTACTTCTGAACACTACGCATATGAGACAGTATATTCGAAGCTTTTGTATATTGTAAAATTGTTTGTTATCGTATAACGTTTATCTAAATATTCAAAACGATGATTCTGTGATGTTTCTAGAGTTATGATGATCATGGATTGAAGGTTTTTTTTATACATCTAAAATAAACAGTATGTTTTAAATATTATTACGGACGTTTGCAGTCTAATGACATTTCAAGATCGTTCGCGTTTTAAATTATCCCTTCAATCTTGTCACCTGTCACTACAACTATACAAAATATGATCTAATGATGTTTAACAAATTTGTATGTGTATGGGTGCATTAGGTTTATTAAAACATAAGACATAATATTTTTGTTTAAATATTGTTTAGGTTATTGAAACATTATGACATATTATTATACAAATCTTAAGTGTTTGTAATTACCCTTCCATGTTGCCACCAGTCACTACAACTACAACTAAAATAGTTTGCCAAAATTTAAAAACAGTTTCTAGATTAGGAAAACTACCATCTTTCCAGTTAATCCAAAAACTAGAAGGATTTTTGATACATCCAATTATCGGATGATAAAGTATAATGTGTCGCAGTTAATCTGTAGTCTACTCTTAGTGGGGGAGATTAGTATTTTGGTTTGGTTAAATTGCGGGAACAAAAGTTTTCCTTACATACATGTAAGATCAGTTAAAAAGTGTTTATCAAAGCAAACGAAGCAAACACACACAAAAAAAGAAAAAAAAAGAAAACGTATATTATACATGTTATATAAATACAAACATTTAAATGACAATTAGTGTATCATTATATTTCTCCACTTAAATAAATCAGAGTTGCTCCAAGCTGTTCATATTCCAACACCAACGAAAGTAGTAGAAATTCAATCGTTTAATTTAGTGACACTCATACATGTATAAAAGTCTTCTATAGATACAAAATGAGCAATGTCCATCTCTCAAAAGATCTAAAGTGGACGAAAAAGGTGGTACGACTAAAACTGCAAAAGGATTGACAAAAAGAGGTAAGTATCCACGCATTTTGATATGATTCTTCTATAACTTGAAACGTTGTAGTGGTTCGCCTTACTGCAATGGTTTGTAAAGTACATCGAATGTAAGTTATACACAGGCACAAGTATAAATAAAAAACAAGTGTAGTTTACCGATGTTAAAAAAATCAATTAAGACTAAACAATTAAGCAGGAACCTGTGATATAGTAGTTGTCGTTGATTGCTGTATTTCATATGCGATTTTCATTTATTGTTTTGAATATAAATTAGGACGTTGTTTTTCTCGTTTGCAATGTTTTCAATTCTTTCAAGTCGATGCCTTTTATAGCTCACTATACAGTATGAATGTGTCTAATTATTGAATGGCGTACAATGACCTGTAGTTAATTAAATCAACGTCCTTTTGTCTCTGATGATAATTGTTTCATTGGCATCATATCAGATCTTCTTATTTTGATAAACCAAGGTTTTAAAAAATGAAGGAATCACATGAACTTTGGAAGCAGCATGACCAGGTGTCTTTTACTATGCATGCATCACATGCCATGAAAATCGACTCTCAGTCGGATTTTCACAATCGGAAAAACGACACAATCGTTTAAATAAACTCATCGTAGATACCAGGAATTTACAGATCAGATGGCCATTTTGATATCTAAATATCCAAGCCCCTTAAAAACAATTTGATATTGAGTTCCGACACTGATAGATCGTATCGGACACCGATTCGCGATGGTGACCGTACAACGTTTAAAGTGTCAAATTAAGTCATATTTCTTATTTACTCTGTTAAAGCAGTTGATATGTCAGGAGCACGCTCCTACTAATGATGTCAGAGTTCTGTGAAAATGCGAGAGTGTAACGTATTAATTGAGAATTCAGAAATAGCAAGTTGACAATTGGAAAGTTGATGTTCGAAATTAGTCATCTGTGTAAAAATTAAGGTTAAGATCAAGGTGTGAAGCAAACCTTCTATTTCGGTAGTATCCTTAATCTCAATTTCACTGGAGTATATGAGATGCAGGTTTTGACTGAAATTTAAATCGGAAAAGTTCAAACCCGAACACTTGAAAGCCATTGATATATAAGATCTAAACACGCAAACGCTAAATGACCAACATACGCAAAATGTACATTAAAAGATAGACAAATTCATCTAAAGTCAGTTTTTAAAAGCGGTCGAACATATTTCCTGTGAGCGAACACCAAGCACATCTGTGAAATAAACATCTTTCGCCGCCAGTGAGTAAATAACTAATTCCGTCGATTGATGCAGAATGTATTAAAGCCAATCTGACAGCGATGAAGAGTTGATAAGGGAAAACATGGAAAATGCAACGCTAATTGAATAACTAAGAACAGACATAAGTTGTCGCAAAGGAAAAAAGAATTATATGACATACTGAGATATAATTATTATCAGGAATATACAAAGTTTTTGATGTTAAAAGCATGTTTCACTCATACAATTTTGTAATTATGCTGAAGATAAGGCTGCAACTCAGGCAGAAAAGGTGAAATTGTTTGGAATTTTAAACTGAAATAACATAACTCCAAATACCCCCTCTAAAAAAAACGAAAGATGATACGACAAATGGTGAGGCTGCAAGGGAAGAACTCACTACTACTTTGTAAGGCTATTCTGAAGTTTCTTGAAATATATTCATTGTTAACTTCTTGACTTGAAATTTTGCCATCACACCATGGGATTTTTATTTACATAGCTCTTTACTCAAGGTTCCCCGTGCATTGCTTACACATATGATAGAAATAATTCACTAATATATTAAATTATTAATTTTTATTTTACTAGTTACTCAACCAATTTATGAACTAGCAGGACAGTCAAGTGAAGATTGCTTAGAAGAGCATCCTGTTTTTAACAAATGGGTGGAGGAAAATCTTCCGTCTCAACATCAAAAGTATGCAGTATGTTGTTTGCTTCGATCGAAAATTATAAACTATACTTCATGATATGATAATAATAGAATTAGCATGAAAAGCAATTTTGGAACAAATTCCAGACAAAATGTTTTTCGAAAATGTACAATTGTGTGCTTATTTGCTGAAACTTTCGCTAAGAGGTAATTTTCTTTTATTTCAAATACATAAAATTTCCCATCCTGAGGGAAAAGTTTAAACAAATCAACAAAGTCGATTTGAATGCATTGAAAGCGCAAAAAAATAAACTACCCGCGAAAATATCCACGTATACAGTTTACGTATACAACTTTAGAAATTGTTAGTGTAGAAATCGTTTTATTACAGGTTCCTTAACGTATCATGGCCGTTCGTTGTAAAAACGAAGACATGGAACTCAATACAGTTTGCTCTTGAACTATCGTAAAACCGCATGATCACACTTTGCATAATACATAAAATATGAGCTTTGATATTTGGTGCTTTAAGTGAAATAAGTAAATCGTAAACTAAAGTTTAATGGGCTAAGTTCTGCTTACCACTTGATGCTTTCGTTTTCCCGTTCGTTCCATTCACTGTAGTCCCCACTATATGAGCTAAAACGGAAACTGTTTCCAAAAATAATAAAGCGTAAATCTTTAAATAAATATAATCCACTCGTTTAGTGCATTAATACATTTTTACACTATTCATTTACGTACATGCCACATTATAGGTAAGTGCCTGAAATTTATATTCCAAAAGGAATTCTAATCATAATGAACAAAGCACGAAATATAAAAAAAGAGAATGAATGAGTACAACCATGTACACTGTGTACACTCCTTTACGCATCTCCATAGAAATATTGCCTGATTGCATGTCACATACTATCCGATATCTTAACTCAAAAGATTTCTTATCTAATTCAGAAAACTCAAATAATCTTTGTAGATATACATCCGAATATTCATATGTATGTATGGCATTTACTTCTCTGCAGATCAAAAGGGGTTTACTGGATTTCCATTGAACGGCGACATGACAACGGTTTATACGAAACTAAAAGCATGTCTAACATCCGTGCAGTACAGTCTGCCTTCGAGGGTACCAAGATAGTCAATAGTAAAACTTTGAAAAAGCTTGCTGAAAAGCATTCATTGACCAATGGGAAATGGATGTTCCATGGAGAAACGGGAAACGAAATCGATCGACTCTGGAGAACTGTTGCAGATGGTGTAATAAGGGGAATAATTCCTACTTTTTCTGCAAAAGTTAGTGCTGCTGGTAAAGAGAATGAAAACCACGTAATTTGTATTTACAATAACAACTTCCAAAATGAAGCAGATGTTTTTGCTTTAAGAGATGGCATCAGGAATGCTAGGATTGACAATCCATTGAAGTACAAGGCAAATATATATACGCATTTGGGAATATGTCGCCAAAACAAATGGGGGATAGATCCAGTCCTGCATCGAGGTAGGCTATGTATTTTATATTCAGTCATTTATTATGTAAAATCTAAATAATGTTTTTTGGTTCCAACTTCCATCACCAGCGATGGGCATTTATTCAAATTACTGTTACAGACCGTTCCACTCTCATTCTAATTAATTTTCGATGGTTAACGATATTTTGGTCCTTTTTTAGAAAGATTATATCTAGAAAACGCCTTTCTTATATTTTTTGATTTTTGAAAGAGGTTAGATTATTTGCTTAAAATTAACCGTTATTTGGTATAAAAATCATCGTTTAATTACATTAAAGTATACAATATTATAACAATCATGTGTGCCCGTGACTAATATGGAATAACAGTTCCACCTGTCATGAACTATTGCTATTAAGTTTGCATATGGAGGTTAATGTTAATCAAAGATCAGATCAATTGACCGATAAAAGGAGAAAAAGTGATCGAATTCCTATTTCATTCGATCAGAATTTACTGAAAAAGTATTAACACACGTTATTCAAGCTCAAATGCTATGTCATCATGGCTCATCATCGCAAAAAATAGTCTCAACCTATACTATGTTTGAATCCTATCATGTAGAACCCAGCGGTTAGATAAATATAGCAAAGACAAATACTTTGATAGATGAAATTGTCAACACATGTCAAATTGATCATTTGATACGACATAGACACTTTCTTCATAGAATAGTTTTTTTTTTTCTTTTTCTTTTTCTTTCAATGAACACGACTATTTAGATATGTAAGATCTTCGAAAATCATTTTAGTTTAGTACACATGGCAATTTCATTTATGACAAAAACAAACTTATCTTTGTTTAGTATTGCATTGTATTTTTTAAAAGGATATATATTTTTTTTAATTTTCACTAGAGAACTTTGACTGTAAAAACTGGGACATAATTTGTTGACGAGATTTGACACTGAAAAAAAAACTTATCTTTGTTTAGTATTGCATTGAATTGTTTAAAAGGAGATATATTTTTTTTAATTTTCACTAGAGAACTTTGACTGTAAAAACTTGGACATAATATGTTGACGGGCTTTGACCCTGACTGACTAATGACGATAATATACATCTTTACATTACCAATTCTTGGGAATAGTATACTCAAAATATATTATGTCCTAGCCAATTCGAAACAGTTTTAAAAATATAATGACTGGAAATTTTCTTGTATATAATAACAATACTGTAAAAACATTTAGCTATTTCCGAAATGATAAAATAAACAATTATACAGAAACTTAAGTTTTTTAAAACTGTACAGAATAAGGCAATTGCGATTATAATTTTCTTTCTTTTTTTCTATTTTATTATCACTAACAATAAAACGAACTTTCACTTAAAAAATACTCAAATGTGTTATTTTTACAAACAAATTTAAAAAAAAAAACAGTGTTTTATTCGTTAAATCTTAAAAAAAGTATAATTTCATTCAATATTTGTTTTGTTGATCACAAATTGTTTTTGCTAATTGTTTTTTTATTTTAATAATCATGCATTTGATTACTGGTCAAAGGTATTTGTGTTTTAATATATTTTTTAGCAATGAATGAGTTGTCTTTTATTTTTGTCTAATACAATATTGACTCTTTGATTATGTATGTTCAGCGAATAGTATTCCTTCTTTGTTTTGATCATGTTAATAATGTAGAACTATTTAATTGATTCCAAAATTATAAAATAAACAACAAGACAGAAATTAAAAGTTTATATTAGAACAAAAAACGGCAATTGCAAATATTATTTTTTTCTTTTTTTGGTTTTATTTTCTTACTATTAACAGAGATGTACAATCAAGGAAACAATTTCAAAATATATAATATCACCTTTTGTCCTGTGACTTAATGTCCAACACTTTGTGTGGGTTTTTTTTCAAGAAATATATTCTTCTGTAAAATTGTTTTTATTGAGGAAACAAGTTATACTAGATAAAAGTTATCCCTGTCCATTTCATAAAATTTCATAAAAACATGAATATGTTTCGTTACAGAAGTGTGCCTACATGCAATGGGGTAATAGATAAGAACGGCGGCTTTGGTGGCCATAAATCACTGACCATTTCACAACGCTTTAAATTACTTCACAACCTGGAAATGTCTCTTTAATTCGAAATGACACATTTTATTTTGTTTTGTTTTAAACTTAAAAATAAAACGTTATTTACGATCGTTTGGAATATTCGGTAAATTTACATAGCCGTTGACATCTTTCTGTTCAAATCTTCCAAAGTTTCGCTAAATCTCGTTGAACAAGTAATAAGGTCACATCATAAGGACAAACCTACGAGATTCTAATCCTGTTAGTATAATAGTCCCAGGTAAAAGTCATAACATAATAAGTTTAAATGCAGATAACAATGAAATTTACTTCAAGTTTAATAGTTTCATGCATAATTGAGAAAACAAATATGCTTTTCAGACGAAAGTAGACAGTTTGAATCATTATATGACTCATCATACGACAAAGAAGCTAGCAAATCAGCTGTAAGTATAAATGTAGCTAATTGTTTTGTTATACCAATCAAGCAATCAAAACTAAAATTTACAAGGCAAGTGTTTTAATGTGTTAACACAATACCACGTGAGTATTGTAATGTATGGTTTTATACTATATTGTCTAAAAGTGTCTGAGATCAAACTACCAATACAGACACGATTCATGTCTATGCTTGCTATATGTACTAAATATATTCTGTTTCAAACTTTTGACAAGAAATTAGAAGTTTACCAAACACATTACATGAAGGAATAGATGCTAAAAAGACTCTTTCCATTATTAGGAAATCTCTATTTTTAACCACAAACCATATCGTAGCACACATAGTCTCATATTTCTTTGAATTGTATTTCTGGTATTTGTTGAAAACATATCAGAAATATGGTAACCCGTTACAATGTTAACGGGTGTCTTTGGATTTCAATTTGTATGAATATTGTACAATTTGTTTATTAAAGTAAAACATTTATTTGGTAATATAAAATAAGAAATTAGTTCTTATAAAATGCAGGGGAAAGAAAAGGTGTCGACACTGATTGGTATAAAGGATTTTTATTGATTTCAAGAAGGCAAATTATAGGCATTTTGCATGAACTGATTAAACACTATTGCTTCTGCACCCATTTATATTGAGATTATCAATGTATAGAAGGGTAACACAAATACTGGAAATTATAATAGGAAGGCATATTTGAACTGTTGCTCAGATAAGAAGACCGTATTTTTGTACTACCAAACTTCCTGGAACCAGTGTGCTCTAATATCCAAATAAAAGTATTTCATGCAATGATTGTCACTTTATTCTATCTTTAAACAAAATAGTAATAAATGCTTGACAATGCAGAATTTAACAACACAGAAGAATTAGGGATTTCAATTTGTGTTTTTATTCTTAACAAAATGATGAACACAAGACTCAAAATGACACACAAATTAACAATTATAGGTCACCGTACGGCATTCAACAATGAGCAAAGCCCATACCGAATAGTCAGTTATAAAAGGCCCCGAAATGATAAATGTAAAACTATTCAAACGAGAAAACAAACGGCCTGATTCATGTTCAACATAATGAAAGAAAAACAAATATGATATACATCAACAAACGACAACCACTTAATTACAGGCTCCTGACTTAGATAAAGGCAACAGTAGTATACCGCTATTCGAAATTCATAAATCGATTGAGAAAAAAACAAATCCGGGTTACAAACTAAAACTGAGGGAAACACATCAAATATAAGAGGAGAAACAACGACACAACAGAAACACAAAACTAAAATGCAACACACATAGAAACGAACTTTGATATAACAATGGCCATTTTCCTGACTTGGTACAGGACATTTTAAGAAAAAAATGGTGGGTTGAACCTGGTTGTGTGGCTAGCCAAACCTCCCGCTTTGATGGCAACGTTAAATATAAAATTAAAATTACAAGATTACATGAGAGAACTACAATACAAATAATTGGGAGAACATACAGGACAGAGACACACACAAATAATAGCTTCAAAAGGTACCAGGCTTATAATTTAATACGCCAGACAGGCACATACAGAATGTGGAGGGGTTACATGTTAGCAGGCGCCCAACATTCCCCTTAATTTGGGACAGTTGTGTAACAATACAAAATATGAACAAACTATAAAAAACAGTTGAAAAATGCTTAAGGTGTCAGACCACCAATTACTCCCTCCAAATTAGAATTTGACAGATAATATAGCCTAATGTAAACAGTGCATAAACTCTCCGCAATCCCATTTATTGTCTCAAATGAAAGTTTTCTACCTTAAATTATATTGACTGATAGTAAGTAAAAACAGTTTAATGACCATAACTGCGCTTTTGATCAATTAATAGTCCCATTACTGAAACCTGGTGAAAAAGGGGGGTCATTATTTCTTGACTCTTCAAAACCTTGGATTTTTTACTAAACTCATTGTACAAATAGTGGAAAGTCTTTAAAGCAGTAGGACAAACGAGAAAAAATCAACCAAACCTGATCTTGACATTGAAAGTTTATGTTCCTGTAGTCCAAAATGAAATTTTCATGTATGTTCTATTAAAGTTATACATTACGGTCATTTTAAATTGAGCTGTGAATATTGTAATTTAAGTCGCATTATGCTCAGATAGGATTGTTTTTTTAATACAAATTGACCAAGGATTAAGAATAAAGCACAACAAAAGATTTCTGATCAACTTCTTTTGCTCTTTAGGTGTCAGACCATCAATTACTCCCTCCAATTTAGAACGTATGTAAAAGTAGGCCTACTCGGACAAAAAATAGTGCATTTGATGTCATTGTTTACTTAAACTAACCAACAAATTTGCAAAAATGAAACTTTTGGTGAAAGAGGAATATATTTAGACCATTTTGAGCAAAAATTTACTTGTCTATGAGTTTGCATTAAACATTGATGATTAATGCGCTCCATAGTATACTAATTTAAAATTTCCAGAAAACCAGGCGTTATTTTTAGGGGTACCTCAGTTCGGAAGGTCTCTTCTTTCTTATAAGATTTTAAAGGTATGTTGAAAATTGGCATGTAGAAAGGTGATACCTGTACGATTCAGGATATACCTGTTTTCTATGAAGTTAAACTTAAGGTAAAATATTTAGAAAGCTGTGAAAATTGCAAAATTTGGTTGAACAGATAGGGATTTTTAATTGGTGGTCTGACACCTTAACTCATCAGATAGATACAAAGCAAAAACAAGTAACAAAAACACAGAATGGACGTAGCAGGGTACTTATACATCCCCAATGTCATTTATGACATTTGACCATGGTTCAAATTAAATGTCATTAAATTTTTAATATTTTCACATCATATTCATTTCATATATAATAATGTTTTTGGTTAATCATCAGTATTAACAACATGGACACATTTCTACATTAAAAAGGAAAATGGCACATTTTGGTTCCAAAAGCAGCCATCCTAGCATACTGAATCCAAAACATGTTGATAAGAAACATTTTGTGCATACAAAATATACATATAATTTGCCTTCACAAATAGAATGAAAATTACCCTTGACTGTTTTGTTTGTTAAGTATCATATTTCTGAAACATATAAAGAAATACCATTCAGTGAAATTTGGTTTTGCCTCAGAATAACTGCAAAGTAGTATTAGTAGCATAGTAGTTTTTGCTGCTAACATCCCCAAAATGTACGGAAAGTCCATTAACTACCAATTTTTCAGGGCATTTTCCCTAGTTTTATCACCTTATTTATAGTTTCAAGAAAAAAAAGTAATAATCCGTGCTAACCCCTCTATATAAATTGTAGGAGGTTATTATAGAGAACTGCTCTTAATTTGTTTCTTTCAAGATGAAAAAAATATGAAAAGATGTTAGAAAGTGAAACAGAACTATCTTTGTCTATTTTTATTATTAATCGTTGATATTCATACGTTAAATAGGCCACACAATAGAGATTTTCCTAAAAGTTGACAAAATATCAACCACATTTAGGCATATAATACATCAAGCACAGGGTTCAACAAACTAAAGATATGAGTCAGATTAATTATTGTTATACTAACAATATTAAACATCAGCCTTGTATGTAACGGCATGTATTGTACTATCAGCTTTTCATTTTGGGCAATAATGGGCCCTTATCAAAAACCTATTTCTGATCTGTCTTATGGTTAATTGAGACAGTACAGATCTTTAGATCATATTCAAATTTATTCTCATTCAAACAATTTATCATGCATTGTTACACACATAAAACGTAACAACGCAGTATACACTCTGCATACTCTATAAACATGATATTTGTATTATTTAGAACATAAGTATCCAATGAGCCTGTATTATCCATCTGATGTCGATGCTAAATGCCAACCCATTAAGAATGATTCATGACCCGCTGGTTTTGTGCTTTTCGACATTTATATAGTTTGTTTTCCGAGTGATGTTACTTTATCGTGCCTGCTAAAGGTAAAGTTTCAGATATAAGTGTTATATATGATCACGGAAAATAACATGTGTATTTTAGTATCATTACGAAAAAAGACTCAATTTTGTGTTTGTGGGTGTGTTTGTGTGAGCAGATGAGTTAATGGTAACTGCATCATTTGATTGAAATTTAGATTAACAAACATAAAAACTACAGGTATTTTGATTTACAAATTATGTTTTATTGAACATTTGCAGGTAGCTGGAATCACATTGAAAAGAAAGGACTCTCCTATACTCTCTATTTCTGGGCCAAGGGAGAAGTGTCACTATCCAATAACGCTCGGCACCAAAGCGATTTCACCTATACTTAGACACGGGAAAGACCATGACGATGTCAGAATATGCATTGTATTCCACGATGGGAACACTATTATGAGAGGGGTTTCTTTCGGGGATGCAGCCCGAAAATTTAAAAGAGAGTTACAAATAGGTTGCACATACAAATTTCGGTATTACCAAATTCAAGACAGTAAGAAAGAGCACAGCAACACCAAATATGAGATAACTCTTCGGGAAAATACTACCATCAAGACGATAGAAAAAGGGTATAATGAGATACCAAAAGTGAAAGGAAAGAAGATATCAGAAATTAATGAAATATATAAGAACTTGTTGGTTTCAACATTGAAAGTGAGAATTAGTAAAATTGGGGAGTTGTTTAGACCAAAAAAAAAATTTCTTCGAGAAGTATTCGTTAAAGATGAAACAGGAGAAATGAAGATGTTGATGTGGTCATATAAGAAAGCTCAGTTTCTTCATAGTGTTGGCGATCATGTCATACTGAGATATATGACCGTGAAGTACGATGACCAACATTGTTTCCTACTCAAATCTGATAACACGAGAATTGTAAGATGTCAGGCAAAGTAAAATGAAGCATGTTTAGACAATAACTACACATGCGTACACACATAAAAAAACATAACTATTATGAAGTTTAGAATACCATTTTTATTTGCATATTTGGATAGCTAAAGTTGACTCTACTTTCGTGCTGAACTTTTACTATGATTTAAGGAGCATTGGTTTTGAATGTGAACTTTCTTTATGAAATTAAAACTTCTTCTTTTTATGCTTTTTAATTGATATGTTATTTTTTTTTATATTGAAACATCAATAAGTAGGGAACAACAACAAATCTCAGGGTTGTCACAATTGTACTGACTGATATCAAGAAAAGGGGTAGTGCTATCAACATATGGCCGACATCAGTATTGGTAAATTCTAGCAAGTACTCTTTTGGCAGGTTTTGGCTGAAAATAACCACAGTTATTACGACAGTTTAAAGAAGCAGTTGTTGAGACTTTCACATTTATACAATTTTGTTTTTGAAATTAATACCAACCATTGGTTAGTTCAGATTGGTTTTAGTAGAATAAAGCATAGCATTTACATTGTCACTGTTCGACACAACAGGTGCAGTATAGCCAAATACCAAAAGAAAGTTGAACTGTTTTAGTTGAGTAAAGCATAGCTTTAACATTGTCACTGTTTGAAGCAACATGTAAAATTGAGAATGGAAATGGGGAATGTGTCAAAGAGACAACAACCCGACCATAGAACAGACAACAGCAGAAGGTCACCAACAGGTCTTCAATGCAGCGAGAAATTAAATTCCCGCACCCGGAGGCGTCCTTCAGCTGGCCCCTAAACAAATATATATACTAGTTCAGTAATAATGAATGTGCATTAGCGCCAACTACCAGAAGAAGGTTGAACTGTTTTAGTTGACTGAAACAAAAATCTCTAATTCACCTTTATCTATAGAAATTATCCGAGTCAAGCAATTTTCTAGTACTGAACATTTTTGCAGGTCACGGTAGCTACATGCAAACATTGAAATAAGAAAATTCCGAACTCCAAGGAAACTAGCAAAGCAGAAAGTCCCTTATCAAATGGCAAAATCAAAAGCTCAAAACACATAAAACGAATGAAAAACAACTGTCATATTTCGGACTTGGTACAGGCATTTCCTTATGTAGACAATGGTAGATTAAGAGTATTATCTTGCTAAGTAGTGAAAATCTTGACAGTTCAATATATTCAACACTTAATGATATGAGTTTAGGGATGGAAAACTGATATTTAACATTTTACTATATCAGGGGGAAAGCCACAACTGAGAAGGCTAACCTCTATTGCGCACTATGTGGTCTTACGGCATGAAAAGTAAAATATAAATGGTAGGGATGTGAGTCTGAACTGTGTTCAAGATATTAAACTATTTTAGATATGAAAAAGACGAAACATGTTCCCCTAGAACTAAAACTATACTCTCTACAAAGGTCTGATCAAGGCAAACGAGAAAAGAAATGGTTCAAATAGGAATCTGAACCATTTCAAGGAGATTTCACAATTAATTATATAACGCGGGTCGTGCATTAACCCTGCTTGGGCCAAATTCTAAGGTGCTTAGAAAAGCTCACAACATTGCAAAGATACATAAACATATTTAAAAGTTGCTTAAATCATTTTAACCTGTTTGTCACTTGTTAAGTTCAGGGGTTAACTTTTATATTATGAGCATTGTCTTGATGGGGAGGGGGGGGGGGGGGGAGAGGGGGGAACCAATATACTAATTACCATATCCTTGTGATAAAGGATAGAAAGGATGAATTCCAGACACGAAAATGTCCTGACATCATCTTTATTACCCGAGGTCAAAGGACTACAACAAATGAAGATCTAGAGAAAAAGTATCACATCGGTCAATAGTCATGATAGTAATAAACTTTCATAGCAAATTTTATAAGTCAATGTCAAAGAATACAACTTTTTAGGCATCGAAAAGGTAGTAATATAATTTCCTTACTATAAGGAGAAAGAATGCTGCATAAGTGGATACAGTTTGCCCTGGGACATACTGACTTTTCATAATTTGTCTGCAAGGATTCCAAAAAATTAATGTGAATAAAGCCAGGTACTCTTTAAAACTTCTGTAGCGTTCCCTCGACATGGGTCAAACAACAATGTTACTCTTTTTGTGTATTTGACAGTATAATGGTAAACACGACATAGTTTATAATCGTATGATGCCAATCTTAATACATTCTTCGTGGGTTTTGACATAATCTTCATCAAATAAGCTTAGGACAAAGTTTTGGAAGCCAAATCTGTAAAACCTACTAGCTAATCCAAAACAAATTGACCAGTTGGTAAACAAAAAAAACACAAACCTTCCGAAGGTCAAGCTAACCAGATAGAGTCACAACCTTACTTTAAGTGCAATTGCATACTATTTCAACGTTTAATTTACAATGAAAATGTATAAACCTACAATTAAAATACTGGTTACTTTTTGGACGATATTCTATTGGACCTGCAAGTCGATAATATAAAATATACAATAAGAATTATAGCTTGTTTTCCCATAACTATTTGTGTCGTTAGGTTGCTGTCTCATACATGTTTACCTTTCATCACCTTTAATTCATATACTAATATAAGAAAGCACCCCTCTGGACACTCATACGAGTCAGAGATAATCTCGACCAGTTAATTCACATGGTTGTTTATTTCATGGGTAAATCCATTTTTGTTTTTTAGTTTGTTGTTTTATAACATAAATCAGGCTGTTGGTTTGACTCATTTGAACCGTTTTACATTTTGTTTTGTCGGGGCCTTTTATAACTTGCTGTGCGGTATTGGTTTGGTCATTGTTGAACTCCGTATGGCGAATTTAATTGCTTACATCTATGTCATTCGGTCTCTGATGGATAGTTGTGTCATTGGCAATACTACCACATCTCCATTTTGTATCAAGGAAATTCAGGCACTTAAATACTACGGCGATCAAGTTATACGCAAATTTATTGCTTCGAATTTTGTATAGTCTTGCCTTCTTCATAAAGATTATAACATTTGAATATTGGAATCTAGATGACAGATATTATGAATACAAATGTCATATTTTAATTAATATATCCATTACATGTTATAGAAAAACACATCAAATATTTTCGAACATTTAATTTTAATATCTCAAGTTTAAATATTCCTTCGCAAAGTAGTAGGGCTATCAAAACCTAAATAAAATAGTATTTGTGGACCAAACTTTAGGATAATAAATTTTGTCGAAAATAAAATATAAAATAAATACAATAAAATATTTGTACGAATTTCAAGCCTTAAACCATGGAAAATCTACTTAGAAAATGGAACACTCTTATGTATACAAATTATTCATGTTGTTCTAAATCATCCTAAAATTTTATATTTCGGCAAATCAAGGCTATTACTTTTTTTTAAATATATTAACAGCCCTCAAATTAATTATGAACTATTGATAAACACATTTTCAAAGCTTTATTCAAGGTTTCATAGGTAAAATAACCATTCTATATGCATAAAAAAATATTTTAAAAGGATTTATACATGTATAAAAACACCTGAAAAGTTACAACGCAATTTTGAAAGCAATCACATGATTTCTCGATTATAGATTTACAAATGAAAACTTTTGCAATATTTACATTAGCCAAAGTATGCTAGTTTTCGTGCTTCAAAAATATAAAATTAAGGAGATAAGTACGTTTATAATCGGGATACAATCACCTTATAATAACAAAAAGCATACTTACGACAAAATTCTGGTGACATGCAAACTTAATTTCCAACCTACTATATACAAGTCAAATTAATATTCTTTGAAATATAAAAACAAATTCACAACTAGGGTTACAAATTTTAACTACAAAATTGTTGTATCTAAACATGTTTTGACATACAGAATACTTTGATACTTGTAGTGCACATATGCTTTGAAGCAAATTTAAGCCAGTAACATGAATTGATCAATAAAATAATTAAAAAAATATGCTTTCTTGAAATCTAAATATAATTTCAAAATAAGTTCGTACCCTTCAAAACGAAGCTTTTTACCCCCCTTGAAACCGTTTGGGTAGTAAACATACAAACAGCTGTTAACTTCTATGTCATTTGGTCTCTGGTGGAGAGTAGTCTCATTGGCAACTTTACCACATCTTACTGTTATAAATAAAACGAATTTCCTTTCCACTTTCATTGTGTCTAACTTTCTTGGCCATTGAAACTTATTTCTGTCTTAATGTTCGTTTACATCATCAATTAAAACATCCCCTAGTATCCAGTTATTATCTACCACTAGAACTTTTGATTGTTTTGCGTTAAACTTATGGTCCATTTTGAAACAAATTCAAATTCACTGGCAACATTTAACAGTGTTTGTAATTCTTTAACACTCTTAATTTCATCTGTATCTAAAATTCAAAATATAAATTAGTCGTTTGTTCTGTAATACATACTAACCATATAAATTAAATGACACACATCACATTTCATATTGAGAAAGAAAGTGAAAATTATAGGATATTTATTAAAAATGGTAAGGACCTTAATTTGAACTTTAGTGGATAGTTGTCTGATTGGCAGTCATACCACATCTCCTTGTTTTTATATTGTTTACAACTGGTAATCACTTATATATGTATTAAAATATAAAATCACAAAAAAGCAACATACAAAAAGCAAAAGTGTCGGACAAAAAGCAAAAGCGGAAAAAAGCAAATTGCGGACAAAAAGCACCGTATGAAGCGACGATAAAAAAATTCAAAAATATTTCCTACTTAACTATCTTTAATTTGTCGCTGTGATATAGCCTTTTTCTGCCGATATGGCGTAAAGCAATCACCAATCAATAAATGAATCTTCAATCTGGATAATCTTCTGAAGTCACTTGATACCTAATTGGGTTTCCTCAGTTTTGCTCTTTAAAAAAGAATAAATTTAAACTATCTGTATTCATAATTAACCAAGCTTTAATTTGAAAAACAAAGTCGCTGTTTTTTCAACGACTTCTTTTGAAGCATAATTTACTCATTCCTTTTTTGAAAATAACAAGCTTTCTAAAAGACTATTAAATTGATAGTATATAAATATCGAAATTTAAAAAATCAGAACAGAATTAAAGGTACGTGTCCTTGTCTTTGAGATATAGTCAATTGAAATTTGGCGGTAAATGATTCTCTCTATAGGTTTTTCATACATTTAACATTGGCACCTTTTTCTTCAAAAACTGTGAAAAAAAATAACAAGGATTTTATGAAATTTTCAATAAGTGATTTTTAAACTGTAAAAATATGAAGAAAAGTAAGGGCCAGCTTGATAAATTTTCATTGCTATTACAAGGATAAAACTAGAATATTTCGAATATCTGACAAAAAGTCAAAAACAAGAGGAGCGAACATCATTAATTGAATATTAAATACAACTAACTAATCAACTATAATTATGTAGAAATTATGTAGACCATTTGTATGTTAATAAATGTTTATTTTTTTAGTTGTTGGGTTCCTGTCTAAATTGTGTTTTCCTTACCTTTATTAAGACCAATGATCATTATCGATCAATATGGAGGTAACTGAATTTCATGATTTTAATTTCGTAGAAAGGTACTAATGTTTATGTTTGTTCTCTTAATTTGATTTTTTAAGTCTCACATAATGGATTTGCAAATAGAATTGTTTTCATATTTGTGAAGTATTTCTTTTTTATCTATACGACTTATTTATTCAAAAAGGAAACTGATTCTGTTTATTCTATGTCTATATTTTTTTTTGTTATTTTTGTCGTTAGTCTGCTGTCTCGTAGACGTACAAATACAAGCCGCAGTATTCCCTTAGAAACGTACTCGCCTTTAGTGCTGGAGGTCGTGAGTTTAATCCTTCGGAGTTTGGGGATGTGGTTCATCAAACACAAGACGTGAAAATTGTTTTTTACTGCTTTCCTATTGAGAATGTGGCTTTAAAGAGTAAACAAACAAACACCAGTCAACTCGCGGAATTATAATAACGTGTCATTATAGGTTTATATGCACATGTGTCTGATGATTATTATTTTGTGAACAGAAGCTTTAAAAATCCGACTCAAGTGTGTCGGTCTAGTACAAAGCAGATTTCATATGTGTATCACGTTAGCATGTTCTCACTCTAACATGGATGTAATGGATGTACTATTTGCCACTGAACAAAAATCATACAAATCGTCATCAATATCATTGACGAATAGCATAGAACTCCTATGCATTCACTTTGAGTATGCCTGATTTATTTATTTTTGCAACTTTAAATATACCTTTCTGGGCGTTTGGCTTCTTCTTTCTATTACGAATGTTCTATAATGGACAATCGACACCTAACATTTTTTCATATTTGGCATGCCCTTCATTTTTCGAGGTATTATGTTAATTCTATGTGTTGCATTTTGCAATATAGTTCACTTTTTCTAATAGCTTAAATGTATAACATTATGTTGCAGACATCAACATATATAGTTGCATAAATCATTAAGATTGCTGTAGTTCATTTCACTTCTTCGTGCATATGATCAATTAAGCAAATAACGTTAAACTAGATTATGAAGAATTAATATATTTATAGGCAATTAAGGATTGAGCGCTTGCAAACATGATTAATCCCACCACATTATATACGTGATTGTCCATATTCAGGCGCCCCAAACTTCCTTAAAGGTAGGATTCTGAGGTCTTTACCAACTTTATAAATGTACGAAACCGACCTTTGTTTGGGTAACAGCATAAAGTTTTAGGCAGTTATTGCACGGGCTTACATACATTCAAAACACATGTTTAATGTGTTCTTTCACTTTCTTTTTCAGCATTTCAGTAGTATACAAGAAAAGTATATAAAAATAAAGATTAAAAAATCCTACTATTGTGTTAATAAAGATGCATAACACGTTAAAAATAAAAGAACAGAGTTTCAATGTCCCCCGCGTTGCACATATTTTATATTTCCAAGGGGCATAACTCTTTAAAAAAAAAGTCGATCGTCCACTATTATAGAACTTGTCCGAGATATTGCTGATATTAACCTATAGTGTAAGTTTTATAAAAATCTGGCAAGAATTGTTCACGTGAGAGCGCTAACGAGGCCATTTTCCATAAATTTAATATCTCTAAGGGGCATAACTCTTTAAAAAAAAGTCGATCGTCCACTATTATAAAAATTGTCCGAGATATTGCTGCTATTAACCTATAGTTTACGTTTTAGAAAAATCTGGCAAGAAAAAAAAACACGTTACGCGGGGGACCCCTTCTCTCTTTTCCAAAGACCCTTCTTATCTCAAAAGATCTAAACCTTGATTTGGTCTATCAATACTACGAAAAAGGATAAAATTTGAGTTATCTCTAGTGGATAAATATTTCATTGGCAATCATAACTCATCTCCTTATTTTCATATTGATAATTAGCAGTACTGAATAAATAATATGTTAATAGCAATGTCAATCCAATGTTCTTCATTAAACAGTTAAAGACAAGTTGCATTCTTTAACAAAAAAGAAATGCAACCGTTAACCCAAATGCCTGTTTCGTATGAAAGATCAGATAATTGTTATATAAAGATGGATGATTTTACCTAATTCTTTTTTATATAAGATGTAGAAAAACTGACATGGATTTCGTACTGAAACTGCAGTTCAATGTTGGGCATAATTTTCCTGTTAAAGAAATCGTTTAACTCTCTCCCATGCCTCTCTCTTCCAATAGATAACATTAACACATGCTAAATAAGAGACACCACTGTATGTTACATTCGGAGGTGCTGTTTTGAAATTAGAGGTAGCTACCTAAGGTCGACCTGTAAATTTGAAAACAGTCTTTAATACCTACGTTTTAATATTGTACATGTATTTATATTGTGTCATAGATCAAACTTATTCGTTCAGTGTATGTTTACTTGTTTTTGTTTAAATGTCTTTTTGATCGAGCTAAGCCATTTCAATTGATATTTTATAGTGTGTCTTTTTGTGTAGTTATGTTACACTACTGTCTAAGGTTAGGGTGAAGGTTGGCGCCTGGTAAACGTTTAAACCCGCTGCATTTTTATGCACCTGTCCTAAGTCAGGAGCCTGTTGTTCAGTGGTTATCGTTTGTTGGTGTGGTTCATAGGTGTTTCTCGTTTCTCGTTTTTTATATAGATTAGACCGTTGGTTTTCCTGTTTAAATGGTTTTACACTAGTCATTTTGGGGCCCTTTATATCTTGCTGTTCGATGTGAGCCAACTCTTCGTGTTGAAGGCCGTACTTTGACCTGTAATAGGTTACATTTTATACACATTGTGACTTGGACGGAGAGTTGTCTCATTTGCACTCATACCACATCTTATTTCTATTTGTTTTGAAGAAGTTAAAAAATGAAATAAATCATGATTATTTGTTTTTGTTGACAGTTTGGGAATAGTTTAAAACCCAAAGCTATGTTCTTATCTGTTAATCCCAAACTAAAACAGTTTTGGAAAACCCATTACACTGGTTTATATGGTTTGGTCATTGGCTATCATATTCAAGATATGCTTGATTTCAATTTATTTATACCCAAGGCAGCAAACTTTAATCAAGCTTTTAGAGTGGAAACAGTTTGAAACCTCAACTTTATATTTTAATCAGTTTGTTCAAACATAATATTTATCTCACTTTTTTCATTTCATAACTAATAATTTTGTAAATTAGCCAAAATAGAATGAAATTATTGATTGCAAAATGTTTTTTTCATACGATTGTGTGACTGACAAGGGGAAGCAGGAATAACAGTGCCAATTCAGTATAGCTCATGTTCAGTAAGCAATTTTAAAATCTTGTTTTTGTTATCGCATGTCCATTGGATACGAATATTTTAAGACTAATAATGTGTTTCTAATTTGTGTCGTGTTTTGCTTATGAATACAAAGTTTTAACGTTTTATTATCGCATAATTTGCAAAGATATCGTCTTTTAGTGTCCCCAAAAAGCTCAAGGCTTCTGTCAACTAGACCCTCCAAATTATGAATACAGATTGTATCAACTATACTTGAATACAAATTTACGGAATTACCAGAAAATTTCACCGATTCTTCTTTAGGTGGGACTTCAACTTTTAATATGACAGACAAGAACCAACGATAACCAGTGAACTACAGGCCCCTGACTTGGGACAGGCACATAAAGAAAAAAATTAAAAAATAAGTTGGAAAAGGCTAAACTTTAACTCGTCAGAACAATACAAAGTATCGATTAAGTATGGTTTCTGTATATATAAGAAAATAAGATGTGGTATGATTGTTAATGAGACAACTCTTCCCCAGAGACCAAATGGCGTAGAAGTTAGCAACTATATGTCACCGTCCCGCCTTCAAAAAACCCATACCACATAGTAAGCTATAAAAGGCCCCGAAATGACGAATGTTAAACAATCTATACGAGAAACCTAATTGCCTGATGTCATCGAGTTGTCTTGTGTTAATTCGTTTGTTTCCTTATTTATATTTTGATAGAGATGTAGAGCCTTAATGACTATATATACACATAAAATATTATTGTCATTTCTCTGACTGTATCCATCATCACCTATGAGTTGTATATCCAAAAGGAAAGGAAACGCGACTCGAGATCAATCGAGACTCTCACGGATCGATAATCCATGTCTGTTTCGTTGGGAAGTATGATAAATAATACAAAGAATCATGACGGAGGTCCATTTCCTGTTACATGTATAGTTATCTGTCATCTAAATCACTTGGGTCATCTTACTTGAGCAGATATAAAGGAGAATAAAAACCAAGAAAAGTATAAATTACTCTTCCATGTAAAAGGTAAGGTCTTAGGTATCATTTTAATGGAAATACTTTTTCTTACACGCAGTCAAACTCTAAAATTAGCGATATGACGTTGATTAAATTTTGAACATGCAGTTATTGTTCATGAAACGTTTAGATAATGTATATTTTTTTTTTGCCACATTGAAAAAAATAAAAGTTTTTGAGAAAAAAAAACTTAGTTTACTTAGAAGCATATTTCTGTGGAAGGATTGAAACAAAAGAGTTTTCCAGAATCCATTCTCGGTGTCAAGATGTTTATTTTTTGTGAAAATGGTGAAAAAAAATGTGGAATTTTTATTTTTTTATTTTTTTGTTATAAAATATTAAAATATTAAGAAACATGTTGCTGAGCTTGGATAGCAACGACAATTGTTATATAGGTTTATAGTAACATTTATAGAACTCGAACGGACTTAAACAGATTGGAAGGTACGTGCGATATTGTCGGCGTCTTTCGTCAGTGTGCACGTTTCATTTCTTCGACCATGGAGGTATTATTTTGTGTAATCGAGTACATACAATATTGTTTGATTTAAATACGAATAATATCCACGTGAAATTAATACCAAGTTGCACCAAAAAAGCCTTTAAATACTTTTGATTATGATTCATGAAACATGTTTTATCAGAGGCATACATCGGTTGGGGCTGCTGTTTGACTTTTCATTTTAAGACATTTAAATTCAAACAGCTTTATTGGCGCTTTGTATCCCACAACTTCGCTCTAATTATATCAGATGAACAAATCACTATTTACAGTCTAGTCATATGCATGGTTTTACCATATTGGTTACATGAATACTTTTGATATTTTTGATATTTTTGATATTTTATAAAATTTGTTTTTTGATATCATATTGTACATGTGTTCTCTTGTTTGATATTGGCATTTCATATTAAATGCTCATTTTCGACATACAATTTGTGTTGGGTTTTATTTACAGCGAACAAGCTCCTGTATGCCTCTCTGTATATCGTTGTTGTAACCGTATTACATTGGTGGGATCATAAGTGTATTTATATCAATTATTTTCAAAAGTTCAACGACGGCTCCCATTTAGTACTACGGTTGGTACGGTAGCAAGTCGGGTAACCTCTACTAAGATTGAAAGAAACGAACACACGTGTAACCATCACAATGACGAAATAAAAATTCCTATGGTAAAGGTATATGCATTATCGATTTAATTGTGTTCATTATCAGTTGAGAATTTTTTTCAGAAGTATTTGTTGAACAAATATTATTTACTGACACTGTACGGCGGACAAATGCACGTTTTTCTTTTATCTTACATTTTGACAACCATTTTAATTACGCTAGGTCGTTGCATGTATTATCTGAGACTACTCACCATAACGCTATTTGTTATAGTAGTCTCAGGTTTTATATTGGATTGACATTGTTTATTTCTCGAATAGATGAGCACTGTGAAAACAACTTTTTATACAAGTACCTGAAAACAAATTTAGCCTCAAGGGTACACTGTTACAGGTGTGAATGTCATTTTAACAGATAGAACTTAATACACAAAGATAACGTGAATATCTGATGCTAATAGACATTTGCGGAAACTGTCATACACCTACGATTAGGATTACAATTACACTTTCAGGTAGCATTTAAATCTTGGGTCGTCTCAAAGCGTAAATATGAACCGTCGTTATAGAACTCCGATGATGTTTTTCTATAGTTGAACAACAGGGATTTTAATTATTGTACATCGTGTTCATGTACGGAGTATGATAGAATGGACAAACATCACTTGATAAGTTTTACATGAAACAAAAAAAAACCGTATTGTCGTTGGCTAGGTTTGGACAATTAGAAATTAATTTCAACAAGACTTAGCGTAAAGAAAGGACGATCAACTAAGGAGCATGTTGACAATATTTATGTTTATGCTAAGACATATAGTTTCCATATTTTTTTTAAGAAAATGGGAGGATATACAGAGGTTTGATGCTTTTAAAAGAACCATTTATTCTCATGGCATTATACTTGCGGGTCTCAACTCACTAATTATTAAACTGTAGACCAAATATGATATAATTCCTTTCTATAGAGACCAGGAAAACTTTAAGCAAGGTCTTTCGAACGGATGGACGGACAGGGCCGAGCGGTTACTAAATCTGCTTTCGCCTTCAGAGACGCAGGTAATAATGACTTCTGAGTCGTTTGTTTTGATAGAGATCTTGGGAATCATTTGAGTATAGACGGGTTTTTCACGGTGTCTATAAGTATTTATTTCTCTCCCATAAACATGGGTGGGTCTGATCTTATCGAAGCATGAGCAGTAAGTATTGATCCGAGACCGGTACAATTGTACTCTAGAGTGCACTTCTGACGGTCACACAAAGTTTATCCGCAAAATTATTTCGTTGATTAAAAGGGATAAAAGGTGCAAAGGTATATCAGCCGAGAAGAAAAACTATTTATGCCGGTTAGGAAACAGTTTCGGATACAAAATGTAATCGTGAAAACGAAGGACATTGATATTTCAAAAGCATTGCTTAATAATTATATTGTGTTATACTTGCTTGTCGCATATTCCCCGATAAAGATTATAAACCTTATACAAGACAACAGATTGTTCGAAATACCAGGATATGTAGAGGCAGTCTAAAAAATTAAATGGACTTATTACACACACTATAAGGTAAAGCTTGAACACGCCATCGAAGAATTAAAAAAAAAAACAAAACAAAGTTATGGGGATTATTTGGTGACATATCCAATACAGCGATTCAAATCTGTTGTGACCATTTGCGCTGCATTTGTGTGTCGTCGAAACGTTTTATTTACATAACAAAAAAACAATTATTTGGTTTTACTAGGTATCTCTATTGTTACTGTTTTTAAATTTTGAGATGACCCCTTGTTTTTCGTCAACTGTAATCGTAAGTCTAAGTGTAATCCTAGGTATAGACGTAGTTTCCGCAAATGTCTAGTACAAGTTTAAATTTAATTTAGTTGTATAATTTCACTAAAAATAAAATGCGAATTCTAAATTCCGGCAGTATATAAAACTACGAAATGGGACAATTTTCGTTTACTATGGAATTAACATACAAATAAAAACATTAAGATACAGAATAGTTGTATTCATACTATAAATATTCTCAATTAAAGAAGAATTACCATTGCATACATCTGTCTTTCATTTACTTAAACGAAAACACGTACTATATTGTATTTTTTTCAGATTGAAATTTAAACGAGAAAAAATCAATAAGCCATTGTTCAATACGCCTGATTTTAAGGAATATGCAGTATTAGTTTCTCGTTGTTATACTTTTATCTCTGTCGACGATGGGTAAATGTCTGCATGGTGTACTTAGCCATACGCTACTATTCATCTCCGGTGTGTAAGTTTTTTGAAGAAATTTAAATAATGATATTTATATGAAAACTTTAGAATCTGAAATTTAAATGTTTTATGTGAAAAGTAACAGGTATGGGGCGGGGGTTTTCAGATTGAAATTTAAACGAGATGTTTTATGTGAAAAGTAACGGGTATGGGGCGGGGGTGTTTATATTAGGAAGACAACCAAAGCCATCCCGAATTATAAATTCTATCCTCCGTACCTGTATGGACATTTTGTCCAAATTAATTTAGCTTATCAGATAAAATGAAAATCTGCGCATTAGTTTAAGACTTTAGTTAAAATATAGCATTTGCTAATAGTACATGCTAAATAATAAGACGTATATTTCCCAGCGTATAATCCACAAAAATAAGGTTATTGTATACATATAAACTTAGTTAGGTGATATGGATTCCATGCAACTTCCTGTCATAACAGATGTGACCGACGTGCACTTCAGCAGAATATCGGCTTCAGTTGTTATAGTACACAAAATAAATAATTGGGCTGATTTGGTCTCTGTCGCATAGTTTATCTCTTTGACAACCATAGCCCATATCTTTTTTTTATCTTAGAAAAGATGTAAATCTTGAATATTCTGTAATCAATTTATGAAGCTTGATCGAGACGGTACGTTCAATCTGATACCAAGTATTCTACTGTCTTCTATTTCACAAATCAACCGCTGACTTCAGATATTCGGCATAGATATGGCAGTTATTTGATATACTCTGTTTGTATATAATTCGAAGCATTATCGAACTATGTCAGCCTATTGGACTTTCATCTTTAGTATTCCCTTTGCATTATATATATATATATTTTATAAAATAGGGATAACTTGGAGTGTATATATGTTCATGTAAAGAAAAACAGCAACATTTGACGAAGATGATGATGACGATGGAACGAAATTTTAACGTCCAGTGACATATATTTGTCTTTATATGCTCTGTTTGCGGAACTCTGAGCAACAATTCAAGATACAATTAGAAGCATTAAGTATTTTGATACATATCGTTCAATTAAGATAACTTTTGACTACAGTGAAGTCCATTAGAGACAGTAAATGAGAAAATACGAGTTTTACCCCAACAATTGGTTTAATTCATCTAATTGTTTCTTCTTCGGAAGGAATACGTTTAAAACAGTGACTCATGGAATACTTTAAAACGCATAATTTATTTGATTATAATGATAGTTACTTAAAGAATCCATACCTTATTTTACTTTATTTCTGCTATAGAAGCATTTCAATTGGAAGTTATTTTCATTCTAGACAAATTGCAAATCTAGTGTAATAATCACTTAAGAATTGTTTCCTATGTCAGTATCAAGGAATATATAGAGATATGGAGCAGACCCTCTAATTTAGGTAGTATCCTTAATATCAAATCCAGTGGAATATATAAGTAAAAATAAGGTTTTACTTCACAAACGGAAATTTAATTCGTTATGTTTCTAGGTGTCATATTCTCTAAATAATTAAAAACAACACTTTATAAATTTCATGCGTCCAAAGCGCTTGTCTGGATTTACCTTCAACCAGCAAAGTTGATCTTAGATGGTTTTGGCTAAATGTTTTTACCTTCTTTTTGTTCATATACCTCGTCAACTGTCCCGGCTGTTATATATCCTTGGCTTTCAAATATTCGGGTTTGAACGTTCCGGATGAAGAAAAATCCAGACAAGATTTACAGTATAGCCGTAGTAATCCATATCAAATGAAAAAAACCCGTCGTAATCCAAGTCTATTAGGTTAGTGCAACGGCCGCAAACCTACCGTTTCATGGTGATCCTGCTTTCCAAAATGAACATAGTGATGTGCTTAAGGTTTTATAAATAATTCCATCATTTTCAGAAAAAAAGTCAATTTTTAATATTCTTATTTCCCAAAGTTACTACTTTTAAAAGTACTTTAAAAGTTTATTCAAATTAAACACTTTTTCACTGAAAGTGTTAAATAAGTGTTTTAAATTGTAAATAATTATTCTGATAGGCCCCTTGACCTAGCTGGGGGTAGGGTGTAACTATTTATACAGCAAGAAAATATGTCCATAGCACACAGATGCCCCACTCTTCATACTATCATTTTCCATGAATATGGGTTAATTACAAATTAACCTTAACCTTAAAAGAAAATTTATAATTATTTTTTTCACAAAGTTCTGCTTATTCAAGTTATAAGAAGCCATCTTTAATGAATTTTTATATTCATACTTTTAGAAAGTGTCATGGACAAACAAACTGGATGATGGTCATATTTTATTGTTGTAACATATATACATTAACCATTTATAACTGTGCATTACTTTCTTTAATAAGAAGCAAAGAAGATCATCCATAATAATAAATTGCCCTACAATGATACAATTTGTTATTTCATTAAGATATTAAACTCCTGAATGTTTTTTTTAGATAACTAAGTTTTTTGCCCTAATGTATGGTTCAAAATAAAAGGCACAACATTTATGACAACTGTGAAAAATTTCAAATATGGCCTCCTAACTTATATACTTATGAAAAAGAGATTTCTTAAAATTTGCAATTTTTACCAAAAAATAATCGTTATTACCAAATTAATGAGTCAAATTTCATCAAAATATACTATGCACAACAATTCTGCAAAATATCATTGGCCTCCTACCTATTCTTTTGAAAGATGTATCTCAAAATTTTGTGATAATAAAAAAACAATCCAAGAATCCAATTTCACCAAAATAAAGTAATCACAATCAATATAATGAACAACAACGGTTTAAAAATGATTTTGGTCTCCTACTGATACTTTTAGAGCTTTTGCTCTTCACAAAAGACCCATCTCCAAACTGTCAATTTTGACAAAAACATTGTTTTTCTCTAAAATCAATTAGCCAAATTTCACAAAAATTTCACCATTACAAATTATACACAACAATTGTGCAAAATGTCATTGGCCTTCTACCAATAGTTTTGAAGTTCTTGTGCTTATACAAAATATGTTTCTCAAAATTTGTGATATTAAAAAAAATCAGAAATAAAAAAAGGTTGACAGACAGACATACAGAGGGACAAAGTGAGGCTTAAAACATTTTATATAAACAGTTATTGTAAATCTTCATTCAGAATGACTTCACGAATTTCTCCTTCCTCAATTTCTCGAATAATGTTGAAAAGGTCATCATCATTTTCTTCAGGCAAATCTAATGTGCTTTGTTGTGGTGCTGTTTTCTTACTCATTACAGATAACCTAGCAAAAAAATGAGGCTATCTGTGAAGGCTGAAGAAACTGGTCAGCTTTAAACACTCTTAAACCATGTTCATCAACTTTAGTCCTCATATTAATAGATGTTGTAACTGGGTTAGATTTCTTTCCACTAATTTCCCCTGCTTCAAATTCCTGCTTAAGAAAATCTTTAACTTCTGTAGAAAATCTTACAAACTTTCGTTCTTTTCTGAAGGCCCATCCCATGTCTTCTGATGAGGTTCCTTCTGTGCCTGTGTCTGACATATTACTAATATTTATGGTATTTTGAAAGTTTGCATTACAAGTTTCTACCCAACGCTTCCTCACTTTGTTATATGTGGAAAGTCTATTAATGAGGTGTCTTCCACTACTTTGATGGGTTTCAATGTCATGAAATGATGAAAAAGTGACACAACAGCCAGGCTCAGGACATTCAAAAATTTCAGACTCTTGATGATTGACTGTTGTTGAAGTGTCTTTTGATTTTATTGCTCCATAAGTGGCTCTTTGTTCACTAAAATCATTTATAACATTTAGTCCTGTTTCACCTTGCTCTTGTCGTAGCACGGATGACCTTGGAATATTTTTGCCAATTCCAATGTTGTAAGAATTCCAAACAAGAATATCCCCATCTTTAAACTCTAAGTTTGAAAAACTGTTAACACCCTTAAATCTATGGCTTGTCATCTCTAGTTTGGAAGTATCCACTTCAGCAACTGCGCATTGACACCCAGTGACACCAGCTCCACTCATAATTGCAGCCTGCATTTCTTCTGCTGATGAAATATTATTGCCTGAAGAGACAAACATTTTCATTTTGGAACGCATATGGGCTATTTTCGCATCACAAAAGCTTTTCCCAGACTGTGCCTCACTATAGTCAAACCTCAGTATCTTCAAACCTGAAATAAACTCACAAATACTAAAGAAAAAATGTCAAAATGTTCAGGATTGAAATTGAAAATCTGATAAACTTTATTGTTGTTTTTATTTTATCAATCAATATCAGATAGCCTTTGACCTATAATTGTTAAACTTTATAAAATACATTGTGTCTATGATGGAGAGTTGTGTCATTGGCACTCATACCACATCTTCTTATTTATATTTACCTTTGCAAGATTTGCAGTTTTGACATTTTGATAAGTGCAAGCATGCCTTAATTCATATTTTATGTTACTTGTTTTTATAGTTATTGAAATAATGATCCTTTATTTAACATGATTATTTAAAAACCTCACCAATACCATGCCTAAGGAAGAACCTTATCTTTTTCAGATCTTTTTTCTAATCTAAGTTTTTTTTTAAATAAAAAAAAAATAAGAGGTAATTTAGTGTGTCTTGTCATTAATCATCTCTGGCACTAGTTTATTAAACCAGTGTTCATGTGTTTTTCCCAAAATTTCCAAAATTTTACAGATTTTTCAGATTGGGTTGCACAGAAGAACAACAAATCTATTGTTTGATTTGGACATATAAAAACTTCACTATTTACCTGTTCTTTGACTTATTCCATATAAACTGAGCCACAAACACCCACAGTGGTAGCAACCTGCATTATCGCTACACAGAAAAACCTCCTCTATATTCGGCATTTGCTTCTTAATGGTCATCAACGTATTTTCTATGATGGATGCCACAGCAAACCAGTCTTGACGTACCCCATCAAAAAGATGAACACATGTCTTGTGCTGAAATTAATATAAATATCTATAAAAGCATGATCTGTATAATGTATCATAATATACAACTTTAAATCTTGGCATAAATTGTTTAATTTTTTTTTTAAAGAAAAGAAAATTCTAAATATCTTTTATGCGTTATGATTATTTGTCTAGTGTTATTACATTTTGTCTCTATTTTTATGAATTCATGTAACAGTCATATCATATTCTTTTTAAATCATACAAATGATCAAGATCAGTTTACAGTTTAACTTGCAAAATTGTTTACAACAGTGGTAAGTACATTGCATAGATGCATAGGACAAACAGCATTATAACTTAATGATACCATGTTTGGTATATAGTTTACATGAAAATTTAGAGATTAATTTTATTTTATGATTATTTTTTGAAGAGTTTAATATGGTCCTTTGACTTAAAATAATAATAGAAGTTTTCAGTTTTAGGCATTTATATTTGTCATGCTTAAAGTAATAAAGATATTGAATTGTAAAAAAATTTATTCTGAAATAAAGTTTAACCATGACAAGTTAAAGATCAAGTTCAAATTTTGTTTTGATCTGAATACACAAAATATTGCATTGAAATAATCATTAATCATGTTAATTACCTGCAATGTAGTGTTTTCTGGTTTGACAATAGCTACACTGAAATGCCAATTCAGACCTTTCTGGCCGAAGAAATCAGACTGTTTCTCCCTGTAACGCATTGACAAAAACTTCATTGCCAAATCCATAACTAGTAATAGTTGATGAGGTTCCAGTGACTCTATGAGCTTCAGTCGTGCTTCATCTTGGTTTTTTGTCCGCAGTTGGTGAGCTTTCCATTGCTTGACATATCTATTGTTGTTGTTGTGTATAAATCATCCCTGGATTCTTCATCTTAAACAGAAGAAGTGTAAAAAGAATATGATATTAATTTTCGAGTGTTTTCTTTTAAACTGGAAGGTGGTGGGGGTTGGGAATTGCATAAATTTTCTGAAAGCAGTTTTTACTGTCCATGATAAAATAGTTTCCCTCTAGCCAAAAAAGAAGGTCAAATTGACAATTTCAATATTAAACCATTTGCACTACCCATTAACTATCTACAGGCCAAGTAAAGTTCAAGTATACCATACAGTGTCTAAACAAGAGGCTCCCAAGAGCCTGAATCGCTCACCTGTAACTTTTTTGCTTAAATCTTTCATCAATGATTATTTTTGCTTTTCAATGTATATTAATGATTGCTTAAAAATGCAAATAAACAGTTATTTGATTCTGTCATATTTTCTTCCAAAGAAAAGAAAAAGCATTGTAAAATTGTTTTAAAAGGACAATAACTCCTTTAGGGGTCAATTGACAATTTTGGTCATTTAACTTTTTTGTAGATCTTACTATGCTGAACATTTTTGCTGTAAACAGTTTATCTTTATCTTCAATAACATTCAAGATAATAACAAAAAACTGCAAAATTTCCTTAAAGTTACCAATTTAGTAGGAGCATCCAACAATGGGTTATTCGATTGGTCTGAAAATTTTAGGGCGGATAGATCTTGACCTATTGAACATTTATAATCCATGTCAGATTTACTCTAAATGCTTTAGTTTTTGAGATCCAAGCCAAAAACTGTATTTGACCCCTATGTTCTATTTTTAGCCATAGCGGCCATGTTTGTTGATGGATCAACACTTTGGATATAATTTATAAACTAGATACTCTAAGGAACATTGAGTTAAAGTTTGAAAGTATTTGGCCGGGTAGTTTTAAAGGAGAAGATCTTTGAAATAGTTTATGACGACGACGGACGCCAAGTGATGGCATAAGCTCACATGGCCCTTTGGGCCAGTTGAGCTAAAAATGATACATATGTTTTCATTTATAGAAAAAAAACTTAATAATGATAAATGTAAAACAGCCAACTCTAGATCATTTATACTAGTATTCAATATGGAAACAGAAAAATGTATGTATTCACTTCTTGAAATTGAATTTACATATGGTAGACAAATATTGAAGACAATAATATTATAAAATAATACAGTGAAACCTGTCTAAACCCAAATTGTTCTTAAGTCTTGTCATATAAGTTTCTATGTTCTATGAACATGTGTAAACCAAACAAATGTGTAAACCTAACACATTTTCGAGTGCCAAAGGGGTTCAATTAGTCAGGTTTCACTGTATGTTATTATACAAAAAAGTTCATTCTTACCAGACACTTTTTGAACATTTTTGAATATCTGTTCAGTAACATTTCCAAGAAGATTGCAGCTATTGCACACATCATCATGACTGATGTCAGTACAAGCTTCTTGTAGAAGAATATCTTTGGTATTGCTGAGAGCAAAATTAATGCAATAGTCCATGCAATGGCTTGTTTTTTTAATGTCAAACTTGTACATGGTCTTCATGTATAGCTTAAGCGCTTTTACATCTGAAGTTGTCCTCTCAAGTTCATCTTTACTGATGTCATGCTCTTGCAGCTTTTGTAATGTTGCTATGATGTAGTCCATAGATGCTGCACCATCAGCTGCAATATTATCTAAACCACTAAGATTGGACCTCTTGGCTGCTGCACATGTTGCTAGTAGTTTAAACTGTGTCGATTGTGATAATAGATTAAAATGTTCTTCATTGCGGTAACTTGCATACATATCAATCAACAAAGAATGACAAGTTGTCCTTACTATTTGTGGAATGGTCACAACTTCACCTTTATCAAACTCCAATTTCTTAGTTCCATATGAGCAAATTTGCTGAAAATCAGGATTCAAGAAGAATGACAAAGCATGATCTAATTTGACTTCATCCATCCCATTCCTGTGACTAAGCTCTTTCTTTAAAGGAAGAGATCCTGGACCATGTTGTGATGCATGAGTTCTACTTTGGTCAATTTTGTGTTTTGTAAGGTCTGGTATAAGCTCCATAAGTTCAGATTTAGTATGCATATTAGGTGATGAAATTAATGAAAGTAGCTGGCATTTTAACATGTTATTATCACTTTCACTGTACAATTTTGCAACAAGGTTTGTAATACTTTTATCAGACTCAATTTAAACTGGAACTGGCTTGATATCTGCCCCAACTAATTCTAGAAACATGGATGACTGGCCAGGAGCAATCTGATCCAAAACTCATTGATTGTCTCATTTGATTTTCTCTTTACATAGCGAACTGTGCTAGCATTGGATCCATTCAAATCCTTCTTAATCATATACTTCACAGGACTGATCTTACTGTCTAACATGTGTATGGCATTGTTTAATTGGTGTACCCCATTGCGTATTTCCAGTCTTCCAAAAGATGATAGACTCCGACTTGATTCTTGGGAACATGTCTCTTGAGATGACATTTCAAAATTAGACTGAAATAAATTTAAGGAAAATAAGATGAAGTCTCAAAGAAGGTGTGCATGTTAATTCATCTAATAAATAAAATTTGTAGTTCGAGGTTCTTCACAGAATCAACACAAAGATGGAAAGATATCTTCCCGATACGATTCAGGGTGAAACAAAGATGTAAAATGTCGCCTACTTTGTATTCCATATCTATTTTTCAAAGGGAGATACATTTTTCTGTTATGTGAAAGGAGAAGAGGGATGTGAGAAAGGAGATGAGGGGTTGGAGAAAGGAGAAGAGTGGTGGAAGAAGGGAGAAGACTACCCCCTGTCCTCCCCTCATACGTGGTTGATGCAAACTAAAGTTAGGGAACGGAAAAGACAAATTTAGCAATTTATATTTTAGGCCAAATAAAAAAAGATAGTTGTTTCCTATTACCCTACCCTCCCTTTTTTGAAAGTTCAAAAATAGCCTACCCTAAAGTTGTTTTTCTTCATTTTTCAATAAGCACTGTTAAAGTCAGAATATCCCTCCCTTAGACTCAATGTAAAAATAAAAAACTGTAAAATAAAAAAAAATCCCTACCTACCTACCCTATTTTTTCAAAGATGTAATAGGAAACACACATATTATTTTTTTGGCCTTATAAAGGCACATAACTCAGGAACAGTAAACGTGACGCCCCATATTTAAAACTTAATCTGTGTTTTATTGTATATATAAGCATTGTATATAAGTTTCATAATATTTGGTTGAGGCAAACTTAAGTTGGAGAACAAAATCCTATTTTAGGGACGTATGTATGCACGTACCCAACAGATAAGGGCGGCGGGGGCATAAAGGTGAAAAATCAATTCAGAAACAGCAACCAAACAATGAGTTGCCTGAAAATTTCAAAGTTAATCTTTGCCTGATAAAAAAAAATATGCTCAACTTTTAAAAAATATAGCTTTTGGTCAAAACTGCATTTTACGCTTTATTTCTAGCCATGGTGGCCATGTTGGTTAGTTGTGGGGACAGTGGCCTTTTTAAACTGAATACCCTAATGCTAATTGTGGCTAAGTTTGGTTTTATTTTTCCCAGTATTTTCAGACAACTTAAGGCTTTTGTCACCTAATATTCTATTCCAACTCCGTGAAAATAATATTTCCCCCAAAAAGTTTATAGCATAAATTAATGTTTTACCTCATCACTAAAAAATATATCTTTTTTCATCTTTTTTACTAAGACAGCATTCTGCAAATAAAAATCAATATTATCATTATTAATGTACATCATATATAATATCATGAATATACAGATCAATGTATTTGTTCTTACAAAACTCTTGAACTCTTGTGTAAGATCAGATTTAAGTGGTCCCAATTAAGCGGTATTGATTTTACACAGAACTACTAACATAACAAATATGAAAGTTTGACAAATGTAGGAACGTCCACATATATACTATAGGAGTTATTCCAGAAAATATGTATAATAGGCAGGATTTCGTATAGAAATATTCTTAATTAAACTGGTTTTGAGAGGTACACATACCATACAGATAATAACTCTCATTAAATGTCAATCTTCAACAGGCTGTAAATGTACATTTTTTTCTCAATTTTCCCCAAAATGTACCCTCAAGCTCTCTTTGTAGAGAGTGTTTCAAAATCAATTTAATGGTGAATGGTGTCACACTATTTGTACAACACATCCACTAGTTTAAAAAAATAAATACCATATAATACAATATACGGTAATCATACGATTTATAAAAAAAAATCTTTAAGTTTGTTTCTTCATTATTGTACATTCAGGTGTAAGTTGTTCCTCAGATGTGGACCTAAAGAACTAAACCAAAGTGTCAGGAACATATGTAGGAACGTCCACATATATACTATAGGAGTTATTCCAGAAAATATGAAAGTTTGACAAATATAATGTTTTATCATTTCTATACAATATAAACTTGAAAATTAATTTTAATGTATACATGTACCTCTGTCTCTCTACATTTTTTCCGTAAGCATTTCTTCGTAGATCGGGGGGGGGGGGGGGGCATTCACATATGACTAGCTAAAATATTGAGTCATAACACTTTAATATATAATATATAAATGTCCAGAGATGTGGTAAAAATGTTCTCACTTGATTTTATCTATTAACTATATTACTATTCATTTGTTTCTTTTGATAGATACAACTGTATCCATATTTAATTCGCTTTTTGTCGAGCCTGCAACTTTTGTCGCAGAAAGCTCGACATAGGGATAGTAATCCGGCGGCGGCAGCGATAGCTAACTTCTTAAAAGCTTTATATTTTAGAAGCTAGAAGACCTGGATGCTTCATACTTTGTATATAGATGCCTTATGTTACGAAGTTTCCGTCTGGCATAGGTCCATTGTCCTTGACCTCATTTTCATGGTTCATTGACTACTTGAAAAAAAGGTCAACATTTTTTGTTTTGTTAATTTCTTTCTTATTATGAGTAATAGGATAACTATATTTAGTATGTGTGTACCTTGCAAGGTCCTCATGTCCGTCAGACAATTTTCATTTGACCTTGACCTCATTTCATGGATCAGTGAACAATGTTAAGTTTTCGTCGTCAAGTCCATATATCAGATACTATAAGCAATAGGTCTACTATATTTGGTATATGGAATGATTGTAAGGTGTACATGTCCAACTGGTAGGTGTCATTTGACCTTGACCTCATTTTCGTGGTTCAGTGGTCAAAGTTAAATTTTTGAGTTTTTGGTCTTTTTTTCTAATACTATATACAATAGGTCAACTAAAAATGGTGTATGGAAATATTTTATGATGTACATGTCAGTCTCACAGGTTTTATTTGACCTTGACCTCATTCTCACGGTTCATTTCTCAGTGTTAAGTTTTTGTGTTTTGGTCTGTTTTTCTTCAACTATAAGCAATAGATCAACTATATTTGATGTATGGAAGGATTGTAAGGTGTATATGTCTGTCTGGCAGGTATCATCTGACCTTGACCTCATTTTCATGGTTTATTGGTCAATGTTAAGTTTTCATGGTTAAGTTTGTTTCTTAGATACTATAAGCAATATGTCAACTATATTTAATGCCTAAATTGATTGTAAGGTGTACATGTCTGTCTGGCATGATTCATCTGACCTTGACCTCATTTTCATGGTTCTTTGGTCAATGTTAAGTTTTCTTGTTTAAGACTGTTTCTTAGAAACAATAAGCAATAGGTCAACTATGTTCGGTTTATTGAATGATTGTAAGGTGTACATGTATTTCTCGTTTGGTTTATCTGACCTTGACCTCATTTTCTTGGATAATGTTAAGTTTATGTGTTACTTGTAGTAAAGCTTTGTATATAGGACTATCAACATAAAATCAATGGTCAGTAAAGAAGGCGAGACATTTCAGCGTGTGAACTCTCGTTGCTTTTTTTATAGACACAAACCTCTGTTGTCAACCAGCCAACATAAAGTTTATTCTTCTGAAGAACATATTTTCAATTCACAAGAGACACACATTGCTCCTCTCATTCACAAAATAAGCCCAAATGCAAAAACATAATTATGTTGTTTATTAAGCAGAAAATGTATGTAAAGTTTCATATTTATATTGAATCATGCAGTACTACCCAACATCACAGAATATGCATGTGTACTCATACTACATGTATTTTAATAAATATTTAAATTAATGTTGCTTGCAAAGCTAAGGACATTCATTATCTTAATAAGCATGATACAGTATGTACAAGTTAAGTTTTCTAACTTGAATTTGTTTATCAAACATGAAGTTTCCACTTTCAATTTCAATAACCAAAACAAAGAGCATATATGTTGTGTACAAATTGTAATATTGTACAAGTTATCAGTGCTTTTTGAATCTCCTAACACAAATTGATAGTACAAGCACACAGTCTTTTGTTGAGCATATATCTGTTATTTTCTTTGACTTCATATGCTACAGTCTTGTACTCAGCATTGAAACAAACAAAATTAAAAAAAAAACTATATGCCTTATATGAGGTCTATCAGTATTTTCAACAATTATCATCAATATTTTTAGCCTTCTGTCAGTACAATCACCAGTGATTGTCATAATTGGATATAAACAGGCTAGGAGGGTATGGGGCAGACCCCCCCTCAAAAAAAAAATTAAATTAAAATAAAAATAAATAAATATTAGACAGGAATTTGGGTCATGTTATAAAAACAACAAACATTTTTTGTTTGCCATTGTCAAATTGTAATTATGTTTATTAACTGCCCCTTGTTATAGCGTTATATCTGTCTGATTGTACTAATAAACCTTTAAACTTGTTAATAATTCCACTTACTTTTAACTTTGCAATTAATAAGATAAGAACCCCTACCCATTCCCCCCCCCCCCCCCCCCCCCCCCCCCCCCCCCCCCCATAAAGGCTGAAAATGACAAAGTCCAGATTTAAAAAAAAATTGGGCAGCACCCAATCCCTGACTCTAAAGTAGGGAATTGAGAAACAAATCAAGAGGTCAGGTGTGGAACAGTTTCGTTTATTAAAGACATGAACCATATCCCACCTCATGTGGTGCCTATTGTAAAAATTAACTGTAAAGAAAATCTGTAAACCTTACACAATTAGCAGTCTGATATCCACTCAGAAAATATTAATTTGGTCAACAAAAAGTTGAAAAGAATTATAAATAGTCTGTCCCTTGAAAATTGCCCCTCCCCCTTTTTCACTTGCCTCAGAAACAGATGCCTGTCCCCAAACCACCAATTTAAATGTGACAGAAAGTATATTGGGAGACATGTAGTAATTATATCATATAGTTTACCTGATCCAACCGGGACTACACAGCTAAATCTTTGCAAAAGATGTAGACTTGCAGCTACAGTAACACCTCGTCTGTTTCCTTCTGGTTTCCCTTTGCCCGTATGTTCCGGATGTGTACATTTTGAAAGTCTTTTCCAATACACACCAAGAGAGTATCTATGATAAGGACACACATAATAGCTATCAATCTCAGCAAATATTCCAACACGGTGACAAATGAGCTTACACTAAGTGCTAATATCATCATTGATATAATAAGAAGACAGGTGTGATTTTTAATATCTCTGTCAATATTTCAATAACAGGACTTCTGTCTCTTTTGGAAAATAGGGTGTCAAACCACATTTGGTATTTGTGAAAGCTGAAAAAAGCTGCATACTAAAGATGTATCAGTTGAAGTTCCTGCCATCGTCTGCCATCTAGTTGTTTACATTGTCATGGCTGCAATTGGAGTAATCTCCCTTACAATGGAGAGTACAACAAAGGGAAATAACTCTTAGTCAAAAGTAATTTCAGAGGGTCCATATGATAACCCTAAGTAAACAATTTTTTGACTAGATCCCAAAATTTTAAGTATTGAAAAATAAAGTTTGGTTGGTATTATTTTATTGAAAATACAATTCATTCAGAATTAATTTAGTTAAATAAATTTACCTAAGGATAATTTTCCCTTAATTTCTATAGAAATGAACAGGGAAAAGACGCAAAATCAAATTCATATTTTTTTCAGTATTAGATGAAATTGATCCATAATTTATGTTGCAAACGTTTTTGTTGTTGGTTGCCTAGGTTTAAGCCAATTTATATATTTTTTAAGACATATCATGAATCACAAGTTAACTTGCTCTGCCTGGATCTTACAAAGAGCTGTACTTAAGCGTTATTACATTTGGCATTAATCGTTAATCAGCCAATAAGCTAGTATTATCTGTGGTATGCATTCCCGAATCCTCAACAGAAACCAACAAAATTGCTCCTGCTACAGATGTATATTTATGTTGATTTTATACAATTTTAACCAAGCTCTTCATAGCCGTTATCGTTTAGTCGTTGGAAACGAAATTTATTACGGTGATATGAACAGTAAGGAGTTCAAACATTGAACCGGAATTATTTTTTTCATCGAACATTTTTCTCTCTTACCAATTTTTTTTTTTTTTTTTAATCTTAGAGATATTATATATTTTATTTTCATATAATGACGAATTCCAGTTTATTGACATGTATTGACATTTAATGCTTTAAGAGAATAATTTAAATTTGTGTCAGGACCCGTGGAATAGTGCTATCATGCATCGACTGAAGACTGCAATGATTTACGATGAAAATACGCGCGAGTTCGAACCCTTCGTATGAAAATCGTTTTTGAGAGCATAAAAGATCGTAAGTTAAAGGTAAAAAGTTATAATATAAATTATCTTAAGTTAACACAGTGGTTAGTGGATTCTTAAAAAACATAATCTCCAGTAAGAACAATTTTTGTAATACAATTCATTTCAATGAATAAATGGCAACTCATACTGTCGAAATGGGTGTATTGTAGTCTATCTTTTATTTGATATTAATCCAATCTATAAATGAACTTCCTAGAATTTTTGCCATATCAAATTATCATTAATACAAGGAACTATATTTTGTGCAAAATCATGATACATGTAATTTAAGGACCATATGATTCATTGGTCACGCATCAAAATTTCAATTTAAATGTCTTATATAAAAAAGATCGTTTAACCTTTATACATAGTTGGACGCAATATCACAGAGACGCTGTAACTTTTCTTTCTAAAAAGCTGTCAACTGAATCAACAAAAAAGAAATTTAATTTGTTTTTGCGTGAAAGGTTTGTTAGTTTTTATATAAGTATATATACGTTTAACCAATTGAATATACTGTTAAGTACTGATAAATAACTAGATACTTGTTCAAAATATTCATATATCAATTTACTTTCGTTGATATCCCGACAAGTGGAATATCAATCCCTGAAGCTTCCTTTCGCTATATAACTTTTACTTTGTTACTGCTTATACATGTATAAATAAATCTTTCAGTTGTTACGTTATATTTTTTTAATCGATTTATAAGATATGAAACTAGGTTAACTTCTGTCATGGGGGATTGAATTTGTTGTTATTTTTTCACAGGTTGGGCCTTTATGCTAAATATATTACCACGAGCGACAGCGAGGCGTAAAATATCAGCATAAAGGGCCAACCCGTGGTAAAATCAATATTAATTAAGCCCAAATGAATTATATCTATTCTAATAGGACAAAGACAGCAATTCTTTGGGATCGAAGCGCTCAATGTGAAGAGAAATGTTTGCTGTTCCCGTAATTAAACACAAATTTCTTTGAATATTAATATTGACAAAAACAACGAAGAAAATTGAACATGTGATATTCTTAAACGATATACAATAACATACTGAGACAGATTTGGATCAATTTAACTGACTATCTGACTTTCATTTAAGAAGATATGTACATTATACAATTCTTACCATCGTTTGTTGATGTTTTCGTGTTTTGACAACTTTAGGTTTCCGATTCGTGCATTTTCCAGTAAAATCCTTACATCCTTACGTCATCGTACCGTTCAATGACGTCATTTACACTATTTGACGTGAGGTAAATCATTCATGAAAAACATACGACGTTGGAGTAGAAATGGAACAGGTAGGATCATGACGTTGCCTTTCAGCTGACATATGAACATATACGAATGTTACCACAGGTGTGTACTCAACGCGTTTGAAGAATAGTAATTTTACGTTCATCTTTGATATTCCCTACATCGTGTCCTTATTCATGATATTTTATTTTCATACTAATGCCTAATTGATACAATTTTTGCCGTTTGTGCAGAAATGCAGATTTATTTCGAGATTTCATTGTCAGCATTCTTTATTTTTATAGTACTGTATTGCACACCATGTAACTTTAAGCTAAATCTTTTATAAAATTATGTTTATATATCACAATGAATTATTAATGGTTTTTCGAGTCATTCTAAACTTTTTTCTGTACTACCCTTATATTTGTGGGCATGGTATTTTTTAAATTAATTGACCAATGTCAACTTTTTGTTGGCATTAGATATATCACAATAATTGATTCACAATGGAACGAATACAGTTGAATGACGCGATCACGTCATGTGACCACGAATATGTTCAAATTGTCATAACCACCACCCTGTACTCTTTTCTGCTATTGTGCACTTAGTCTAGTAAACCAATTTTGATCTGAAACGGTCATTTTGATCTGAATAGCTCTTAAAAGACTTAACAAATCTTTAAGTCTGTCAGTCAATTTTCAAAATTATTCACTGCTGTTCAGTACTGTTCAGACAATTTACTTGCCGTCAATTAAGTAGTTATTATTTTTTTGCACACATCAACATCATACTGGATTGTCTAAAAACCCACCCAGCAGTAACTGAATCACTGCAAGCGAATGGTTTTGACAGTACTGAATATACCACAGTAAAGTATAAAACTACTGATCTTACTTAATAAATTAGTGTTAAGATTTTTCAGATAATGTTAAAATTAAAATTATTGTTTCAGACTAAAATTCATTAACTAGCGGTGACATCACCGAATGAATTTTTTCATCAAATGTTTCTCTTCCTAGAATAACATGACGGATGTCACTTGTGCTGTAGGATCTGGTCACAGTGATCGATTGGGTTCGTGTTTGCTCAGTTTCTAGTGTTTTTGATAATTATTTTGTGGAATTGTTTTCTTTTCGTCGTCTTTCGTATTTTGCCATGTCGTTGTCAGTTTCTCTAGGACTGGTAAGTTTTAAACGTCTCTATGGTATATTTCTTTTTTTTTAAATGAGGAAGAACATTGTAAAATTTTGATACCTTCGATTAATTATAAGACTTCCTCATCAGACGTTGTTACATGTTTTTTGGTGTTTTCTAAATTGATCTGCCAAAAAAAGAAGAAAATCCATGATATAAATCATGTCATAGCCGAAGCACTGACTTCTAGGTAAATGATATTATCCAACCTACAACAGTGTAGGAATTCCACTTTATACTTTTTACCGAGTTGAATCTGTATCTTCGTATATAACAGTTAATACCTCAATGGCGCTGTTTGTGAAATATTCTTTGCGTAAACAAAAATTAAATTTTTTTTCACATAAACAACATAAAACATACTTCCATTAAACGATTGGAACTTATATACTTGAATGAATTGATGGTAAAGTCCGTAAGACTGCAAACCATTACAACAAAAAGCGAAATATTTCAAAAGGGATGTATACGGTTTGAATCCATAAAGAACAAACTGAGTTAGAAATTGTCCTATTTTATTTTTTTTTAGGAAATAGAAACTATATCAATTATATCTTGTATATTGCTTCCATTGAAAATCTGTATAAGATTTACTTACAAACACTAGATATGTATACAAAAGAGAGTTTACGTACGTGCTTCCATTCAAAAAAATTGAGATGTAATTGAATAGTAATGTCTGTATTTGATTAGAGACAACAGTAGTTTACGGATGATCAGTAATATTTATTCATGTAAGAACATTCAAAGTCCTTTGTTCATTTATGTATCATTGTCATTTTGTTTAGTTTCTTTTGTTACCTATTTTGACATCGGACTCGGACTTCTTTAACCTGAATTTTTACTGTGCGTATTGCTATGTGTTTCTTTATTCTACATTGGCTAAAGGTATAGGGGGAGGGTTGAGATCTCACAAAACATGTTTAACCCCGCCGCATTTTTGCGCCTATTCAAAGTCAGGAGCCTCTGGCCTTTGTTAGTCTGGTATGTTTTTTTAATTTTAGTTCATTTATATGTTTTGGAGTTTAGTGTGACGTCCATTTTCACTGAACTAGTACACAATTTTATTTAGGGGCCAGTTGAGGACCACATCCGGGTGCGGGATTTTTCCGCTGCGTTGAAAACCATTGGTGGCCTTCGGCTGTTGTCTGCTCTTTGGTCGGGTTGTTGTCTCTTTGACATATTCCCCATTTAAAATTCTCAATTTTAAAGTACGAACAAAAATAAAATTCTTCCGAGAAATCTAAAATATGTAATCATTATTTTGATCAATTTGAATACAAATTAGGAATGTTTGAAATATCTATTTGAAAATAAAACAAGTTGAAAAAGAAGTTATATCAAATAGGTGTACGTCACAAACTAATCTCAATGATTTGAAAGAACATATTATAATTTAAAGGGTCATTGCTTTTACGATTAACTTATAAATAGTGTCCTATAAAGTATATAATGACATAGGAGAAAAAATTGGTCGTGAAAATGAAAATAATATGTTTTGTGAAAGGGTTGGTAGGTGGGTTGAATTAGTGGTTATATCATTTATCTTTTTAATAATTAAATTGAAAGTTATATCATTATTCCTTCTTTGAGATATCAAGTAAATATTTATAGGTTTAATTACGAGTGAGAATTTGATATCTCTTGATATTAACTCGAATTACTTGATTTAAATATAATAATAAACGAGCCTCCGGCGAGTTTATTATAACTATTTAAATTAAATAACGAGAGTATCAAGCGATATCAAATTCTCACAAGTTGTTTAACCTATTTCTCTTATAGTCACGACTCTCGTTGTGTTTAATTAAAAACAGTTGATCTAGTGTTTTGTACATTCAAGTATGACGTCATATGTTTTCTTCTTAAACAAATCCACAGTGAAAATAGAACTTGGGATTGTTAATTATAGATGGTTTCCTGTAGCCTTGACAGTATTGCGTTGAAAATGAAGGTATTTCTTTCATTAATTTCAGTTTTTGTCGATTTATTAAAATATTTCCATTAGATATGATCTAAGATAATACTAATTGTGATGAGATGCATTAACATATTACAAAAATAGTCTGCACGATAAAGTTTAATACATTGATACATAAGGACACATCTATGATAATAAATTGCACCTGTGTGTAAGCTTATCATGAAGTTGATACATCCGAAGTGATAAAACATCATGTTCAGAATCAAGAATGCTTGTTGCAGCTCGTTGTGCAGTCTGTATATATTTTTTATTACTTTGAAATAAACATTTTACTACAATAATAAAAAAAGTAAGACCATCATATTACTAACTATTTCTTAACCGACACCAACCAAATCTAGATGATATTTGGAAACATATCATTATTTTGCTCACACGATGACAGATAATTATCAATATTTATGTCAAGTAGACCAGGAGACAGTAATTGTCGTTGGTTCACGTCTGTCATATTGGTTTTTCGTAAATTGTCTTGTTATAAATTAGGCCGTTAGTTTTCTCAATTGAATAGTTTCATATTTTTTATGTCGGGGTCTTTTATAGCCGACTATATGGTATGGGTTTTTCTCATTGATGAAAGTCGTACGATTGCCTATAATTGCCTACATTCACTTTATTTGAACTTTGGTTGATAGTTGTCTCATTGGCAATCATACCACATCTCCTTGTTTTGTATTTTTAATAATCTGACCTGATATCGTCATTCTAGTAATATATATTAATAGTACTAGCACTGTTTTGGAAGCAACCAATATGAATTTAAATTTTTCAATATAATTACCATATCTTTATCTGTACACAAACTATGCACATTAAGTGTGTATAAGTTTAATTTACTTAGTAAACTACCCACAACACGTGATAAATGACGGACAGGAGTGTCATATGCTTATACGTCTGTATCTCTGTGTTCTTAATAGAAGACCAAATCATTCAAATATAAAACAAACAGCATAGGTTAAATTATGCTACTGTAAGAAACCCTAGAATAAATATCTCTTGAAGTCAATTCTACATTTTTAACAAAGCAATGAAGCAATGAAGCTTGGTCAATTACAAATCAACAATAGTACAATAAAGATGGAAACAACTTTTTTTTTTTAAACGGAGATACTGTTATAGGGTAATATAATCTGGAATTCTATTAAGATTTGAGCTGGGATGCCATATCTTGTGGAAATAAGCATATATGAGAAAACATTGTGTAATCTTATCCTCTTACAGTTTGTAGTTTTTTCTATTTTTAGAATCAAGGTAGGTATCAGTATGAGCTGCAGCATTAACGTAAATGGCTGTGATAATAAAGATATACCACCCCTTTCGATAGCAAGCCAAAACGGACATGTTGATGTTATAAAAGAACTGTTAAAAAACTCAGCAAGTGTAAATAGTTGCAATTATTTTGGTCAGTCACCTCTGTGGAAAGCCAGTGAGAATGGACATGTTGGTGTTGTTAAAGAACTGTTAAAACATTCAGCAGAAGTAAATAAATGTAGTGATAATGGTGGACCCCCACTACTTATTGCATGTTACAACAAAAGAATAGAGGTTGTAAAAGAACTTCGTCAGCGTGATGATGTTGATATTTAATCTTTGTGATAATGATAAATGTTCTCCACTTTTTTGGGCAACTCATGAAGGACATGAACATGTTGTTTCGGAATTGTTACAACATTTAGCCGTAGTAAATAATGGCAATGATATTGGTGTGACACCTATATGGATTGCAAGTCAACAAGGACATGTTAACATTGTGAAACAACTGTTAAAACATTCGGCTGATGTCAATATATGTGACAACGATGGTATACATCCTCTTTATTTTGCAAGACAGAATGGCCACTCGGAAGTAGTGTCTTTGCTCTTAGAACAACAAGAAAATCAGCAGTAAAGTGTAATTTTATAAGAAAAACATTTATAATTTTTTATGTTTCTACAAATCAATACATAATAAACCTTTCCATTTTTTTTATTTTTTTTTATAACCTAGCAGATAGTATCTACTATTTTCTGTTCATGATTGGACGTGATGCACTGGCCAATTTTCAACTTTTTTTTTATTACCTTATTGTAGATGAATTTTGTTGTAGTGTTTTGTTTAAAATTCTATGTGCGCAATGTCGAGATATTTTAGCTATTGGTATAAGAAAATAAACTACATAATGTCCAATAAGTTCATACAAGGAACCACACAATGATATATTGGTCTGCCAGGTTGAATTACATTTAATTAATTTAATCCAGCATGCTGTACAATGTATTTGTTTGAACGTCTCCGTTTAAAGACTGTAAATTTTTGTTAAAATATAAATTCACACTGAACGTGCATTTCTTAATGTTTGACCATTTGTTAAAAATGTATATGATATTTTGTCGATAATGCCTTGGTTGTATAATGATTTAACATACTTAATGACCTGGGTTCTCAATTCTGTTATTGTAAATGGGTCTAATTGGCAGTAATATTGAGTTTTCAGTTGTCTAGTGACTTCTGCTATGTAGTCTAGCCTGTCTAAAATAACACAACCTGAATGTTTATCTGCCTTTTAAATTACAAATGTTTTATCATTTTTTAAATTGCGTAGTGCTATTCTTTCGCCTACAAACAATGGCTCGCTTACGTAACTAACATGCAATCTCGAACTTTATACAATTATTTTCACAATACTCGTCCAAACAAATTTCATGACAATGTTGGTATTGAAAGGCAATTTTATAATTATTTGGACTACAAACGATAAGACATAACACATTATCCAACCGAAACCATCAAACATCAAAAATAAATGCAGGAATGTTGGATGTACAAAATACCTAGACGCGTCGTATAGCAATGCAAATTCACACTCGGTATAACAGTCATATTCTGGAATATGACAATGATTGTATTGAAAGGCAATTTTATAATTATCTGGACGACAACCAATCAGACATAAAACATTATTGAACCGAAACCATAACAAAAACTTAAAAAAAAATACATGAATGTTGGATGTACAAAATACCGAGACACGTCGTATAGCAATGCAAATTCGCACTCGGTATAACAGTCATATTCAGTAATAGGTCACGTTCGGTACTTAGCAGACAGACGACAAAGATGTTAAACCACAATCTAAGACGTGGTAAAAATGTCATTAGTTAGTTTAGACACAGACACATCGTATAGATCAACCAATTTGTGATGGTGTCCATTAAATTTACGGAGTGTCATTTTTAATCTTTCCTCCTCATAACTCTGTTGGAGCAGTTTCTGCGTAAGGAGCACACTCCTGTATATGAAGGCAGTATAGTGTGAACATGCTCGAGCATAACGTATCAATTGAGATATGTAAACACCATATGACGGAGCAGAGGGTATGTTACTGCTGAGAAATGGGAAGTTAATAATTGGGAAGTTGAAATCATCCCGTTTGTAATAGATTTTAGTGTGAAGTCGTCCATCTGTGTCAATATTGAGGAAAAGATCAAGGTATAAAGCAGTCCTTCTTGTATCAGTAGTATTCTTAATTTCAAGTTAACTGGGATATATGAGATGCAAGTACTGACTGAAATATGGGTTATTCAGTGATAGGACATCATCAATATATCTGAAAGTAAAATTAAAGAATTTTGCAAGGTGCTTTTTCTTTTTGTCTTTTAGAAGGTTCTGAATGAATTCTGCTTCATACGAGTACAAAAACAAGTCTGTCAGAAGGGGTGCACAATTAGTATCCATTGGAATACCGACTGTCTGTTGAAATATCAATCCTCCAAACTGAACAAATATATTGTCGATTAAAAAGTCCAGCATTTTGATAATATCATCTTCACTGTATTTTCTGGTAGAATCAGTGTGGTTCTTCACAAAATAAGAATTATTCGAATAAACGAATTCTGCTATTCTTTTTAGCTTTATTTTGATCGTAGCTCCTCAAGTGTTTAGGTATGTATTCATTATTGGCTTTAAAAGTTTAGGAATTGCATGTTACTGATGATTCTGATCCAGAAAATTATTTCAGACGCACACAATTGATAAAGTATTATTTGCAAAGGAAATTAAAAAAACAAACCGGAAGATTCTATAGTGATAAAAACGAACTACCTCGAGCTAAATTGAGGATGAAGGACTTATATTTTCGCTTTTATGTTTAATTTTCCGATGAAGCTCAATATGTTGGTTTCTCTCCTTCTTTTCGTTAAATAAACGTTAGTTCGGAATATTTTCTTGTTTCTTCACGTTTGAATTTTATTTGCTCTGTTTGCGGAACTCTGATATCATTAGAAGATCTAAGTATTTTAATATAATCTTTCACTTAAGATGAATTTGTATAATAACTATCCTACTACAGTGAAGTCCATCAGAGACAATAAATGAGAAGAAACGAGTTTTACCCAAAAAATGAGTTTGATTCATTTAAGTGTTTCTTCTTCTGAAGGAATACCTTAAAATAGTGACTCATGAAATGACTTTAAAAACATAATTTACTTGATGGTAGTTACTTAAAGAATCCATACCATATTTTACTCTAGACCCTCTAGTTTCAGTAGTATCTTTGATTTCAAGTTCACTGGGATATACAAGTAAACATAAGGTTTTAAATTTAAATCCTTATGTTTCTATGTGTCATATTTTCTGAAAAAAAAACAACACTTTACGAATTTCATGCGTCCGACGAGCATGTCTTGATGTATCTTCATCAGTTACGCACAAAGCCGAATATTTGAAAGCCAGGGATATATAAGAGCCGGGACAGTCAAAGAGGTATATGAACAAAAAGGACATAAAAAATAGCAAAAATCATCTAAGGTCAACTTTGCCTGAGGGAGTTAAAACCTTAGTTTCTTTGTAATTTCTTAATTTACAAATGGACAATTTTAGAAAGGTCTGTTATGAATTATATCAGTACCAAAGTACTGAATACTGAGCTGATGATACCCCTGGGGACTAATACTCCAGCAGCAGTGGTATTTCTATTTTTGTATTTTTGTTATACATTCCATTTAAATGAATAAATGGCGACTCATACTGTTGAAACGGGTGTATTTTAGTGTATTTTCAATTTATTTGAAATTAATTCAATCTATAGAATTTCATTAATTTTGCATTTTATGATAATATAATCGGAATATTATGATAACGTAAGAACCATATGATTAACTTGTCACGCATCGAAATTTTCATTTTTGAATTTTTGTAATGCATTTCAATTAAATAAAAAAAAAATGGCATCTCTTACTGTTCAAATGGGTGTATTTTAGTTTATTTTTAATTTGACATTAATCCAACTTATAAGTACACTTCCTAGAATTTTTGCCATATAAGATCATCATTAGTACGAGGAATTACATAGAGTGAAAATAATTAAAAGTGCAAATGTTTAAATATTAAACTGAAACGAGCAATTGTTAAATTGAAAACCATTAGTGTGCAATTTATGATAATATATTCGAAATATTATAATAAGTGACGGATCATATGATTAACTTTTCACGCATCGAAATTTTAATCGTTGTAATACATTCCATTTAAATGTCTTATGTAAAAAAAACATTTGACATTTATACATAGAGTTGGAAACAATATCACAGAGACGCCGTAACCTTTCTTCCTAAAAATATGTCACCTGAATCAACAAAAAGAAATTTAATTTGTTTGGGTGTAAAAGGTTTGTTTGTTTATATATATATATATGTATATATACGTTTAACTAATATACTGTTAAGTACTGAAAAATAACTGGATACTAGTTCCAAAATAATACGATACCAATTTACATTCGTTGAAACCCAGACAAGTGGACTATCAGTGGCTGAAGCTGCCTTCCAGTCAGTAGCAATTATTTTGGTACTGATATTCCTTAATCTTGCATCGTTTACTTTAAATTGTTTTTTCATCGATTTATAAGATTTAAAACTCGGTAAACTACTGTTACCTATTTAGCATGTTTAGTTTGTAATTCCACGTTCTTCTTTGGTAATCTCTACTTCCTGTCCTTATTTATGCTATTTTATTCGCATGCGTATGCTTAATTGATACATTTTTTACGTTTGTGCAGAAATTCAGATTAATTTAGAGAGTTCATTGTCAGCATACTTTAATTTGTATTGTACACTTAAATCTCTTATTTATTATCTTTATATATCACAATTAATCATTAATGGTTTTTCGAGTCATTTTTAACCTCTTCTTTACTATATTTATACAGTGTTATATTTGTGGGCATGGTATTTTTAAAGCTAATCATTTAATACTATCTTTCTGACGGATAAGCAATGGAAAAAACACAGCTGAATGACGCCATCACGAAAGATGACCACGCATATGTTCAAATTTTCATAACCACTGTCCCGTACTCTTTACTGTTACTGTAAACTAGTAATAAAACCAATTTGATCTGAAACGGTCATTTTTTGAACATCTCTAAAAATACTTAACAAATTATTAAGTAATTTTCAGTCTTTCAGTCAATTTTCAGACTCATTCACTGCTGTTAGTATTGTTCAGACAATTCGCTTGCGGTCAATTAAGTAGCTGTTATTTACCTGTACACATCAACATCATACTGAATTTTCTAAAACGCTACTGAACCGTACTGAATTAACTGCTAGCGCATTGTGTGAACAGCACTGAATTTACCACATTGGATAAGTCTGAAAATTTGCTGAAAACGGAACTGACTTAATAAATTATTGTTCAGATTTTTCAGAAAATGTGAAGATTAGAATGATCCTTTCAGACACAAATTCATTTACTAGTGGTGGCATCACCGAATCCTATCTTTCATCGAATGTCTCTTTACCATGAGTTACATGACGGATGCCACTTGTTGAGCAGGATCTTGTCACTATTCCAGAGCACAAAAGATTCCCCTCAGTGTTTGGTGGGGTTCGTGTTTTCTCAGTCTGTTTTCTGTGTATTATGGAATTGTTTTCTTTTCGTATTTTCTCTTGGATTTGTAATTTTTGAATGTCTCTTTGATATATTTCTTATGGTTAATAAATGAGTAACAACTGTTTAAAATGTTAATACGTCCAACTAATTCCTGGACTTCCTCATCAGACGTTGTAAAATGTATCTTAGTGTTTTCTAAATTGATCTGCCAAAAAAAGAAAATCCATGATATAAATCATGTCATAGCCGAAACAATGACTACTTGGTAACTGATATCATCATAGAATCATAACCAACCTACTACAGTATAGGTATTCCATTTTTATACTTTTTACCTAGTTAATTTTTAAAAAAATGAACAAAATATGATTATAAATTCGCTTTCACCGCTGAGTTCAGAAAAAAAAATGTTGAAAGTCAAACCGAATTAAAGGTGTGGCCATTAAATCATACATTTTAAAATCTGTATAAGATTTAATTCAATTTTCTTAAAAAAATTACATTTTTACTAGATATGTATACATAAGAGAGTGTACATACGTTGAGAAAATTGAGATGTAATTGAATATTAATATCTGTATTTGATTCGCGACAACAGGAGTTTACTGATGATCTATACTTTTATAAGTATATAAGTACGAACAAAAATAAATTCTTCCGAGAAATTTAAAAAATATATAATCATTACTTTTTTATCAATTTGAATTCAAACAGAGTAGGAATGTATAAAATATTCATTTAAAAAAGAAACAAGTTGAAAAAGACTTTATATTAAATAGGTGTGTGTCACAAACTTATCTCAATAATTTGAAAGGATTTAGTATAATTTAAAGGGTCATTGCGTTATTGATTAACGATTTACTTAAATAACTATTGATGTCCTATAAATTATTTAATGACATAGGTGAAATGAAAATATTATTTTTTGTGAAAGAGTATATCGGTGCGAGTGGTTATTTCATTATCCTTTTACCAATTGAATTGAAAGTTTGTAACATTATTTCTGCTTGTGCATATCAACTAATGCTTATTTGTTTTTTAAATCCATGTATTTTATGTTTGAAAAAATTCGAATTATTTATTTATTTTAGTAGTAAATTTAACCGCGTGAGTTGGAAATAAAAATTAATATGTTTTTGTCTTAAGCATATATTTTTCAAATAAACATACTAGCAGCTGGTTACTGAAACGCCGTTAAGACAATTTTTTTTTTTTAAGGATTCAGAATAATACAACATAATAAAATGGAAATTTGCATTTCGGACATCAGTATAACAATTATTCGTCCACTTACGGTATGAATTTACTACGCATTCATGATATATAAACAGACCGTAAACTCTTTATGTATGACTCCGATCGATGTCCGGGCTCTTCTCGGTGTCCTATCTGACGTCACAGTCTCAAGCAACAATCAAGTTGTCTTATTCTGTTATTGGCTCCCAATTTAAAGTTATGATTTACTTGTAGGAAGTCCTATCGAAGTCTTCTTTAATTAACGTCAACAAAATGTAATCATTGATGAAACATTTTGTTCTTTAAATTTGTACAAGAAACAACTACGTTAGTTAAAAAAGATGGATATTGGGTAATTGACAGCAAAACAACAAATGAACCTAATCATATACCGGTATATGAACATACCAATTGATTTATTCATTGATTGTTGTTTGCTTAATATAAGTGTCAAATATGTCATACATTTTCCAAATTAGAACAAATTAACCAATTATATGATAGTTAGGTTTTGCAAGGTAATTAAACATGAATGAAAGCCAAAACAATTTGACTATCGCTTGATACTAGAGGTTTGTTTGACATGGACAGAAATGTAATCTACAACTCAGTAAATACAGTATACCAGAACTACATGTAGTAACTTATGTACATAGATGTCATTAATAAAAACATACATCTCAGTTATATCTTTGAAACAAACTCTATACCAAGGGATGCATTTTTTCCCATGTGTCCTAATTTAGGAAGGTGTATTCCCACCATTGATTTTCCCCTATTAGTCTTTGTTAAATTTGCACTTTTCAAAAAAATTGTGCCGAATTTATCTTTGTTTCAAATAAAGAAATACTTGGCATGAGTAAAGTTTTATCCTGTCCAGTACTATAGAAAAAATTCTTATAACATTTCATTACATATAAGAAAAAAACCATCACTTGAAGTTAACCAATCAAATTCTCCCCCTTTTCTAACCTGTGTGCAAGCTTTAGTAACCATGTAACCTCAAGTTTCCAAAATATTCTATAGAAACCCCAAATAAAAAAATAATGGGGCTTTGAAATACCCAAGATATATGTTTATGACCCAGAAATGTTTTACTGCAATGAAATGTAGGATCAATTGGTATTTTAGATTCAAGCATCCTTTTCGTATTGGTTTGAATCCAAGACAGATCCCTCTATTGTTTAATCGCACATACAAACGCAACAGTATTATGCCATCAACGGTTTACGACGTCGCATACTGGAAACGTTTATGAGAGTTATTCCTTGTTGATCCGATGAAGGAGAATAGCAATCCTTTTGAAAGGTCGATAAGCCGAGAAGAAATTTAAATAATCTTCAGACTATCAACGTGTTCCGCCTAAACTGGGATACCGTTTTGTGTGTTTTCGTTAACGAGGAATCGCATAACAGAACAGTGTGAGAAACATAACAATGAGGAAAAAAAAGAAGTACAGAAGGAAAAGTAGAAATAAAAAGGAAGAAGTTTACATAAAAGCAAACAAAAAAATACCATAAAGGAGAATGATATTTTCTATATGAAGATTTAAGCAGACGTGTTCATGGAATGGAACTTCCTTTATATATTGATAAAAGGAGATGAGAGGTATACGTCAAGTATACAGCATTCCAATAATAACTCACACACAAAAAACTGTCAAGACACAAAACAGAATCTGGAAATTCGTTATCAAGATGGGTAACTCAAATCATAATGTAATACAAATACTTGTATGAATTTAGATATTCTTAAGAGTCAATCTTTATGTTATGTGTTTAATTAATTATTCTCCACAAATCATTAAGAACGTAAATCATCAATCCTATGATCTCAACTCAAGGTATATACCAGTAGCAGTCGGTATGTGTGGAAATATAGAAATTGCAGGAAGTAGATTTAATGTGTAGTGCTATTGCATTTCTATACGCATATAATAATAGATTTCAGATAAAAAACAACAATACAGTATCTCAATGACGCATATAGTTAACATAAAGAACATCTATAGAGGTAAACATGGTCTTATAACACTGTGGGTTTGTTGTATTTTACGATTCTTTTCCGATTTACTGGGTTTTTAAACGTTTTTGAAATGGCACATTGAAAAAAAAACAAATCATAAATACTTTACACATGACCGCTATGATCTTTTCTTTTGCAACTGTAGTATATGAGAGAACAAATATTATTACAGCAAGATAAACTAATAGAAATGCGTTTGATACCCCTTTCGAAGAAATTAGTCAACATGTTTTGAAATAGTCATTGCAGATATAATGACCGAAGTGTAAACAATGGAGTATCAATAAATATTTGATATATAATTCAAATTTAGCATTAGGCCTTCGGAATTTTAGAAAGTAAAAAATAAGTTAAGTAATAACTGAAGTTTAAAAAGAAAAGTCAAATGTCCTAATTTTTTAGTAATGCATGGTTACCCAACCAAACGAGTATTCTATAGGTATATGTTTGCTTTTAAATATACTTACATTGGGAATACAAATTAAGTTCCGAGAATTTACAAACGTTTTAAAATCTTGATTTACTGAGAATTAAATTCCTAAAAAAATATTAGATGTCAATATTAATTAACAACATTATTCACCATACGGTGATGATAATCATGGATGATAGATAATGTCAAAAAATGTAATTAACGATTTGAACCTTTTGTGCTTTCGAACTTTAATAGTTTATATTTACATATATGGTTTAAAGTTAGTATATACAAAGGAAATGTGATAATTTGATTCAGATTGTATGATACTATCTTTGTCCCCGAGTGTATCACCAGCCAAAAAAAAAAAATCCACAAAATGCACAAAAAATACAGATCTGAGAGTACTCGCAATTATTGAAAGCTAGTTCAAAGTCAATAGCAACAAATAAAAAAATCAGTACACATCCAACATCAAATGGATCTTATGTAAGACAGCATTAACAGTCAGGGAAACACATGACCTTGTGGAATGACAAAATACAGTTATAGACAGATTCTAGAAATGTGAATGTTTAATTTATTGATAGTAAACTCAATATCAATAACAATAAAACGAAAAACAACGATCGAATAACAGTAATGAATTGGTTATCTTGTTTTCCTGATGAATACCCCTGTAGATGTTTAATTTCAGTGTTATGATATCATATAATAATAAGCATTGGTTGACGGTAATGGCATATTTTTTGTCACAGATAACTTCGGATAAATTCCACAATCGTAAAACCGTTCTCTTTTCCTCGATTGTTATTTCACCGAATGAGACGCATCCTTGAATTTGAACATACCATGAGGAACATGATGAGAGACACAGAGATAACAGAATTGTTACAACATTTAGTCGTAGTAATTAATGGCAATGATATTGGTGTGACACCTCTATGGATTGCAAGTCAACAAGGACATGTTAACATTGTGAAACAACTGTTAAAACATTCGGCTTATGTCAATATATGTGACAACTCTGGTATACATCTTCTCTATTTTGCGAGGAAGAATGGTTTCTCGGAAGTAGAGTCTTTGCTATTAGGACAACAAGGAAATCAGCAGTAAAGTCTAATTTCATTAGAAGAACATTTATATTTTTTTATGTTTCTACAAAACTTTTCTAAATTTATATTTTTGTCTATAAATCTAGCAGATAGTATATAGTGATAAGTCTCATTTGGTAGATTACATTCAGGGAAAAGAGGACGACCAACTCGTGAAGGCGTCGGGAAAGCGACTGAGCGATAATTCAAACTTCACCACTTGGAACTCTTGGGTAAATAGATTCCTTGTGAGCAGCAACCTTCTATCGAGGAATCCATGATAGGAAATACAATCCCTGTTATATCGTATCAACTGGGAGATATATAATCCTTATGCAGGTGCTGCTGGAATGTTGCTACATAGGAATGGAATGTGCACAATTGAAAAGCTGAAATCATCTCTTTTGTCGTAAATTTTTGTTTTCAACCGACCCTCATTATCAATTTCTAGCTGTGAGTTAGGATATGAGGTAAACTTAATTGTATCTGCTGTATCCTTTATGTATATGTATGGGATAGATGCCTTCAACATAGTCACCAAATTTTGAATTATTTAATGAGAGAACATCATCTATAAAACGGAAAGTGAAGTTAAAGGATGACTTCTTTTCTTTCTTCCAAAGAAGCTCCTGTATGAAGTTACATGTAGCTTCATATGAATAAAAGAACAAGTCGGTAAGAAGAGCAGCACAGTCGGTTCCCGTCGGAATGCCGAATGTTTGTTGAAAACCACATAATAATATGTTGTCAATCAAGAAATTAAGCATCTGATAAGGTCAGTTTTACAGAATTTCTTGTTTTAATCAGAGTGATTTATTACAAAGTACGATTTATCCCTCCCTAAAACAAGATACTTGTATCTACGTTAGCCATTATTTTTTTATAGTTTGGAGAATACTTGTGTAAAGTGTAAAACAGTCAAATGTTTTTATACTATTGCAATATGAAAGAGTCTTAGATTGTATGTACTCTAAAAGATATTTGGAACTTTTTAGTATCCACATCTGATTCACGCCATCTTTAGCATGTTTAGTTTCATTATATCTTTGAAGCACGTGTTTGATTGCTGATAACATTGATGCTATTAATAATTTGGAAAGAAGCTTCGTGGAGCGTTTGGAAGACCTAGCAATATAATGTTGTTTGTATAGACAGCTATGTAATTTAGGTATCTAATACAGTGAAGGAAGATCCAGTTCATTATCTTTGTTTGAAATTCCAAATAGAAGAGACCTATGATTATCCAGGATTTCCTCCTAGGTTAGTGTGATGAGTGTATATGTTGAGTTTCTGAGTGAGTTGTCAATACATAATTCATTTATCAAGCAGTTATAATATATAATATGATTCACAACATATTTTGTTTGAGGCTCTATCACCAGGGACAACAACATACTTGTCATGGAGGTAGGACAAGTGATTTACAACATTTAGGTCTTTCATGTTAATGTAGCATGTGTATTCATAGACCCATTCAGATTTTAAAATTCTGATTTGTATCAACGACCTCACAGCATTGATTCATTCGGAAAGAGTATATATTTCTTCTTTCTCGCGTTAAACGCATTGCCTGGCATAATCCTTGACTGAATCCATCAGTATTTTGAAATTGTGTTTCCAATTGATGGTTTTAGGCATACGACATTTAGGGCCTTTGGATAACACATTTCATAGAAGTGTTATTGACAATGTTTAGGTCACCAGTAATAACGTGGCCAGTCTGAATATATATGAATGGGAAACTAGCAGGTTTAGACTTGAAGTCGTCAATATTGAATTCTTGCAACACGTGTTTGTTATTGAAAATTTCAGTTGTAATTATTGATTTGGTAAAGTTATAAGAAATGATAGGTACAGAATGAATTTTTAAATAGGGAGTAATTTTCGAGTGAACTGATTTATGATGAAGGATATTGCCCAAGTTAAAAAAAAAAACTCATGCTAGTTCACAGTTTGACGTGTTGCTTTGGTATTTTTCAACCCTGTTCAAACCTTTTAATAAGTTAAAGATAAATTTTGTTGTAGTGTATTATGTGATTGCCTATGTGTGTTCCTATGTGTGCAATGTCGAGATATTAAAATAATAGATGAACAAATGTTTCATGTTTTGATGTAATGAGTTGCGCTGTCTTTAGTTTGATATGTTATGTTGTGTGTACTGCTGTTTGTCTTTTTAATAGTTTTGATTTTGCTATGACATTGTCAGTTTGTTTCGACTGATGAGTTTGAATATCCCTTTTGGTATCTTTTGTCTCTCTGTCATTCTATGTCAAAGTATGTACATTTACAAATTGGTGTAGTAATACATGTAATACAATACTTAATTTCTCAAATCTATTAACTAGGATATTAAAGACATTAACACTGTAGTTATATGGAGGAGGCAATAATCATGTAACAATCTTTGAATCTACGAAATCCAACCACTTATTTTATTTTTTGACTGAATAGAAGATTCAGGAAATAAAAGATAAAAAAAAGTATGTCATAAAACAATAGTATTTTGCTAGAATATATGACAGTGGTCTCCCTGTGTGCATTGAATTATGGCGTACCTTTTTTGAATATGGCATTAATCTATGAACAAAAAGTATGAGGTCTAAAATGACGATGTTTATTTGTTAAGCATCAGATAAATAGTGTGGTTTTTAAATAAAAATATACAACATCAAATTAACATTGAATAAACATACATATAAATCAAATAAACAACCATCAGATATAGAAACATTTCATTCTAACTATAGAAACGCTTATAAATTTTTTAGAAATTTTATAATTGATTGATACCGAGAAAAATTCTTGTAGCAAACATATTTTCGAAAACATTGAATATTATCATGGACAATTTAAACATTGTCTTTAGAAATGGAAATCGTCAAGCTACAAAAAGAAGCGTTTGACTTCGCTTGCAGTATAGAAAATTATTTGCAAAATACATAAAATACTATTCATATGATACCAAGACCAAAGGGCCGATCGAATCTCAATTTACGGGCTCGATAAACAACATCACCGTAAAAATAAGGATGTGCTATCCCGTAGGAATAAGGTTTGTTTACCGGAAAAACCAAGCTTCCAAATCAAATCTGTTGATTAAATAGGTTTATAGATATCAGGTTGTACATACAAAACATTTTATTCAAGTGTATAGCTTTAAAGAATGATAATATATGTAACGTTTGTCAAATGTTTCAACTTAGATGTAGTGAATATTTAAGTGTTGCTTGTCTTTTGTTGTTGATCATGGAGTTGACTGTTTTAAGCGGACTTGGTATTTTCTCCCTCTTTTTGATCCTTTATATTTTAAGATATTTTTGTTAACCTTCACTTTGACCTTGAGGGTCAATACCAATATGTCTCTTATATTATTAAGACATTTACTCAATGAGTGAATACTCTGGGGATGGGTATGGAACTCCTGAAGCAGAAACTTTTAAAAAATTTTAATGACCCAACATTTAAGTCAAGTTCGTACAAAGGGGAAGAGTGTACAAAAAAGACTCCTTTCCACGTCTTTCTTACATTTTTGTAATCATATATTTCAAAATAAAATATGAATCACTATGAATAAAAATTTAAAAATGTAAACATAGTGGTAACAAACATTATACACATCAATTACCTCAAATTTGAGGTCAAACGTTATGGTACAAAATCAATATCGTAAAGATGATAAACACACAGTCAATTATTTAAAACCCAACGAACAAAATAATAAAGCGGGTTTATTTAATAACATATATTTTATCAATTACCATAAAGTAATTGACAATGTTCAAATAGATAAATATTACGATTTTAACTTTTAAAAATATCTTCAAAAAATGATAAATGGTGAAACTTATGAATGCAGCATTTTAATTACGTATTTCGTTTAATATGGAAAAATTAATAACATCGAAATTCTGCAACATAAATTTTGACAAATTTCATTTCAATCTGATTTACTCTTATATTAGAGTGTGTGTTTTAGGTTCATTTGAATAGAAGTTATTTACTCCCCGATCAATAGTTAGAAAATGAAACATTCACCGTACAAATCACATTCGTTTAAATGAACCATTTCATTCTATTTTACTAAGAATTTTATTCTTTTTATTCAACATGAAACAACTTCTTTCTAAAGAAGTTCTTATGGAGATACAAAAAATACGGAAAGAAAAAAAGGTATGGTATATCTTTATTTGTTTGTACCAATGGTCAGTACACGTAGATCTATACGGAATATGAAACATTTTTGAGACCTCTGTGATGTAGCGATCAATATGACCCGTGTTATTATAAACTCACCATAGATATCATGATTAAAATTTTATACGCTAGACGCACGTTTCGTCTACCATAGACTCACCAGTGACGCTTAATTGAAAACAGTTTAAAAGGCCAAATAAAGTAGGAAGCTGAAGGGAATGAATGACCGAAAATTCCAAAAGGTTTAGACCAATAATACTTAGGTAATCTATATAACTGTGTAGAAAATCCAGTGTATTTCGAAAAATTCAAAGTTTTGTAAGCAGCTAATTTAAAGTTATGACAATATCAATGATGATTCGTGTCAACATAGAAGTGCTAACTACTGACATCATATATTCTATTGTGCAGAAGCCTTTTACTTGATTGAAATCTTACCAAAGCCTTTTTTGCAACACTAACATTTTTCGATAATTGCTCTCCCTTCAGCAAAAGGAGATTGTTTTATTTATTACATACAACATAATTATACAAAAAGAATAAAAATATGTTTACTGTTGTTCTACATGTTTAAATACTTTTATTTAAATTAATAATTATTAAGATGTAAATATGAGATAGCAACATATATGATAAGGCATTCATTCATATACATATATAAATTAAAATCATTAGATATTTACATTGGAACATTAAAAGATAATTTTTGATTTGTTAAATATAATATGCGAATAAAATATCTATCAAATCATCATTCTTTTGACTTTACACAATTACAAAAAGTTAGAATCCCATAAATATTTACATTGGAACCTTGAAAAGTAAAATAACAAAAACACCGAACTCCAAGGAAAATTCAAAACGGAAAGTCCCTTAACAAATGGCAAAATCAAAAGCTCAAACACATCAAACGAATGGACAACACCTGTCATATACCTGACTTGGTACATGCATTTCCTTATGTAGAAAATGGTGGATTAAATCTGGTATTGTAGCTAGCTAAACCTCTCACTTGTATGACATTTGCGTAAAATTCCATTATATTGACAACAATGTGTGAACAGAACAAATTGGGGTACAGCAGTCAACATTGTGTTATGATCGTAATCACTATAAAAAGAAACGACTATGTCAACAAAGAAAAACAAAAAGTCATGTACACACTCTATAGACTAAACCCATAAGCAAAAATGAAAGACAAGAATACAAAAAATGACCATATCACACTAATAAAATGGCGGGATGTATAAATACCGAGCCACGCAAAAAGCATATTACCAAAAATGGACTAGATAGTGAAGGTTAAAAATATACAAAGACAAATAAAAAGAACAGTATAACGTTTTTGATTTGTTGAATATAGTATGTGATTAAAATATCTATATTGTCTTTACACTGTTACAAATCCAACTAGAACAATCAGAAAACGCCCTTTATACAAAAAATATTTCTGCTAGAGTTATCTGCTCTTTGTCTATGATACGAATGTGTGTTCAATACAAAAACTTAATGATTATAAAGGAGGGAATACATGTATACATAGAATAATAACATTTTTGTTTTGGTGCTGACTTTATCAGCAAGAATATCAAGTGAGCCCGATAAATTGACGTGCATGGACTTGAAATCCCTGCCGAGTCCGGTCTGTGTTGATATTTGGTGTTTTTCTGCTTTGTATCGATCTGATGAGTTAAGCCTTTTTCAACTGATTTTTATAGTTTGTTGTGCTTTACACCGCTGTCCCAGGTTACGGGAGGATTGAGTGCTCACAAACATGTTAAACCCAACCACATTCTTTATGTGCCTGTCCAAAGTCAGGAGCCTGTAGTTCAGTGATTGTCGTTGGTTCATGTCTGGCATATTTGTTTTTCGTTAAATGTTTTGTTAAAAATTAGGCCGTTGGTTTTCTCAATTGAATTGTTACATATTTTTCATGTCGGGGCCTTTTATAGCCGACTATACGGTATGGGGTTTTCTTTGTTGAAGGCCGTACAGTTGCCTATAATTGCGTACATCCAGTTTATTTGAACTTTGGTGGATAGTTGTCTCAATGGCAAGCATACCTCATCTCGTTATTTTTATAATGAACACATTGCTGCAATGATACGTGACGTCACTTCCTAATATTTTAGACTATAAAAAAGTTCTAACAAAAATACTAAATTTAAAAAAGGGGAAGACCATAAAAACTGACAATATCATTATTACAATAAACGGCATACAAAGGACCTCAAGTAATTAATTATGAATTGATATGTGCATAATGATCTTAAGATTGCATGTTTATTAAATTTAATTAAACAAAAAATCAAAACGAATAAATTGAAATGGTCAAATCTTAAATAAGATAAAATAAAATCTTTGAACAACCTGTTTTCATCAATAATTTTATCTTCGGAATACAATTTGTATTTGGCCGATGGACTGTATATACTTTATTAACTACAATGGCGAGATACCTTAGTACAAAGTATCAAAAGCCTATTATTTTTTGTTTACGCCTACATGTATTCTACATACTGAAAAAAGTTGTGAAATTAAAAAAAAGTATTCCCAACACAATTCATTTGTCACGGGCGTAACAGAACAGGAAACACACGAGTCACGCTTAACGAAACCAGTTTGTTACTTCGTTTGGGTTAGTTTCGCTAGTTGTAAACATTAGTCAAATGCGATAGCATCTACCAAAAAGCCTTTACTGCAAAATTTTGGTAGTTGTATGTTTTAAATGATTGCTTTGCCTCGTAAAATTCCAGTTCATAAAGTTATATGTTGTATTAAAGGTAATTTCAAAGGTTAAAAAAACAGCATCAGACATGGGTAACCTTATGTTCATTTACTGGCTTTTCTTGTTAGGCCCTTATATATTTTTTTATACCAATGAACATTTAACAATTTGGCTTTCCGAACTATCTACCAAATAAAATTGAGAATGGAAATGGGGAATGTGTCAAAGAGACAACAACCCGACCACAGAACAGACAACAGCAGAAGGCCACCAACAGGTCTACTCCAAAAGGCTACTCCAAAAACACGTGGTGGACGTAAAATACTACTATTCTATGTCAATTTTAAACAGATTCCAAAGAGTTATAAAATAAAGTTGTATACTGTTCACTTGTCTGATAGCAAGTGACTAAACAACATGACGTATGTCAACCAGCTTTCTAAAAGTCTATTTACAGACGGCTGACGATTTATTATTTAGTTCAAAAATACTCTCAAATTCTTTTATCGATCCACTTTTGTCTATACTTCTCACGATCTTTATGTCAACAGTTTTGTTGTTTGCAACTTCATTGTGCAAATATTGTTGTGTAAGTATTTAATTTTTTCATTAAAATCTAATAAATACCAAAAATGAATTCTTCGTTAATAATAAAATTTGTTAATATTCCAAAACAAATTGCAGCGTTAAATTTTTGACAATAAATTGCATATAAAGATAGTCTCAATTTTGATCTGAAGTTCCAACTTTATTATGTTTCCGTTTTTTAGACTTTTTGGTTTTCTTTTTTGAAATACATTGTTGCATTCTTTGACAATCTAATACTATGATGAATATGATAACCGAGATTAGTACAGCCACTCCTACACTACCAATAGCCTTTGCTACTGGTCTATCTTCGTACACGCTGATCCTCTTCAACTTATACGCTGAAATGGAAAAGAGAATTATTTCAGATTTCATCTGATTTTAGCCATTCAATTTTTGCCGCGGCTACAATATAAGAAGAGCATTATGTCTTTGAGGTGTGCATCCGTCCATTATTTCCTCCGTTCGTCCTTTCGGTAGCAGATTGTATTTGTTGTTCAATTAAGTATACCATGAAGTTGTGGTAAAATATCAACATAAGGATGTAATTAGGTTAAATTTAAAAGTGATACTATAAGTCAGCAGAGCATTAGGTAAGGAACATAATAAGCTAAAAATATTGATAGGTCATGGATCTCCTTTCCGAGATATTCATTTTTTTTACAATGGCAGGAAAAGGATGACTCGGACTTTTACCTTATATTTGCATTGGTATTATTTGGGTCTCAAATCGAAAGATAAGAAATCTAGAATTTGCTTAAATTTTGGTAAATGACCATTTATGAGCTATTGAATTCTTATATGAAAAGAAAAATGGGTGTTATGGGGCAAAATGTTTTTTCCCTGTATCGTAGGAAAAAAAACAAAGAAGTCCGAACATCTAACAAAAATTACTAAACCTGACCTAAGTACATCATTAAACCTTATTACACATGTTCATCATGATGTGACCTTGTTACATCATACGTCAAATAAAGAGTTCACGGAACATATAAATAGTACGAAATTGGTATAGAGTCCTGAAATGAGAATGGTGTGGTATGGATACAGATTATCTTTCCTGTATGTTTTAAAAGACTTCGTTTCTATCATTCTGCTTAAAAGCCAAACCGAACATTTTAAAAGTTTGTGCAAAATTGCCAGATTTATTATTTTTTTAAATACCTTTTATTGTACTATTTATAAATTGTTGAATTGTTCGAAAGGTTTGTCTACCCCGTCATATTTAATGGTTGTAAAGGCTCTGCAACTTTGAGTTTCAAAATTGTTTATTCGAGTGCCACTGTTAATTCTAATGTTGACGAAACGCCCATGTGGCGTACTACATTATTAGCCTGGTATCTTTGATGAGTTTTAAACGTTTTAAACAAAAATTGTCAACATATGGTTGACAAACAAAATGAGGTGAATTCTTCCTAGAAATTTACGTTAATGTGTACTTACCATTTGTCTTCTTAGGGTCAACAGAAAGAATATTTTTAATGTCTTCTACTGATGTGAAATTGACGCCTATAAGAGGAATATCGCCATCTGAAAGTACGACATGTTTTACAGGTTAGTTGCTAAATTGATACCTGTAATACATTTGTATTATTAAAAATTATTTTCCAAACTAAGCCAAGCATTCTTTAAAGTATAACAACAAATATTGTAACCATCTTTGCCAATAAGTGACCTTAAATAGATTTTGTTTGTACATTATGCATGTTATGGTTCCATTTGATTCAAATATCTCTTTATAAATTTCATGTTTTATACATCTTTGACTCAGTACAGCTTAAAGACGTCTTGTGCTAGTAATCCTTTTTTTAATCTTGTCGGTTGTACTGTAATAATCGAATCATTACACTAACAATGCTAAGATGTATAACGAAAATCTGATTTAAGTCTGAAAAATTGTATGTAAATTTTGTTGGTCAACGACTAAGTATACACATAAAAAATCTTTGGAAAACATGCGACAACCTTGGAACCCAAGATTCCCTTTTGGTGTTAGAATATTAATATATGTGGGTAAAAGCAAATAACACATCAACCCAACCACACATAAAGACATCTAGGGGTCAACCAATGTTATATCAAAATTATCAAAAATGTCGTTATTGTAGGATAATATGGTTTACTATTCATATATCAAGAGTAATAACGAATACAATAAAGGATTATATTATAGATGATTTAAAAAGTAAAAAAACAAAAACTCCAAGAAAAATTCAAACGGAAAGTCCCTTATCAAATGGCAAAATCAGAAGCTCAAACACATCAAACGAATGGAAAACAACTGTCATATTCCTGACTAAGTACAGAACATGGTAGATTAAACCTGGTTTTATAGCTAGCTTAAACTCTCACTTGTATGACAGTCGCATATAATTCCATTATATTGACAACAATATGTGAACAATACAAACAGACATTATGATAGTAGAAAAAATGTCAAAAATAGGGGTGAAGCAGTCAACATGGTGTAATAATCCTAATCACTATAAAAACAAACAATAATATCAACACAGAAAATCAAAATGGCATATAGACAAATCAAATTGAGAATGGAAATCAAATGCACATAAGCAAAAAGTGTATGACAAAAACACAAAAAATGACCATAGCACAATAACACAACGGCGGGATGTATAGGTACCGAGCCGCGCCAAAAAGATATGGAGTAAAGAGTAAAGGTTAATAATTTATAAAGACAAATAAAAGAACACTATAACACGTAATTAAGATGATAAACAACGTCCATACCTAGAATATATAATGCAAGACCATCATGTATTATTTGTGAAGTTCATACGAATATTTATCAATATGGTCTTTTTATCTTCCGGTTAACGTTTTTAGAAAAAGGAGGAGACGTTCTTTGACATAAACCTGGTTCATCAACTTTCTGCTTAGACACTGGTGACGTTTTGTAAAGTCTGAGTAGTAGCTGCATGCTCTTGAACACCTAATAAGTTGGGAAATGTATATTCCATATGCAGATGAAGTTGGTATATTGTTACAAAGGTATTAAAATCGTCTCGTTTGTCATAGATCATGGTACTGCGATGACCGCTTATTTCAAAAGTCAAAAGTCTGAAAATGAGGCGGAGGAAGCCGTGTCTGTTGTTTCTTTAATTTCTAGTTCGGGAGGATATATCAATGGAACCCAATCAGAAAAGTTTGAATTGTTAATGGAAAGAACATTCATTATATACATATATCGGAATGTGAAATTAAATTATTAGTCTTCTTTGATCTTCTTGTTTTTGACAAGTGTCTGAAGGAACTCCGACAAATATGAAAATAAGAAATGGTCGACAAGGAGAGGCGCACAGCTCGTTCCTATAGGAATGCCGACAATTTGTTGAACATGTTGAAGAAGGTCTACCTCCAAATTCAACAAATATGTTGATAATAAGAAACTCTAGCGTACTGATCACTTGTTTCTCTGTGTAGCATGTTTTACCACTTGTTCACTATTAACAAAATATGCCGTATGGTATCCCAAAGTAATAGATTTATATGCTACCATTTTTATAATGAAAAGCATTGTGGATTATTTCATTTACGATTTTTCCATTTTTACATGGGGAATGGTAGAATACAGGGTTGAAAAATCAAAAGATTTCAGAGAATTAATTTCAGAGAAAGATTTTAAATTATCCAAATGTTCTTTCCCCTTTGCTGTTGGTATTTTTATAGCACATAATCGACTAATGAAACTGTTTAAAATGAACCACAGAAATGGAAACAGATGGATTTCGTGTTGTTTATGTTATCATTTGATACGTTAAGTTTTTTTTGTTTTTTTGTTTTGTTTTTTAACTTGATTACTAAGGCGACATTTCCCCCTATTCTTTTTTTTATAAAATAATATCATTAGATATAATAATCCTTTTATCATGTTGCTCGTTTTACAATTTGTAATGTAGTCTTTTGGTGATTGTTATTGTCACTTCTTCGTTTTTTTGTATTGGTCATAGTATTATCTGTTTTTCTTTTTCCTGTAATGATATCATCTTCCCTTGGTACAGCCTCCTCTTCTTTTCTAATCCAATCACATTTAATTAAAGCCAAAGAGATCGATATTCAAAGATGAGTTTTTAAACGTTTGAAATGAAAATTCTCTTTCTGTGTAACAAGTTTGTACAGGGCAGTATATATACGCTTTATAAATTTAAAAATAGAAGTGCATATTACTGGAAAAAAACTATTTTTTTTATTATTAATATCTACTTATATTCAAGATGATGGGATTTTCCATTTCTCTCAATTTAACAAGTAGGTGTACTATCTTTATTGTTTTTTCATCCTTGACTTTGTTCAGACTAAAAACATCTTGTCCTTGTAATCCTCTTGGTAACTTGTCAGTCTCTGAACTGTAATATTCGAACCCCAGATTCCATTTTCCTGTATCGCTAACTAATATATGACAATGAATCGACATAATTTGTACATGGGTGAGGAAAGCGGTTTCAGCAACATGGTCTGTCGAAGTGTAAAACAAGGAAACAATTCTAACGGACCAATCACATTTAAAATTTCTAGCTATGCAATTCATATAAGAGTTATGATAAATTTTGGACATTGAAATATGGGTTAAACGTAAATGAAACAACAACCCAACGACACAAAAGCATAAAAATATCTAGAAGTTAACAACTGTTCTATTAATATTATGAAAAAAAAATGACGGTATTGCAGGATTTCATAATTTACTTTTCATAAATAAAGAATGATATCGAATAGAATTCAGAATTTCATTATAGAAGCTACAAATGCTCTTTCCCTTTGCTGTTGATATTTTTCAGCCCATGACCTGCTTATGAAACTGTCAAAATAAACCACAGAAATGGAAACAGATGGATTTTATGTTTTTCTTTTCATGATATCATATGATACGTTAAGTTTTTTTTGTTTAATGTTTATCCCCTCTCTTAATTACTGACGCAACATTTTCCTCTATGTTTTATGAAATAATATTATTATATATAATAATCCTTTTATCATGTTACTCATTTTAAAATTTTTAATGGTTTAAAATCTCTCCCTGGTACTGTCTTTTTTTTTTATAATTTAATCACAATAAATTAAAAAAAAAAATTAAGTGTTTAATTCTCAGAAAAATTTAGACCACACGGTGAATCTCAAAACATGTGTCATATGTACTGAACTTGGTATTGTAGAAATAAATGTATGATTTTATAAATAGAACAACATGATATTCTGTATCAAGTTATTACACAGACACACACATCAGATATGACAACACAAAAAGCATTATAGCATGTTGTGACTTACATAAAATAAACCACAACCAATCCATACAGTCCAATTTGAATGTTGTATTATCTAGACAGTAGTGAACATATGTGAATAAATATGATGAATAAAGATATTATTGTTAACCGAAAATGAAAAAAAAAAGTTCACAAGATTTGTTCTAGCATTATTTAATGTAAATGACGTCATGTAAGCTTGAATATACGTTTTGTATATATTACTGAATAAACTCATAATATAAACCAGGATTAAAATTTTATAACCCAGACGCACGATTCGACCCATCATTGCTGCTCGAATAAAAAGTTTAAAAAGTCAAATAAAGTACGAAGCTGAAGAAAGGAGAATCAAACGTGTTTAGGATATAATTTTACCTAATACATGCTTGACGCATACTGCTCCTGTCAACGTGTTGTTGTTGTTTGTGTTACAGGAAATCCATGCGGGGTGTAGATTCGAGTCAATTATTAAACATTTTTCAGCAAAAACTGTTGACGAAAGCGGGGTCATGAAAGTCATAATTGATGGGTCGTTGTTCCAATTTGCAGGAGAACCCATCATCAAATGGGAACCAAGCCAAACTTGGGTGTTTTTCAATCTGAAAATAAAATTGATGTTCTATTTAGCAGGATATTTAGATATTACATAAACTATACATACTTTACTAAATATCATATTTTGGCAGTCTTTCTGAAGATATGTATAGTAAACACTTGAAATTGATAAAAATTATTATAGATGTTATATCTTTTACGCATGATATATAATTATTTTAACATTGAAGTATCAAATACATGTGTTTGTTTGGGTTGCGCACCCAATTTTGTCAATACAACAGAACTATAATTGACTGTCAAAGAACGGGCTATAAAACCTGGTTTAACCCACCATTTTTGTCTGAAAATGCTTGTACCAAGTCACAAATATGACAGTTGTATCCCATTCGTATCGTTGGTTGATAACGGTTAACGTTTGATTTAGTCAGTTTTATGGACTTAACATTTTTTAATTCATTTTGAAGTTCGGTATTTTTGTTACACTTTTTTTGACGTAACGAATGTTGGACACAAATTATATAAGAAAAAAAATTCTTTTGAATGCACAAGAATGTAGATCTTATATTGAACGAAGCACATTTGATTCAAATTATCATTAAGAACTTAATGTTGCAAAATTAGAAAAATAATAATGAACTTAATAATAATGCATTACAAATGATATGATATATAAAACGGTATGTAATTTGCAGCTGAAAATACATGATATATGCATATATCTAAAAGATGAGCTAGCATCAACATAGGACTGTCCTGAACGATGTAAAACATATGATATAACAAAAATACTGAACTCCAAGGTAAATTCAAAAAGAAGGAAGTCCTGACAGAACCAAATTAACATATTTCTGACATGGACTAGCTGAAACTCCCTATATTACGACAATTGTTGATTGTTCCATTATATTAACGCAAGTGTGAGAGCAACTAAAACAGACATAATTGGTTAACGTGGAAATAAGGGAAACTAGCAGCAACAATTGTGTAAACATATATTAAAGATTTATCACATAATTGAATCAAATTATCCAAACATCAATAACGTAAAATCTTAGTATACGCTTTGATATACTGTGATTACAACATCAGATTGCGAAGGAAAACTATTTGAATGTATATCAATCCTTTGATTTGTTTCAAGTAAGAAATCTATGTTATATATGTGTATGTACTCAAAGTAAGTAGTGTGTTCTTTAACAAAAAAGGGACATTTTCATAAACCCTGACACTAGGACATATATTATATAATATCGTAAATAAACACCTATCATTTGCACAAAAGTGAAGATGAGTTATGTTATCCACGCACCAAGTCTCGCTCATTCTAAGTTAATATGATTTTATCTTTCTTGTAATATAGATTATTTTTTATTCGTGAGTGATCATATTCTATGGATTTCATATTGATAAACCACAATTTTTCGACGAACTATACATTTTTCATCAGCTTGTAATCAAACTCTCGCAACGAAACAACGAAATCAAATATCTACGGGATAGAATGCCATTTCTCCCCAGTCAACGAAAACTGGTACCAAAGAAAATAAATGAACTAAACAAAAACAAAATACTTGACTTATTTTTATTCAAAACATAATTAAATATACATGAATTTTGTATGCCAGACACGCGTTTTTTATACAAAAGACTCATCAGGGACTCATGAATAAAAACGTTTTAAGTAAAAACTAAATACGAAGTTTAAGAACAACGACGACCCAAAATTCAAAAAAAAAATCTCTAAATACAGTTTAGGTAATCTCTTTCTTGGGTAGAATATCCTAGTAACTCGAACAATTCAAAGTTTTGTTATCAGTTAATTTATAAATGTGACTACATATATTACTTTGTATGTCCACGCAGAAATGCTGATTACCATGTATTGCATTGGTTGCAATGACATCCCGTGATTTCTCAGTAAATAAATAAAACCGATAAATTCGCATTTGGAATAAATCCGATAATTTCATTAGTGAAAAAAATCCGATAGTTTAACTCCTCCGACGACATGCAACAATGGGTGTTGTCGAGACATTGTCAATGACTTTACATCAAAACGAATTGCAAACGCGTAGACAAAAATAGTTCCATCAATTTTACATTTCATTTCAATTTATATAAGTTTATGGTCAACATGGTCAATGTAAAAAAAAGAATAACTAATCAAAGAATTGAAATATCGAAAAATATTCAACTCGTGACCGAACAACACTGATATTTACTACACGCATTCGTCAATTAATGTGTTGTTCGGTTACTTATTGAATATTTTTCTATATTTGAATTCTTGGATTATTTATTCTATAAATCATCATTGCCCTGCTGGAAATAGATAACACAGATTAACTTAGAAAGAATGTACTCACGAAAATACTGCAGATAATACGGCATCTTTTATAAACTTATAATTTAAGCTATCTATTATTGGTGCCAGATAGCCGCCGTCATATCGACACTGATTCATCGCATCGACAATTGTCCATGATGTCATTGAAAAGGGCTTGTTCGTAAACCAGTAACAATGGTGTCTGTACTTTGTATCAGTCGTAGAGGTCCAGTTCAAGCAATTACCATTATCTAACAAAAAAAATCTCAATGATAATATGTGTCAAATATATTTTGTCAAGTGTAGAATGCGTCTAAGTAACCGGACTTTGATATTTTAACGCCAAATATATACCATTTGAAATGTTTTGATTTCTACCCTTAAGTGTCCCGATGACATTGGTTTATTCATTACGAATTTGCCCTTTGCTAAAATGTCAGCACTAACAAGGAGTACTCACTGATTAGACATGCATGTTTAAACTAGTCAACCAGGAGTTTTCGCTAATGAGACAAATATGTGCATATTACCAATTTGGTGAAATGAAACAAGGCAGTTTCTGTCACGTAACGTTTACTTTATCCTCCTCTCCGGAATCTTTTGTGTTGAAGTTACTACATACACAGAAAACTCGGTCATTTCACAAAAAATGATCGGTGATTTTTTTGTATGACATATCTTTAACTTTCTTAATACTGTAAACGATTCACTATCAACTGTTCTTCTTGATTCAAATATCCTGCTTTGATAAATAACCCCAGGAAAAACTCACTCCATCATGTCCATCAGGGCTGCAATCTTCTACCTAAACTTTAAAGAATGTTGTAACTTATGCAAGTTAACGCGAAGAATGTTAATAACAGAGGTATTCGTTTAATTTGGCGTTACCTTCCTATGCGTTAAATTCTACAGTTGACCAACTGAATCGATTGCTTTTTTAAAACCTGAGGATATTGTCAGCTCAGTAGTCAGTGATTTGGTACTGACATGATCTATGACATAGACTGACCTTAAATTCCCAGTTCATAAATTATGATATGATTAAGAAACCAATTCCTTCAGGAAAATTTGACGTCAGATAAATTTGGTTATTCTGTTTAGCTCTTTTTGGGGTATAGAGCTCCGAATGTTTCAGTGTATGCACTCATCTCATGTTGTCAAATATTTAGATTTGAGCTTTCGTGATTTCATAAAAGTGCTTCAGACGCACGAAATTTATAAAGTGTTTATTGTATAAACTATAGGAAAACGGTTCGGACGCATGGCATTCATTTAACATGTTTTGGACGGTGATGTTCCTTTGGTGCCATCTTACGGTGTTTATATGTCACAACTCGTTCACTATTCCCGTTTCTGTTGTGACGTTTTGGATTGCAATGAACGTAATCTATGTATTACTAGTAAATTATTAAGTCAGGGATTTCGTTACCACAAATTACTTAAAACCTTTACTAAATTCTTCCATAGATCTATATAAAGATTTGGTTTTGAAGATTGGTTGTACCTGTAGAAAACTTATTTCAAACGGGATAGCACATCCTAATTTTTACGGAGATGTTGTTTACTGAGCCCAGAAATGTAGATACGATCCGGGTAAACTTATCGATCCTTTAAAAAAATTAATCTAAAAGGTTACCAATTCAACACTGTAATTAGATCTTTGAGTATTGTTTTTATTAGTATAACTATTGATTTTTTTATCAGTAAATTAAAATCAAACGAATATTATTTCTACATACATATGCACATTCATGGCTCTACAATCTGTCGATACCTGTATCTTGGCATTGCACAAGGTCATGTTTTTCTCTGACTGTTAATGACCTCTTTACACTAAGTCCATTGGATGTTGGATGTGTACTGATTGATATTTTAGTCTTTATAGATGCATGATTTTTTTATTAGTTGTTATTGGCTTTGAACTAGCTGTCAATAACTGCAAGTACTCTCATATCTGTACTAAGTGTCTTTTTGTTGTGGGGATTTATAAGTACCCTGTCACGTCCACTCTGTGTTTTTGTTATATATATTTCTGTTTGTATCCATCTGATGAGTTAAGTCTTTTTTAACTGATTTTTATAGTTTGTTCTTATGTTGTACTGTTACACCACTGTCCTAGGTTAGGGGAGGGTTATGCGCCCGCTAACATGTTTAACCCAGCCACATTATGTATGTGTCTGTCCCAGGTCAGGAACCTGTTATTCAGTGGTTGTCGTTTGTTTCTGTGTATCATATTTTTTTTTCGTTCATTATTTTGTACGTAAATTAGGCCGTTAGTTTTCTCGTTTGAATTGTTTTACATTTGTCATTTCGGGGCCTTTTATAGCTGACTATGCGGTATGGTTTTTGCCCTTTGTCATACGGTGACCTATAGTTGTTAATTTCTGTGTCATTTGGTTTCTTGTGGAAAGTTGTCTCATTGGCAGTAATACCACATCTTCTTATTTTTATAAATGTGTATGTCATTATAATTATCATTAATTTTCCGTTCAAAATGATTTATCAATCAGTGTTCTTGCACTTTCAAACGATCTTTTGCTGACAAATCTATTAAACTCAGCCTAACATTACAATTACATTGTGCTGTAAAAATGGTTGTAAAATCTTCTGACGCTGGTTTTAGCGTTTGAGTGTTCCTTGTGAAGGTCCAGGAAAAACACTTCAGACGCACCACATTATAAAATGTAATCATCATTTTGTATCAATTGGTTGATACATTGTACTGGTGCTGGTTAAATTCTGGTCTCCGAAATCATCATCAACGTAATAAATCTTGGTACTGATATCATACGATTCGTACATGTCCTGATATTCCAGTTGATAAGTTAAAACTATTAAACTTAGAACTAAATGATCCACATCTCTCAAGCAAAGTTAACCTGATATGATTTTGGCAGTTCTTTTTAGGTACTGTTTGGTAATATTGCTTTCTTCAATCCAGAAAAAAAAACTTTCGTCGCACCAAATTTAGAAGTGTTTTTTTTTATATTGAAGTGTCCTTTTCAATTTTATATTCAACTATTCGATAAATATTTTTCGATTAACTAACCACACGAACCACTTATAAGCTAAGTTAACCGGTTTCAATATGGGGGTACGCAAGGTCAATCAAGTGTTTTAACTTCATCATTACATGGCTATAATATTTATAAGAAACTAATCTGTGTTGTTTTCCATGATATAACTATATATTTTGATTGTGTTTACAGTATTGGGTATTTATTAAGGAAACAAAATATTAAATTTTTGATAATGCACCAAAGTGACAACTATCAGAAAGATGCGACTGCGCAATGGCTTTCTCGACTATACAAAACGGACAAGGTATTGTTTCACAATGATCTGCAATGTGTCTTCTACTAATTGCTATCTATCTTTATGATATTGCTGATAACATTTATGATGTATCTAAAATCTTTTGCGATTTTGCACCGATGTTATATTCCTTTGACTGTTTAACCAAAAGGATTGCTTTACTTTAATTTAGAAGGGAAATCCTAAAGGCATCGTGCATTCGTTTCCTGGGATGGCATATAATTTTTTCTCGAGTCAATGTTTCAACTTTAGTTAAACATAAAACGTTAAGCGCGGTGAAAAACACAAACGGTAATATTTCACCTTTATTTTAGCATTAAGGAAATTTGGTATGATTGCCAATGAGACAACTATCCACTAAAGGCCAAATGATTAGCACATATTGTCAGTGAAAGAGGAATGAAAGATACCAGAGGGACAGTCAAACTCACAGATCGAAAACAAACTGAAAAACGCCATGGCCAAAAATAAACAGACAAACAGACAAACAACAGTGAATTATCTCGTTCAAAGTGTTGTTTTATAAGGAAATTTAGTCAGTATTCATTGAAACTCTTATTTAAATTAACCCTTATCAAACATATCCTGAAAAACAACATTTTCCCACGTTGTTGGTCTGTTAGAATATGCTTGTTAGTTATGGTATGGTTATGGTCCAAATGATACCAAGGAAAGAAAACGTGTACAATATGACTTTTTATAGAAAGAATAACAAGAAGTGCAAACAAATATCAGACACTATACCAGACCTCACTGACCACTAACACCAACTCTAAAAATAAGGAACAAACAAAGACAAATAACAGACAAGAAACACATGGTTCATTTAGCATGATTTGGTGCTATCTCTTACTTTGGTGGGTTTCACCAGACGTAATTCTATGTCCTCACAAACCTATCCTATACCTGAAGAGATCATGTATCGCAATTATAAACCTGTATAGTTATGCTACCAAAATGGTAACCACTATGGAAATAAAAGACGGCAAGTAATTTTGAAGCAAGGTTAAAATGAGCTCGAGAATATAAAAAGCAAGGCAAGGTATCCAAAGCTGTTTGGTTGAATACCGCCGCTCAAGATAAAAACACATCAAAAACCAGAAGCAACTTCTCACAGGACTCGTGAAGTCTCGTTTTATAACTTTATCAAAATCATCACAATTTGTCAGAGCAGATAGAACTGTTATGAGTCTTCTGCAGTCATTGGGAAAAGGATGGACAATTTCTTTTTTAATTATATTTCTCGAAAACATTGGTCAGGATTTTTTTGTAATTCAAAAATGTTTCTTTTTTTGTTTTGTTTTACAAGGGACAACAAAGATAAAAAGCATGAGGCAATTGACTATCGACTGCCTTTACCTGAATTACAGTTGTACTTCAATCTCCGATAGCGATAACACTTTAGACCGAGATGTAGACCAACTCCCTGTGATAGAAGATCGTTTAGAGCCATGATAGAAACACTGCATATATTTGTCTAAATCTTTGTTACAAATTACAGAATGCTTATTCGAAACATTAATCTGTAGATTCTCCTTCACAAAAATAATCGTGTGTGTGCTTTCCTTTTAAAGGCTTTAATGTGACTTCGAGATGAAGAACGTCAGGAAACACGCTATTGTTTTTTTGGCAACTGATTGTAGGGATATTATTTCATGAAATTTAATGTTAAGTAGTTAGATTTTCTAGATTGTTCCGTATATACATTGCGTTTACAGAGTATCGACTTTTTTATATTATCATGGAAATGATGGTGAATACATTTATGACACAAAATTAACAAAGAAAAAAAAAGCAAGAGAACAGCGCTGATAGTGTAGTTCTTGATCTCAAAGTAACTATGAGGTATTTAACACTGATAAAAAAATCACATAAGTGCATGTTCAAGTCAGTCCCTTGCATAGGTTAGAATACGAACGAATAAAATAACACCTCTAGGGAAAATTTCAATTCGAATAATATCAACTTACCATTTTTATAGCATAACATTTCATTATTAAGATAAGCTGTGCATGACTTATCCTGAGTTTTAGTTGGGAGGAAATGGTTTCTTCTGTTAATCACAGCACAGTTTTGACTTAACGCTCCGTTCGGCTGGTTAAGGTTTGGGTTTTCATCTTTCCAGAAAGTTGACCTGAAATCATTCCTCGCTATGCTTGATCCGTCTAAATGTGTCCATGTGTCTTCAGCAGCTACGTCCATCACACCTATAAATGATTCCCTCCTTGGAAAAAAATGATGAACGTGAATAATTTACATCAAAATACATGTATACAAAAGTCTTGTAATATTATATTGTACTAATTGTATGCCTCTATGAAAACATGTGATACAGAAAATAGTAATTGCAGTTTATGTTGTTTCGCTTCATTTTAATTATGTCTTCACCAAGTAAACCAATAAAATGTATGATGGATATTTCGTAGTATTGACAACGAATTATGGCTTTACTGCTTGATTTCAAATAAGGGATCAGGAAAATTCGTTTTCAACAGCAATATTATGTTATACATTCAAGATATTGTGAATGTGTACACATTTATGTAGTATTTCAGGTTATTAACACATATAAAATTGCGGTTTTAATTCAACGCAATCATAGTTTTGAACGTTGTTTTCAATTGAGACTTGTTTATATTTTTTCGTTTTGGCTTGTATTATATTTGCCTTCGAGTTTATATGATCCGTTCATTCTATTTTGACTCCTCAAAATTCAAGAGTCTATCCTAAATTGAGGTAAATTATATGGCCTTTCAAATACCGTTTCAATTCCTAACATCACTGAGGAGACATTAATTCTCGAAATCTTGATGTGGTGTACAAATTTTCCACCTCTTGTTCGCGGGATACCATCTTTTCCGCAAATTTATTGTTTTCTGTTTGGTATTATATTAATAATAAAGATCCATTTTATTACATCTTGTGATCCATTTATATGGCAATCGCCAAAGGCAGTCAGCAGGGTTTAAGAACATCCGTTGTTCGACCTGTTAGTCAAATGCGTTTTGTTTAAATATACTTTTTCACTTTGTTGTTTTTTGGGAAAATGTTGTTTGTGCTGTTTTTGACCCCTCTACCAAGAAATTTGTTTTGCATGCACACGTATACAAATTGCGGTTTTTATCCAATGCAATCATAGGTTTGAACGTTGTTTTCAATTTAGACTTATATATATATATATATATATATATATATATATATACCAACGAAAGCTATATTTTTGTAGCCTAGGTGGTTGAGTCGTCTAGGGCGCTGGACACGATGCAGGCGGTGTTGCCACGATGTCACAGACGCAAGGGTTTGAATCCCGCTGAGGGAAGAACAAAAATTTGATGACCTAACATTGTTGGGCTAAATTTGAGACGAATTATATATATATTTGGTGTTAGCCCTGTATAACCACGTGTTATTCGATGGAGAATGTCAGTCATAAAGTTGTCACATGTTTAGACGTGTATAATAAAATCAAAATTTGATGTGGCGGCATGGTAATTCACATTATCATCATTAAAGACAGACAAAATAGCTGATCTGAAAGTTACACCATCTACTTGCCCCTTTACATCATATAATGTGTTACAACCCTGGATAAAGCCGACGAGGAAAGGTATCACATCGACCACCGAAAGCTATATTTTTGTAGCCTAGGTGGTCTAGTGGTCTAGGGCGCTGGACACGATGCAGGCGGTGTTGCCACGATGTCACAGACGCAAGGGTTCGAATCCCGCTGAGGGAAGAACAAAAAATTGCTAACCCAAATTTGATGATCTAACATTGTTGGGCTAAATTTGAGACGAATTATATATATTATTTTTAAACCATTTCTTCAAAAGGAATAGAGAGAAAAAAACGTATCCGAATCACATTGATTCTTGTTTGCCACTACGACAGTTTGAGTACATCAAACATAAATCCATATTTAGGCCAATGTTTTGTTCTCTCGATGACCTCAATCTTCAATAAAAACCATTCCTTTTTTAAAATATATATTTTCACTCAAAATTTAACAAACGAAAAACGTAAAACAATTATAACAGTACTAAAAGCAAATTCATAAGACTTAGTATGAGAAATTTGTACCAGAAAAACGCAAACTAGTAAATATATCACCTATGCCTTCTAAAACTTGACTTACACATTTCAACAAAAATAACGTAAGTGTTTTAATCATTGACATATAAACAACCCATTCAGGACATAAAGCATTTACACATTTTTACCTTTCTTTGTATCTTGTTAATGTATTGATGATATTTGAACTTTGGAAGGAGAAGACAATCTAAGTTGAAATAACTTGTGTCTACTCTATTTGCAATATTTTGCAAATAAAATAAGTATAAACTAAACATTGGTAAAGTACTGTTGCCTCGAATTTATAATACGAATACTAATAAATGAAATCATGGTGTATAAGAAGCAGCAGTAGTTAAAATATCATAAATCCATTCAAAACGTATAAATCAATGAAAAATATAAACAAATCCGAGGAAATATCATGAACTGCGAGCGTCTCGTTTTATGCACAAATTATCCATCACACGAGTCTATACTCAGTCAAAATGGGAAAATATTAAAATTTGAGACATCGAAATAATTTAAAGACCGGAGGGTTTTGCTGGTAACTTAAAACCTTTGACCGGAAAAAATGTATTTAAATAAATTTATTGAATTTTTTTCTGAAAACTTTTGTGTTATTTTTTTTAAGAAACTCTATAAGTAAAATTAACTTTCGTTTATTAATGAAAAAGGAGTTGGTTCACTAACACATAACTTTGGCCCTAAAAATCTGAAAATATTTCGCTGTGATAATGCATTATAAACTTGATTAAAAAATATGTTAAAATGTCAAATTGTTTCAGTAAAAAACACATTTTCACCAACTACGTCATAAGGGACGTTTTTCTGACGTCAAAATGAAGGGGAATGTCGTAAAAACATGATTGTTTGCAGAATCTGCAAAATTTATGACAGTTTTTCTGAAAATAAACAGTGGCGCCACCCTTCGCCCATAAATATCCTTGCTGAAATATTCTTTATATACCAATTTTTTTACTATTCAATACAAATTTTAATGGATGAGGGGTGGCGCCACGTACAAAATCATGAAAAAAAGCGGAAAAATTGACAAATTTCTAGAAAAATGCACAAAAATTAAAACTTTTCCTATTTCAGGCTAATATATTTATAAATATGAAGCAGGTATACAACTTTCGTATTATACTTTTAAATATAATACATTTAGCAATGCATACCCATATAGATTTACTTCAATAATTGAGGTTAAAAAAAGCACCTTCACAGGGCCATTTATTGGGGTTCTTGGCTCTACTCCTTTAATGTCCTCGACATGTCATTTGGTGATTTATATTTTAATATATCTATAACCAACATATGATTCATATCCTATGTTTACGAACTTCTTTCAATCGCCATTTGGTAGACGGAATATATGAAGCATTATAAAACTACTAATTACCTTACTCATAATCAAACAGAATATTAATGTTCTTCAATTTCATCACGTGTTTTATCCTTCAGAATAATTACTAATAAAAAATTAATGTGATAAAATTCTTTTAATTTTGTTCAATTTCAATCGTTTAAACATTTATAACAACTGGGAATTAGATACATTGTTATTTATGAAATTGCACAAATGTCAATGCGTTATTTCGTTTTTCCATATTTTAATTATCATTTTGCAGCATAGCGACCGAGGTTTATAGCCAAACAACTCCAGAGGTCTTAAAATTTGAAAATTATTATAAGTGGGAAAAATCATTATATGGATACAATAGTATGCAAAGTTAGTATGACCTTCAAGATATTTCATTGTAAGCTTTGAACTAAAATTCGTCCAATTAATGCAGAACAACTATCATCAGGATCAATGTAAATATTATAAGTTTAATCCTAAAAGTAATAATCATTATCATTTTTATTATCATCTTTATTGTAATTGTCATTATCATTATTTTCATTATCATCGTTATTTTTATTATCATCTTTATTGTAATTGTCATTATCATTATTTTCATTATCATCATTTTTTTTATTATTATAATTATTTTTATAATTATTGTTATCATTATTATTAATTTTTATTTTATTTTCATCATTATTTTTTTTTATTATCTATTATTATTATTATTATTATTAATTATTATTATTATTATTATTATTATTATTAATTATTATTATTATTATTATTATTATTATTATTATTATTGTTATTATTATTATTATTAGTATTATTATTATTATTTTCATGATTATTATTATTATTATTATCATTATTATTATTATTATTATTGATAATATTATTATCAATGTTATTATTATTATTATTATTATTATATATTATTGTATTATTATCATGATTATTATTATTATTATTATTATTATTATTATTATTATTATTATTATTATTAATGTTATTATTATTTGTATTATTATTATTATTATTATTATTATTATTATTATTTTATTCAATCGTTTCTTTATATCTGCAAATGTAGTATTAAAATTAAGTAATTGTAGATATCAAAATTTAAAAACTGTACTGAAATTAAATTTGACATCTTTAAGATAAACAGTAGCTAGCTTGTATATTGAAGTTAATACCACAATGATATGAAAATGATATTGACATATTTCTGTTACATTAAGGTCGAAACACACCACTAGATGGTCATATTTATGACCTTATTTCCTGAAAGTAAAACCTGAAAAATTGCCTTGATTTCCATGGCTGGCCCCTACTGCCAAATTGAAAATGTCAAATAATTAAGTTTCATTTCCATCAGGCAAAGCTGGCCTTAGCTGCATTTTGCTTGTTCCGTTTATGTCTTTCTTTGCCATGTTGCTCCCTATGGATTCAAATATTGTCATGTCTCTGTAAAACGCGTTCTTGAAAGTAAATCAGGAAAAGCGTTGCGATTCACAATCATCGAATTCAATGGAACTGTCATACAATTGAGAGAATTAACTAGCTATAAAACAAGGTTCAATCCTCCATTTTCTACATAAGTCAGGAATATGACGGTTGTTTTCCAGTCGTTTGATGTGTTCGGGCTTTTGATTTTGCCATGTTATAAAGGACTTTCCGTTTTGAATTTTCATTGGAGTTCGGTATTTTTGTTATTTTACTCTTTTTTTTAAGTTTCATTTTCAGTTTTGATATCATTAATGTAGTAAACTTTCACCTTGTTCGGAAACTAATTTAAAAAACATTCTTTATTGATATATATAAATTGTGTCTCCTATCATGTTTCATATCAATAATTTAATTGAATATTTGATTTCTCTACATTTCATCTTTTAAGTGAAACGAGAAAAGAACATGATTTTGAAACTATTAAAATAATTTTCAATATCTATAACTATAATATATAACATTAGTCTTATTAATATTTCATTTGTTAATAGGTTTGTTATTCAAATTAAGCACGTCTATTATAGGTAATACTGTTACATCAATCAATTATATGCAATGAAAATTAACAGTACACCTGTGCTGGATTTGTTTTAGATATTCATTTGTATTTTTATCTTTAGACTTAGTCCGTCGAAGCCGCTTATCTGAAAACGGGAATTTCATACTGCACCACAATGAACCACTGATTCACATACACAAACAAATCCAGTTCATTTGTATAATTATGGGTGTTAGACTAAGTGTAAAAAACCAGAAAAGAACATGTTATGCTTCTTTTTCTTTAAAAAAAAAAAAGAACAGCGTTCTACGCAATGCCTGATATGAGTATATGTGAGACTTAGATTACTGAAACGTTGTCTGACCTTATAAAAACAGTAATGATAAAACCCAAAATAAATCAACTCCTTCGTTTTGCCAAAGCACTCAAACAACATTATGTGTTCAGTGTAAAATTAATTGACGAAGGACTAACAGTACAATAACTCAGGCTTATTGACTTTACTTAACTTATACTCTAAAGTTCGTGATAGTTCACCAAAATGTATTCCGATGAAAGAATACTATGAAAATTACTTGATATCCCTACTAACACACTTATATGTAGGAGTGGTGTAATTGATAAAATTTAACCTTAACTATCTAGTATCAAGTGTGTCTTATAATCTAAAAATATTACGTGTTGTATTTACTGCATTAAAACAACAATTTTATTAAGATGAAAATTTTCATATATGTGTATTAAAGTTTAGGTCTTATTTTTTTCGTTTTTTTTTTTTTCTTTTATTGTTTTCTTTTTTTTTGCATTTTGCTTTGCTTGGAATGCAGAACACATTAAGTCAATCAAAATAACTCCGAATGTAAAAATTATAAAAGATATTGTTGCAACATAAAGTTATTTTAAAATTACTGATGATGACATTTTGTTAAATACGATAGTAAACAGTTGTTTTTGTGTAGTTACTAAATTCGTCAGCTTGTTTGCGTTATCAAGTTTTCTGTGCATGCAATTTCGAAATGCTGAAACGTATCGCTGACTTTTTTCATTCTGCAAATACTGATTAAGAAAAAAATCAAATATCTAAGCCTCTTAAATGCGATCGAATTGATCAGGTTCACAGACTTGAAATTGAACAAACTTGATGTTATTTCAAAATGATTAACATATAACTGATTATATGCGATACCAACAGTATATGAACCCAGGATAAATGTATTTTATTAAGGCATGCTCAATTCTAAACTCCGAAATGTTTTCACTGATACATGCTCACAAACATAAGCAAGTGTATTAGTACTTTGTATACACATTCGAACACAACAGAAGGGTATGAAAAGGCAAAACAAAACGATAAAATAAAAAATTTAAAAAAAAAAAAAACAGAATTATATTAGGATATTTTGAGGACTATTCACGCATTGAAGAGGAATATTTGTTGTTGCTTATGACTCTATCTCTTTGGCAGTTTTTGAGCAACATATGTTAACTTTAACGTGGTCAAATTGTTATAATACAGTTGGGTGCAGACCAAGCATAACATAAAGTAAACGCACGTTAATGAAGCGCGCGCATATTTCATTTGTAAACCCCAATGTTCACGTTTACTAGTAAACGCGCTTCTGCTATAATCACGTAAACGCGGTCAAACTAGAAATTTCTAATGTCTACTCGAGTAAAAGCGCGTTTACTCTGAGTGCCTTTAGTCATTAGTTAACGGCGTTGTTGACATTTTTACCTATTATGTCTCTTTGTTTTGTTCACACATTGTTGTCACGATAATGAAATTTTATGCGACAAGTGAGAAGTTTAGCTAGCTATAAACCATATTTTATCCACAATTTTTCTACATAAGAAAATGCATGTAACAAGTAAGGAATATGACAGTTGTTTTACATTCGTTTGATGTGTTTGAGATTTTAATTTTGTCATTTAATAAGGGACTTTCCGTTTTGATTTTTTATTGAAGTTCGGTATTCTTGTTATTTAATTTTTTACTCCTTATTTTACATCTTTTAACCTTTACGTGCACTTACATAACACGCGTTTACTGTTTCCGTTAACTATATGTGGAAATCACAAAATATACTTTTTTTCTTTTCAAAGTTTGAATATAAAACCATACCTTTTTTAGAAGTGTGTCCTATCAGATTCTAATGAACTATGTTAATCTTGATTTTCTTTATTTTTAAATGGCTTATATATATGTTGCAAATGATAAATAAATAAAGTATCGCAAAAAAATAATTTTCAGAAATTATTGGATAATTGAATAATGCAAAACTTAAAAAAAAAGAAGTTTTATTTGTTAACAACAATATTCATTACTGTAGATTTAAGTAGAAAATACTTCAACACTTGAAATACAACAGACGGCATAAAATTATCTATAAAACTTTGTTTTCAGATAATACACTCATTTCAAAATATTTGCCGTAGTTCATGTTTTACTGCATTTACAATGATTTTGATCGCCATTTATATATCATGCATATACGATGCATAATGTCAATTTTATTAAACATGTTCATCACTGCAGACAACCTTAATTGTTTAAAACAAACGGAAATATTTAAAATAATTCCTTCCTTTTTGATTCAAACAATAAATACTACGGTATAAAAAGAGAACTTATCCCACCAGTTCAATGGTACAAGCTTTAATTATACAAAAAAAAAACATTGGCACGTTTTATTGTTATCGACATACATCTTAGTAACCGTAGACTTAAAGAGCTGTCAATGTGTGTTAAATATCCCTGATGAGATACCAAAAGGACAGTATTTTATGCCATTACATAATATTTTAACAAAAGGTAAAATATCAGTACATTATATTGATGCCGACAACAAATTTTGCAATTCTAAACTTAAACTCTTTCCCTTTCATGCCAGAAAATCCATCCGGAGGTAAAAAGTACTCCATTATCAGGCTAGTAGAAGAATATTATACAAAAAAAAAAATATTGGCACTTTTTATTTTTGTCGACATACATATAAGTAACCGACTTAGAGAGCTCCCAATATTTTTTATGCGACGACAAATTTGCAATTTTAAACTGTATTTTCTTCACTTTTATGACTAAAAAAACATTCTGAGATATAACAAAGTACTCAATTTTCAGGCAAGTACAATACTAATTATATAAAAAAGGAAATATTGTCACTTGTGACTGCACTGCTATCGACATAAGTATTAGTAACTGTAGATTTATAGAGCTCTCAATTTGTGTAAAACTATTCATCTTTAGGGACCAAAACAACTGGATTTTAATGATGTTGAATACAATTCTAACAAAACGTAAATTATTGGCACCTTTTGTTGATGCGACGACAAATTTTGCAATTTCAAACTTAAATTATTTAACTCTTGTGTCCAACAATCCATACTGGAATGAAAAAAAGTACTCAATTATCAGGCCAGTAGTAGAATAGTATAAAAAAAAAAAATATTGTCACTTGCGATTGTTATCGACCTAAATATTAGTAACTGTAGACTTATAGATCTCTCAAGTTGTGAAAAAAATATTCATCCTTAGTCCCCAAAAGAACAGAATTTTAATGCTGTTGTATAGTTTTTCCAACACAATTAAACATTCAAAAATAAATTCCAAGATAAAACCATAGTCAAAAGGATATATCAAAATCTAAATCATTTGTATCTGCTTTTCAAAATGATCACTTGGTGTGTAGAATATTACTAACGATTATGTTATGATTATAAGTCAACTAAACACATGTATCACTAGTAACTTCTTATCTAATCATATTTTATTTCTAACAAAGGAATAATCGTTGATGTTTTTGTTTTCGATGTGCCGTTTCAAGTGTGTTAAACGCATGAGACTGCCGCATGCGTTATATAAACCTGTTTTTATTTAATATTATAGGAGCGGGGGTTGATTTTGTAACATATCGCGTTTTTGGATGTCAATGAACGTAATTCATGTATTACTGATAAATCATTATTATTTTACCACAAATTTATTAGCACCTTTACCAAATTCGTTTATAGATGCAAAGATTTGGCTATAAGAAGTGTGGCTATACCTAGAGTTCTTATAAAAAACTGGATATTACATCCTAGTTTTTACGTGATGTTGTCTTTAAAGCTCTCAAATTTAAATACGATTCATGATCCTTTGAATAAACTTATTACTGAGGTTATTAATTTAACATAGTTGTAAAATATTTAAATATTGTTTATATTGGTACTAACATTATTGTTTTGCTCTCCAAAAATCAGAACAAAACTAAATGAATATTTATATGTATATTTACAATTAGGCCACGCCAAATTACTACCTTTTTCGTCGGATTCCTCGCGTGTTGTGAAAGGTCTACTAGAAAAAAAGTACTTTTTAAAAAAAAACGGCGTCCAGTACGGAGCCGCGCGCGTCCGTCTCTAAATTTATGAAACAAAAATTGTAATCAGTTGTGCGTTTGAGAGTAACATCATACAGACACGGAAATTGACATAAAAACGGTCTAGATCTAACATTAACAACGTTGTTGTTACAATATTATTGCCAAATTTAGTATGATAAGCATTTTTAACGTAAGACATGAGTGGACTATTTGTAGTTACAGTGGTAACGCAGGCAAACACATCAGCAGAATATGATTTGGGCAATTCTTTTACCGATTTGTAGGAAGTGCTCCGTGCAAGACCACAAACGTTCATAACATCAAACTACAATTACGAACCAAACAATATGACAGCAATTTTTAGACCAGCTGCAACTACCATCCCTAAGAGATCGTCGAACCGAAAACAGATAATATCCTCTTCTGCAATGGCATACACGTAGAAGCCAATTTACCATCTGATCAACTGAAAAAAAACCCATCTAGAACAACCAAGAAAATGCATATGCATTATGGTCAACATAATTTTCCTGAGACTGCAAACAAAACCATACGAATTAAAATCCTGCTTCATACCAAACAAAATTAAAGTTTGGAACCTACTACCACCGGATATTTTAACCAAGATCCAAACAGCAGAAGAACCAGCTAAAAATTTCAGCGATATTGTTAGGGGAATCACATGCACTTAAGTGAGTTACTTGACTCATGCACAATGTAGTAATATCCTTGAATGATTCACCTTATACCTATCAAGATCAAATGACAAAGCAACGACGCCGCCGTATTGGAAGATTTAAATTATGACATTATAACATGCATAAGAATAAGAGAGAATCCCAAAGCTGATGGTACATGAATTAAAATGGTACTTCGATTTTTTTCTGTTTTAGGACCAATAAAGGTTTTTTCGTTGAATTTTTTTAATCTTTTATTTAAATTTGCTAGTACCATTACAAAGTTATATTTAAAAAAAAAATGAGAATGGAAATGGAGAATGTGTCAAAGAGACAGCAACCCAACTAAATAGCAGAATACAGCCTAATGCCACCAATGGGTCTTCAACGCAGCAAGAAAATCCCACACTCAGAGGTTGGCTTCAGCTGACAATTATGTATACTAGTTAAAAGCATGGAATTTGACGAGAATGTTTATGTGGTAATTGAATTTAACACATTAATCCATATTTACAATCTAGAAAATCTTCTAAAAATAAGAATTTGTATGATTGTCAATGAGACAACCTTCCACAAGAGACCAAATTTGTTGAGGTTTGCAACTAGTTAACGGTATGGACTTCAGCACAGAGCAATATCCACATGCATAGATAAATGAATTTGATAGTCATTAAATTCTACAGGAAAGCAATGAATTAAGTGGAATGTATTAAAATGTTCCTTTTGTTTAGTTAGTATATAGAATCTGACTGGTTCATTTGAATGGTATAAATTGGTGTGGTTTTTGAAGTTCTTTATTAATTGGCAGCTTGTATACACAAATATTTATGGTTGTATATACAAGCTTTATATATGCATACATTCATTTAAAACAACATACAATGCATCAATTATACTTACATTAAACATGAATACATGCCTGTTTATAGTTGTTGCACTTTTTCATGTTCAGCAGGATCATATTTATTTGTTCAGACTACACAAAGTTGTAGGTTTTGCTACAAGTTAACCATTTTATACTTGGAAATGTTGTGAAAAGATTAAACTGGGTGTCAGAGAACAAATTGAGAAGCACAATAGGGTATATAAGAACTAGGATATGAGATATATTATATATCAAGCACCAAAACTATGTAAATTTCTAATTGCTCACTTGCTTACAAATTTTTTCATAGATTTTAAAAAAAAAATATTTCAAAAATAATATCGCTCGCTAGTAAAAAATTCTTTCGCCTGCCAAAAAATCAAATTTCGGGAAAAAAAACAAATGAAAACATTTCGCTCTCTCGCTACCCGTTTTCAAAGGCAAGAGTCCGAAGAACTAGAAATTAATTTGGTGTGGCCATATTATAACTTGTTCTCCAACATCCTGTCGATACTGTTAACATGTAGTTTGGCATTGAAAAAAGACATGCGTTTCCCAGTCTATTTATGGCGAGTTATCACTAAAGAGTTGTGTATTGGTTGATACTTAAGTCTGAGAGAAGATGTATTATTTATTAGTTATAATTAAAATTAAACTAGGTTGCAGTAACTGCGAGTACTCTTATTTCGGTGTTTTGTGTCTTTTGTTTTTATGTAAAAGTTGTTTTTGCCTCGTACCGTAGGTAAATTAGACATATGTGATACTTGAAGTGGGCGACCGAACAGACAAACGCAAAGACCGGAAACATTTTTTCCATCTCTTTTGTAGGCGCTGCATGACAATTGAACCTTACATGTATCTTTGTAAAAAAAAAATAGGGACATCTGATGTTAAGTGTGGTAAAACGTCAACTTGAACTCTAAGAAAATGTGTTGATCAGTTGACTGATAAGTTGTTCAAACCCTGCTAAACTACTTCAGCACTTAATGTTCAGTAAACATTGAAAAAATAAAATCTGACCTCGAAAAAGAGGTTCAAATGTTAAGTATCTAGATATCTTGTACTATTAGATTTTTGTTATTCCTTAACATTGAAAAAAAATTGTTAAAATTATCAAAAATCTAGTTTGTATATATAGAATAAAGAACTTTTTGTTTTTGATACTGACTTTATCACGGAAATATCAGGTGTGCCTTTTTGACTTTATCACGGTAAAATATCAGGTGAGCAAGGGATAGTTGGTTCGAATAATTCAACAGTTAATTTAGAGTAATTTTCAGAACAAAATCGATCAATGCAACTTATTTTCAACACAAAAGCGCGGACTATTGGGCTTGTGGTACCCTAAAGGAAAATTTTCGACAGCACTGGCATTGACTCGGTGGTTATGATTAGTTACGCAAGACGCGCATGTCGTCTTTAATGAACTCATCATTTGCGTCTGAAGCTAACCTTTTGAAAGATCAAATTCCGAAAATTGTGCTACACAAGGCTAAAGCATTCTATGAATTAGGGTAGAAAAACCTTACTGTTACGAATATTTCAACAGTTTAGTAACAGCAAATTTAAAGACAAAATAACGACCAATGATATTCCAAGTCAACACAAACATGACGAAAGCGCTGACTACTGGCCTGATGATACAAAACGAACCAAAGCAATACGGTTCTGGCCATTACCAACAATCAACTCAGATTCCCCGGTTCTATTGACAGCCGCCCATACTTCTCCTATTACGTCATACCAGATGATTACTTAACATATAATAGCGGTGGTCAGGTGGTCTGAGTAGTCGAGTAACTGTAACACTAGCCTGTCAACACGGAGGTTTTGAGTTCGAATTTCACACGTGGCAGATGCACTCGACTTCAATCTTAATTGACTAAGATTGTCAGTTTTCCTACCGAAGTTCGGTGGTTTTCTCCACTATAGCTTCTTCCGCCAACTAACTGACGGTCACGAAATAGCACAAAAGTGCTGAAAGTGGCGTTATACAACAATCAATCAACAAATATAACATCGGATTTGTGAATGCATGGCTTAAGCGTGGGTTTCAATCTCGTTGATTGAAACAAAAATTTAGAAAACGTAAGAACTACTCAAAATCTAATTGGACAATGTAAATTTATAATTCTCATATTGAACTCTCAAAAAACGTGAAATCGAAAGACAACAAAATTAACAATGTAGAAAGGTTAAGATTGAACCCGTTGAACACTGTAAAAGAAAGGCAATAGATACCAAAGGGACATTCAAACTCTAAAGTCGAAAATAAGCTGACAACGTCATTGCAAAAAAGAAAAGACCAACAGACAAACAATAGTACACGAAACACAACATAGAAAACTAAAGACTTAGCAACACGAACCTAACCAAAACTTGGGGTGATCTCAGTTGCTTCGGAAGGGTAAGCAGATCCTGCTCTACATGTGGCACCCATCGTGTTGCTCATGTTAGTACAAACCAGGTAATAAGTCTAATTCGGTAGGTCATATTCGGGGAAAAGGGGACGGGATTGTAGTTACGACATTGGAACATATCCGCTATCATCTGTGAAACGGATATTCAATAACGGTCAAGCAACTCATGATGGCGTCCGTAAAATTTACGAAGGGATGATTTCGACCTCACAACCTGGAACTATTGGTTTAATAGCTTCCTTGTTAGCAGCAACCCTCTATCAAGGAAATCGTTATAGGTAATACAAGCCCTAGAATATCGTATCAACGGGGAGATATATACTCCGTATGCAGACGCTACTGAAATGTTGCTACATAGAAATGGAAAGTTCACAATTGGGAAGCTGAAATCATCTCTTTTGTCGTAAAGTTTTGTTTTCAACTGACCCTAATTGTTAATTTCTAGATGGAAGTCAAGATGTGAGGCAGATTTAACTGTATCTGTTGTAATTTATGAAATCATTTTTTGTTATTAAACCCTTTGTAATATTTGACAAGGCAAAATCAAAACGCACCTTATTTTTCGCCGACATAATACTGATCATATCCTTATTCATTGGGGCTTTATAGAAATTTGTTTAATTGGAAACTATGATATACCTCCTTATTGTGTTATTCGTATTATAAATAAAAGTCGTACAACAAAACCATCGAACCGCTGCACTATCATTTTATTGGGTAGTTAGAATCTTGGAATTACGGCTAAATGTTGTCCTTTGTTCTCAAGTGCTTCTATAATTTTTTTGGGAGTATGTCTATTTCTGTAAAGGGATTAGGTACTGTTTAATTATTTTTCAACCCTGTATATTATGAACTGTAATATATTAAAAAAAAAAAAACATAAAACTTACGCGTCGCTCGGTCGTAAACTTTCCATATAGTTATACTGGTCTATGTCTATATATGGCGCCAAACCTTGACCCTCTATAGCACATAGTTTGTTAGCTTCAAAGGCATTCACCTCACGTTCTGACCTTTTATATAAGTAACAATGATGCCTGTAGATGCCATCTAGTGATGAAAACCATTGTTTACAATTCCAAGCAATGGACGAAAAGTCTGTGAATTATATAGCAACCATTATATATAGTCTGTGATAACGTTATAGTGTTTTCATTTTAACTTGTCTTGCATTTGCTTTGAGCAAAACTTTTAAAGCAACTTTTTATTGTGCGCTATCAATTAAACGTTTTTACACTTTATGACACTGCAGATTATATTGGAATAAAGTTAGTTATCAAACTAGTATTACGAATATTTAATTTATCTACCTTTTTCAATTCTGCAGAACATGCAGTATATGTCGCCCGACGTTCAACATTTATGTCAAATGATATTGAAATGAGTTCATTAATATTGATATATTTGTCAAAGGAATAAGGTTTGTGTCATGCGTTATTAAAAAAAGTATGATTGTTGCATTAAAAAAATTATCAATTGCGTTCGAATCAAAAAAGTTCGGACGCCGCATCAAATATTTATTTGTAGCGCTTAAAAAAATCAAACATTTCAAATTATGCAAAATCTTAAACTGTGATAAATATAACAAATGGATCATCTGTTGAAATCGTTTCACGAATTTTCTCTTGTATATTAAAATTCTTGTGACTATTTGCCCAATCAACTGTGCGTTTTTCTTTCTCAATTAGCGACTTTAAATACATATACTACTAGACATTTTAGATAAATGTTTAACGTTGACAATATAGAGTCGAGAGTCTACAGGCATTTAAATAAGGGATCATCTCAAAAGTATTAATTTAACCAATATGTTTTTATCAATTGCTCCCAATAAATTAAAAAGACTTGTGAGAGAAGTCTTTCCGCCTTTTTAAACATGATTGTTGGTTGTTTAGTTGGTTGATAATTTTTTTGCATAACATCAAGTAACAAGTTCTGCATATAAATTGGTCGATTTGGATTGGAAGTGGGTAGGTTAATTGGTTGATTGATTGTTTGGCATGTTGCATAATGCCATATTCGACGAACTTTGAATTATTTAATTAATTAATAGATTGGCTTTGATCGTTTGTTCACTTGATTGAATGAGTTAATGATTTATTGATTGACAATTTCATAACGAAAAGAGACAAAAACAAATTTAATGTGACGTCCAGTGACAAATAATTAATGCACATTATTTTACTCACAGAATGATTAATAAACTGTCCTCTAAATGAAGAGGCAGGCCGGGAACCAAATCCTCGATCACAAAAATACATGAGGCTGGGTTTCTAGGAACAAACAAATAAAAGATATGGCATGTGTCTCTTAAGATTTAAGGTTTTCGGGTCCGCGCATCATATTTGGCTTTAAATCATGTCATTTACCACTCCTCTTTCCCCTTCTTAAAATGTCCTTGCACATTCTTTGTAAAATTGAATGGGAACATGCCAGAATAAACATCCCTCCTCAAACATCTTCGAATATAACTTTATAAATTTCCGTTTTTGTAGGGATCCTCGCAGTTTATGTTTTATGTATTTGGTGTGTGTGTATTTTTCTCAGAGTAATTAAAAGCAGACCTGGATCTAAACTTTTGGTTCTGTTGTTTAATTGTCTATATGAATCTGAAAATATCTTCGTATTTTGTTTTTCGCTTGCTCCAAGAAAATCGTCTCCGTATATTTAAAAGAAAAAGTGTTCCGTCCTGTTTCTCTTTTACTAAAATGTGTCTTTATAACCGGTTTCTCTTATATTGAAGAAATTTCAATATTCGTTAAATATGTGTCGCTAGAAGTCACACAAACAATCAATTAACATATTAGTCAATGTTAAATATGAGTCATAACCAATTATGCATTCAACAGAAAAACCATTATAACCAAGAAAATATGGAAGACTTTCATTGACAATTGTTCGCGAAATAGTTATTTGCTTAAACAAGTATTCCAAAGTAATTGATATCAATGTTATAAAGGCTGTAATGCACCGAGAAAAGCAATTATGAAATGTATGTTTTTGAGATGAACCCTTATCGTCTTAACTCTCTAGACTCTCGGTTCTCAATTGTCAATTGTTAACATTTATATAGCATGTCTACTAACACACTAGGTAGATTGAAACAGGCGATGCACATCTTTCATATAAAATTTTAAAATATGATAAAAATGACCAAAAACAAAATAAAGGTCATATTTTCACGTACAAATGTCATACCGGGCCTTTTGTCAACAGTATATCAAATTAACGATTTATTGGGATAAATTCAAATTACAAAAAGTACCGGTTAGTAGTTTGGTCTTTAACACCTTAACGGTATAAGAGCACCAACACATTTGATAAGTGATTATGATTATAACGTGTATGTAAATATGGTAAAGATAAAAAAAAACAACATACAAAGTGTCAAATTTTTGCCGCCAATTACGTCTGTTTACCAAATAGGGGAACTGCTGTATAAACATAATACAAGGGGTATACGTTAAGTGGAGTTCGTACGGGGAAGCTTTTTAATGATATTTGCCTTTTAATTTGAGACTTTTTTAAATTACTTGACATTATCATATCCCTCTAATATGTCTTGAAAATATTGATTGTCACATTATGAACTTTTACTGGAAAGTTTAAGAAGTACTCTTCTCAAGTATCATACAAAATGGAAAAATAATGCCACACTCATAATCACAGAATTATCTTAAATTGCTGAAATATAAATAAATCGATTTATTTTTATCAAACCCAATTATGTCAAAAGTTTTTGCTTTAGTTTTAAAAATAATCTAATATTGTATAGGGATTGTAAACATTTCAATACTATTTTTCTGTATAAATTATGACATTTAAAATTTAAATACATTATGTACAGGTTTTGTACATTAGGACAAAATATTAAAACTTAAAGATATTCGTTTTATCTGTCGACTGACTAAGTGAATGATTCGAAAACTAATATAGTCATTTATAAGGAGTTTTATTTATGGATTACAGGTGCCAAAAATTTTAAAAAATGAGATAAAAACGTTTTGTTGAAAAATCAAATATTTTGAAAAAAACATCATTTTTTTGCTAAAAAATTAAAAAAAAAATTTAAATAAGCATAATATAATATTCCAAATTGACTCCCAGTGTCAAATTCAGAGGAAATGAAAACTGATGTATAATTATGCATTATTTCCATTCCAAATTTATTCCCAATGTAGTAAAAAATTCTAGAATTTCAATGAACGGTATGTATAAAATGCTATACAAATTTGACTCCTGATTCCTGATTTCAAACTTCAAATTTCAAGTATTGGTCGGTCACTGTTGTTGAAATGGGGGCCAACAAACAAAGTGCTTAAATTTAACCAAAAAAAATATTTTTATTGAAAACACGTCCTTATCCTGAATTTTTTTTTTTTTTTAATTTATGAAAATATATACCCCATGAACATTTATTTCTGTGTTTGCATCAGTCTTTGCTGACATGTCAATATAACAATAAGAAGATGCGGTATGATAGCCAATGCGACAACTAGCCACCAGAGACCAAATTACCTAAAAGTTAACAACTCTATCTCACCGTACGGCCTCCAACAATGAGCAAAACCCCAACAGCACAGTCAGCTTTGTAACAAGATAATAAATGTATGTAAAAAAAAAGAGATTGTCATTTTTTAATTATTTGTAGTTCACTGAAAGTTAAAACCTCCTGTGTGATTAGAGGTTTCCATCAGGCAAAATACTTGTGAAGATAATGTTATATGCCTTGAAGAATGTAATCATTCATTGATTTTCATGAACCCTTCTTGTTAGCAGATCACAACCTACATCTTCAGCAGGAGACAACATGGGACATTCTAGCTTAGATGGTAGGATAGGAGCTACTGCCCAAACATGATAATTCATATCATTTTTGATTGTTTTGTTTTCTTCAAATTTTTACTTTTGTTGCAAAGATGTCAGCAAAATCGTTTCTACAAAGAAATCAACACAACCGACATTGTTGGTCACCTCCTTAATATACAAGTTATTGACGTTCAACTAGAAGTATATAATTTTCGGCAAATATTTTGAAAACTGCAATTATCTTAGAGATAGTTTGATTTACTTTTGAAACAGTTATATCACCAAACTTTGAAATTTCAAATAAAATAATCATTACTTGTGTATCAGAAAGAATGTATAATGATACAAAATTGCTGGATTATTGATTTAAACTAAATGTTTAATGCAGTTTTAAAAAAAAATATAGAAACACTTGTGATTGTAGATGTAGTAGTTGACAACCTTCAAATTTAAAAAAATTTCTACTGCCCTCTAGTATTGCTTTTATCAAAACCTATATAAGATATTACTCTGAACAGTAATAGCATCACTCATCTAATGAATTGAGAGTGCTTTCGTTTATCTCAAGACAAAAACTTATGTCAAAACAAGCTCTACTCCATTCCGTTTTTCTTAAAGAATCATTAGTCAACAATATAAACTTATGTGTGCCTGGTCAAGGTTTTTAATATTTATTATTGTACACGTAGTTTGCCACACCCAATCTTTTGGAGTTGTTCCAACATTGCAAATATCATATCTCTAAATTTGTTGATGAATAATCACTTTCAGAAATGTGTAAGAAAACTAACATTCGAAAAATTATGGTTCACATGTACATAGTTCCCTTGAACATGGTAAACCTGAAATTGCTAGCAATCAGTTAATACAAAACACGTAAGAAATAATTGTCAGTATGTATTTTTAGTAATTTCTGTAAAACATTAATCAAAACGATATTTTTTGATAAAAAAAGACAAAAATTATCAATTTTTTTGTTATTATGATGCTAGGAAAACTTAGGTTACCATGGTGATATTATGAAATTTTGGAAATTTAATACTATTTTACAATATGAAGTGTAAATGAAGAATGCATGTATAAAATTCTATAGACAATTTTAGTATGTACTGTAGAGATTTGTTTTGACACGTGTAAAAAATTGACTGTCAAATAGTTGCCTAGCAACTGGTTGTCTTCTGTAAAGTCAAAGTATTGATAGCTGTTGACATATGCATTATATATTATTATCTTTCAGATAACTTTAAAAAATGATAATTGATTAAGCTGTAAAATTTACAATTTGTCAATATTTAAAAAAAAGTCAAACTAGGCGATATGTCAAATGATTGTCTGACAATATTTGTCCATAATGTATTACTTATGAGTTATGCTTGTATCTGTCGTTCATTAATAAAATTTAATGCAGTTTATTGTAAAACATATAGCCTGTTATTTACATCTCAATAAAAAAGCACGTTTCTAAAAACTATCAAAAAATTTCAATTCTGGTTGCTTTGGAAATTACAAAGCCTCATGTTGCCTAGCAACTATAGTCTAATGCAAGTTTTACTTTGCATGCTTATATAGGGCAGTATGTTACACGCTGCATGATTTTTAGAAAGACTACTACTTAAACATTTTGTAAAACTACTTGTCAAGTTGATACTATGAAACTCACCTAGACTTTATAACCTGATTTGTCTCCTTTGGAATAAACTGCTATCGATTTGGAAATATCCAGAAACGATCATAATGAAAAAATATCAAATTTTAAGACAAACAAAAAATCAATTAAAAACCAAGCATACATCAATATTATCACATTAATGTTCCAATAAAGAAAGAAGGATAATATATATATTGGACACAAAATGATAAGTCCAGGGTATATACAAAAAAGGCAAAATAAAAAAACGACTAAAGGACAAAGATCACTGAACAAATCATTACGCAGGCAATTAACAATCAAAAATCACACACAATATCGGTTGTAGTCTCAATTATGCCGACGGTAAAGTAGATCATGCTCCACTAACAGCATTAGTGTTGATTATGACAACTAAAAAAACGGTGGTTAGTTGTATTAAGGGAATGTCCTAATCGTGTAAAATAGGACTAATTTGTAAAATACATTTCTAAATGATTCCTAAAATTAAAATTACCATATCACATACTTGAATCCAGCCTATTTGGTGATTTCCAAATAGAAAAAAAAAATAACAATTTTTTACTTGTTTTTTCATGTATTCATGGATGGACAACGACTTTGTTTACAGAAACTTTTAGATGATCGGAAAATTTTCATAATTCAAGAGGATAGGCACCCACTTCTTTAAAAATACAAAATTTAGAATGGATCGAACCATCTCTATTATAAATATTGAACGGTCATAAGAAACAATAACTCAATTTTTTGACAAAAAGTTGTCTAATAGTTGGAAGCTTTTTATTACGTAAATAGCTGTGTGGAAAGCGCAATTTAATTTATATTAATAAAAATTTGGAATTATTTTAAACAAATGTTACGTATATAAATATCGATAACGGTACCAATTCTACTGGAATGTGTATAGGGCTATTTTCATTTACTACTGAGAGTAGATGGACATTTCGACAAATAATGTCTCTCCAGTGATACTCGCGGCTGAAATATTAAGAAATATAAAACAAAAAATGCAAATTATTTAAATAGCTGATAAAATAATATCAGACCTGCGGAATATTATGTTACTGTCTTAATATTGGTAAAGTGACTTACCTTGCATAAGCAACCATACAAATAATGATAATAGTTTCATTATATCAAATGTATCTTTTCCAATGGTTAAATCAATCTGTCACTATTCATAAGTTTCCAATAATTATACTAAGCGATTTCTTCCGTCACGTGTTTAAATTATGCCAATTAGAAAAGTACATGCATTTGCAAAGACGACTATTATAGCTATTGAAAATTTTCTGAAGTTGTCTCTAAAAGATTTTGTAATCTTGTTTAAGGTGGTAACAAACACCTTAACTAAAATTAATTTGGCTCGTTTAATTTTCATAAAATTTTGACAAAATATTTACCTTGACCCTTTGACAAAAATATTAAAGTTTCAAAAACTTGAACCACACACTTTATCGGAAAAATTTCATTAGATATATAGCAGTTTGACAAACACTAATTTTGATAATTGAGAAGTTTAAAGTTTCCTTAACACTAGAACGTGATTAAAACGTTCAGCTGATTTTTACAGAGTTATCTCCCTGTAGTGTTATGTACCACCTTAAATATTAACGCTCCTTTTTCCATTAATGATTTAGACAAAAAAAGATTAATACGCATATTATGGGTAAAACAAAATATAGACAATAGTTAACAATTTGTATAGACAGTTTGAACTGAGAAGAATAAAGTAAACACCTAACTTAACTTAACTTTTCAGAGCCGTATAGTATAATTTATTACTAAAAATTTTTCTTAATTGAAGAACCCATCCGATTTTTGTTAATCTAGATGCAAATAGTGATAAATACAACTGGGAAATAACTGGATTTGAACCCTATTGAAAAAACAAAAATGCAGTGAAATATACATTATAAGTCACACTTAAAACAAACTGGACACCCCATTAGGTAGACAAAATACATCTTCTGAGATGAAAGCACCTGTCGAAACCTAGATTAATGAGCGACCAGCCATTAACAATATATTTGAACGTGAAACTTAAGAACTTAAATAATAATTAGCGTTCCTTTTTTTATTATTACTAACGTTTTGTTTGAATTCTCCTTGCTATGAATGCAGAAACAAGAGTCGATGAGTAGTAACAACATTATCGGTACAAGAGCTGATCAATCAAATAAAGTGTGATGATTAAAAATGAATAAGTGCCTGTCAAAATTTGCAATTTGTCTGTTGAGACAGCAATCCAACAATTTTGAAAAACATTTGGTCGATCAAACTTCAAGCAATGATATCGTCTACAGTGCATTTGTTGTTGGAATCAGTCTAGTTTTCACGCCGAAAAAATTGAATTCATAAGTCTTGATACTTACAATGTCATGGTAAAAAAAGACGGAAGATAAACATGTTCACAAAACACTAAACTTAAAAGTGAGCTACATGTACAAGAATTCCATGATGAACGCAGGTGCTCCGTGAGGATATGCAGATTCTTTTTCATATGCGACAGTTGTCATGTTGCTCTTCACACTTCACATATGGTCATAAATCTCATTCGGTGATGAGACAATGACAATTAGATATTTCATGACAATAAACGAATTATTGTCGTATATGCATGCCATGTCAAATTTTGTAGAAAACAAAACCTTGCTTAATGAAGATTCATTATATGTAATATAAAAACAATTAATAGCTCTAGTAAAAAGAGTAATAAAATTTTTTATTTCTGATTTTGAAAAGGAACTTCGGCCTCATATATATGTCAGATACCGTCATATGCACATATTCACCTTATAAAAATGCACGAAAATATGCAGAAACAGAAGTTTATTAGTTAATTATATCAGATAAACTTCAATATCCACTGAAAAATAGTTATAACAAAACTGATCGTAAACAAAACTACACATGTATAGAAAAAGTAAAACGAAATATAGTTGATTGGTGTATTTAAACCAATACAAATGGTGTGATTAATGTCTAATCTAAACATATTGAAAACCTTTCATTAATGTTCTCCATATTCGTAAAAATCAACTATGTTAGTCGGGAACACACTTCAGCAGTCATGCGTGTTTTATTCCTCTTTGAAATTAATATATCTCACCTCTCTGCAATTTCATTTTTTAGCATACTTAAGGCGAAGTTTTGGTATAATAACATTCAAAATTGACTACAAATGTACGGGTCAAGTGATATATCTTTATGATGAGTCATAACAGAGCAAGTACGATTCAAAAAACCAATCTAGGTGATAAAGATATACATTTATATACTTAAGGATTTTAGACTGGCTCATTCTCGAAGGCAACACGATTACATAAACTAAAGTCGCTAAAATTCGTGTCCGTTGTTTTATATTTAATGTGTGTATCTATGACAATACAACCTCATCATTTTATGTAAATATGACATTTTTAATAAATGTCTGATTCCCGCGAGTCACGAAATCTGTCACCTATTGCGACTATTACATTTCGAAGATAAATCAATTCTATTACCTAGAAATTATGACAACGAAGCTTGCAATATGTCTACTTCTACAACACGACTTAACACTAAATAGCTAGTAAATGCAGTGTTGTCTTTAGTAGTCAAACCGATCTTGATATCATGTAAACAGTCGAATAACGAATCATTGACTAATTTATATTGTAACAAGAACAATTGCAAGAGTACACATTTTTAAATCTTAAAATTGTATATTTTCTGCTCATTTTTAAAATATTTTACCAAAATAATTTTTCCAAACATATTGTCATTCATTGAACAATGGCGGGGATCATTTACGATATACGAAAAACATACGTTGAAAATGGCTTGAATCATCCAATAGGCAAGCAGTTGGTGCAAAGCCAATACAACCAATAACAATAGTTTGCTGACACATTTAATTCACATGAGTAAACACATATTTTTGCGAAAAAAAATAAGATTATACTGAACTATTTTCTATCTTAAATGTGTGATAAAGATTTTTAGTTCAAGCGGCACGGAGGGCTTATTTAAAATCATGTTAAAAATCGCTACAATAAATGAAAACTACCATTTACCAGTTTCCATCTTGTATGTATCTATGATTTAAAGCTTTTTAATTCGAGTGATGATGAGGCTAATGAAGAAAGAACGTGTTTCTTGTGTATTATATTATATGTTGTGTATCCTTGATGAGTTTTACGTAGACAAATTCTGCTTGATATCTATTGCATGGGGAAACACCGTTCACCTTTTACCCACATAGTGAAAAGTTGTATTTTTTCACTATGTTAATAAAAATAAAACTTCATAAATATTCTGAATCTGGTGCGCTTTTCTGTGTTTACCTTTATTAGGACATAATAAAAGGAAATTCAGTGATATAATATTATACAAACAACGCGTATTACAACACTTTTGTACGTTCCTGATGAAGATATACCAAACAAAGCGCTTCAGACGCTACTAATGCAGAAAACTGTTATCATGGTTATTGTCTTTTACTAGTTCTGGGTTGATACTTTCAATGATACCATGCTGCGCCCGAGGGTATCATCAGATATGTATACAGAGCTTCGGCATTAATATCAGAAGTTACACAGTGTGCTTGTAACCTAATATGATATATCAGCGTCCGAAAATTTGATATGGGGCGAGAGCGAGCAAAGTGCGAGCCAAATATGTTATTTATTGATCCGTATATATCGCATTAATATAAAAATAAGGAGATGTGGCATGATTGCCAAGGAGACAACTATCCACCAAAATAGATCAAATAATGTTGATGTAAGCAATCTAACGACCTTCAACAAGGGGTAAAACCCACACCGTATAGTCGGCCATAAAAGGCACTGACATGAAAAATATGAAATAATTCAATTGAGAAAATTAAAAGCCTAATTTATAACAAAACAATTTACGAAAAACAAATATGACAGACGTCAACCAACGACAAACACTGAACTACAGGCTCCTGACTTGGGACAGGCACATAAATAATGTGGCGGGTCAAACTTGTTTGATAGCGGTCAACCATTCCCCTAACCTGGAACAGTGGTGTGACAGCACACTTTAGGTCATAAGCACACTGTGTAACGAATTTATCTTACCTACTATCTATTATGATGTAGTAATGAATATATTGCAGTTGTTGCTATAGTGAATACGAGTGTACATAAGCGTCTCTTAAGACACGTGTATTTGTCTTACAGCTTGAAAAGTATTAATTATGTAAATTAACAATGTATGTTGATATGAGAACAACACCGTTTTTTTAAGCATTTTAACTTTCTATTTACTACTACTAACCGTGCATTTGAAATAACCCATGCCAACTTACGTAACAGTAAATATACACGGTTCCCAAGTGTTTTTTTTTATACCAATTATATTCCTAGAAGTTTATAGGAGGATAGTTAATATTTATTCCATACAATTTTTTTAACTTCTCCGTTCATAAATTTTGAAATGATTAAAACCTAATGTCACAAATCCCACAGGCAAAGTCGACATTTTGGTCAAATAGCTTCTACGTTTTTTAAGTACTTATACCGTTGGTTGATATATAGTCTGACGTTTGATAATGACAGATTTTATTGATCCCTTTATTTCAAATTTACCTTGAAGTTCGGTTATTTAGTAGTTACATTTTATACATACTGTCTTTCAAATTTTTTAATTGGAGCGTTCCAATCGCAATTAATTTAAACGGTGTTCTTTGTATTTAAAACAAACCAAGCTGTTTCACATTGATAAAAGAGGGACGAAAGATACCAGAGGGACAGTCAAACTCATAGATCGAAAACAAACTGACAACGCCATGGCCAAAAATAAAAAGACAAATAATAGTACAGATGACACAACATAGAAAACCAAAGACTAAGCAACACGAACCACACCAAAAACTGGGGGTGATCTCAGGTGCTCCGATAAAGGGATATTCCAAACAAAAATATGAAATCTATCTCAATTACATAAGAAATAAAATCGTACTATGACCTATGAATGTCCGTTTTTGTGTGTGTTATGTATACACAAGACGATAATGTGATGTATCTTATACAATTTTATCTTTTACACATTTCATTTATTACATTTTTTTCACAATCCAATTACAAATAAAATGTCATTGTCTATGGGTACAGCCACGTAGTTTAATAATGGAATGATAAAACGTTTTATGCTGACTCCAAAATTAATTGAAAAATTAATACTGTTATCAGACAAAGAGAGATAACAAATATCTTAATAAATCATCTAAAATTGATTGTAAAAAGAATGCTTTTCTGCGTTACAAATGTATAAAAACCAGTCAAGCCCAACATGAATGTCTGAATATTGCCAAAGAAATAGTCCCTACGGTTGGTCTTTCATTCTGTCAATTCTGACACCTCTTTTATGACACATACGACAACAAATACGCATTATATCAATGAAAGTGACCGGGAACTTACACATATAATCACATAAGAAACAAGTTCCAGCTAACAATGTAAATATAATTTTATTTATTGCAAATGCGTAGCACCACTTTCACAAATGTTGCACATAGATAAAAATGAATTTTGAACTTCATATGCATGTTCAAATTACAAAGTAAATTTTTCAAAAAATATGTCAAAACTTACAAATGTGACTGTTCATTACTAAATAAAAGTGAAATTAACTCGTTTATCTATGTGTGGGGTTTAGTTGAGTTGTAAACAGTATCCAGAACTTGTAATCTTTGTTCTACTAACAATGGCTGAGTGATCCCTAGTTTTAAAACTTCGTCATACATATCTATTCATTCCACACAACATATTTACATTGTGAATTTACGTATATTTATCCTAAAAGTATCCAAATTTGCTTCGTGTCTTTCCATACCAAATACACATGTTAAGATGTGCATTTTGCCTTTTCAGTCTAACAAACATTAATTTTTAAAACGGAAATATGTTTCGCTTATACATGGTATGAAGTTTTAATAATATAATAAAAAAAATGGAATTAAAATTGAAAATCTGTAGCATGCAACTGGTGCAAACCATTCAAGGTCAAGCTATAAAATGTATACTATGTATGCTTAACATCAACCACCAATGAAATATAACTTAGGATTTGGAGTCAAATAATCGCCTTGGACGTAAGAATTCGTTCAAAGTATCATCGATCCATCAAAAGCGATTCCCTTCATATAGACCTAATCAAAACTTTAACATGTAAACTATGCAGTAGTTTCTGTCAATGAAACTTTACCATGTGAACTACGTAGTAATTTCTGTCAATGGACCATGTCTGAGGGGACCGAGTGATATAACAAATATATGGCAATGAAACGATCGGGTGGTAAAACAACTGCATACCAAATATTTTAAATGTCGATTAGTTTTTGATCTTTATTGTGAACTTAATAGATTATCGAGTTCACAACAGACGCAACCAAAACAAAGCGATTTCGTCGAGGCCAGGTATAACTATTGGGATCCCTTTCTCTTCTTATATATGATATACATCATTATTTTGTGCGTTGAGAGTTGTTTTTAGGTATTATAAGCATTATATAAGTGATACCTTGCGTACATGAACATACTTATCAGAGAGGTCTGAAGAAGTGATATGTCTTGCATAAAAAAGAGGCGAAAGCTACAAAACTGAAGATTCCAAACTAACAAGTCGAAGAGAGACCAACGAAACCATTGCAAAAACAAAATACGACATAAAAAACAACAGTCCACGAAAGACTACAAAAAAAAAATAAAAGACTGAGAAACATGAACCAAATTCCGGGGTTTGATATCCGGTACTCAGGAAGGGTAAACATGTCTTTTCATATTATCATTAAAAAGTTTTTTTTCAAGACACCAACCTTATAATATGAAATGCCAGCCGCGTGTTTCATCTACTTAAGACTAAGAAATACATGTACTTCAAGCTTCTGTTTACACCATCACATGTTGTATTTGTTCCAAGTCCGGCTCTCTTGATAGGGTGTTGATTTTTCGTAATTTCGTCGAATGAAGTTGATGGTATTTGATGTCTCATCATGTTCTATGAATTTTTTCTGGTGATTCGTATTATTTTGTATATGTAATATTACATTTTTAAAGTGATGTGGAATGAACGATGAAATATTTTCAAATAAATTTATTTACCGTTTTCCAAGAACGAAATCTGAACTAAAAAAAAATTTTGAAAACTAGTTTTCAAAATAGTCAGAAATAAATAAGACGCAAATCGGTATTCAAGTCGAGTTTAGATTTATTTTGGCTCCTAAAGCCAGACCCCTTATATAATATAAAAATATATGTATGTTTAATGAAAGCCGTATAAATATCCCTTAACAGGAAGAGACAATACAAGTATCAACAAATAAAAACAAATCATTATTCTGACAATATATAGCAGTATAGCTCCCAGTTGATACGATATTCCGGGGCTTGTATTTCCTATCATGATTTCCGTGATAAAGGGTTGCTGCTAACAAGGAAGCTATTAAACCAAGAGTTCCAAGTGGTGAAGTTGAAATCATCCCTTCGTAAATTTTACGGACGCCATCACGAGTTGGTTGACCGTTATCGAATATCCGTTTCACAAATGATAGCGGATATGTTCCAAATGTCGTAACTACAACCCCGTCCCCTTTTCCTCGAATGTGACCTACCGAATTAGACTTAATACCGGGTTTGTACTAACATGAGCAACACGACGGGTGCCACATGTGGAGCAGGATCAGCTTACTCTTCGGAGCACCTGAGATCACCCCCAGTTTTTGGTGGGGTTCATGTTGCTCAGTCTTTAGTTTTCTATGTTGTGTTTTGTGTATTGTTTGTCTGTTGGTCTTTTTCTTTTTTAGCCATGGCGTTGTCAGTTTATTTTCGACTTATGAATTTGAATGTCCCTTTGGTATCTTTCGCTTCTCTCTTGTTCTAATATGAAATAATTCCATTTATACATTTATTCTACAGAACACTCATCGAATACAAATGAAAGATACATATATTTAAGTGAGAACTAAACTTGTTCATGGTACTAGACATACAACCACAATCTAGAATCTTCTTTTACAAAATTTTCAGGATCATCGTAACAGCAGTAAAACGTTTGTCTCATATAATTACACTTGTAACACTCCGTTCTTTAATTTCAAGCAATTCTCTTTTGATGTTTGCAACGTCAAAAATGTGGAAAAATAAAGAAAAACAAATTATAACTAAACTTAGTTTAATAGTCTTTAAATCAAATTACATTTTAAAAACATGTATTTGTTTGGGACTTTTCATATATTACTGATTTTTTTTATGCATATTCAATTGTCTTCTTCTAAGAATTGTTTTTGCATAATCCTGCACATATACATGTCAGTCAGTTATTAAACAAATGCTTGTTCACATGGTGCATTGTTCATAAGACTTCAAGAATTGTTAACTGTGATTTGCATCATATGTTTACTGACTTTCATCTTCAGTTGTTAGTGACGCAAAATACGTTTCGCATTTTTTACAACAAATGATGATAAAACTAGATTTGTTTAAAGCTATAGCTCAGTGTTATTTACTTGTACAGCAATGTCAGTTCTGCAATTTCTAACAACAACTGAAGAAAATTGGTCACTATTATAAATCTTTCCGTCGAAGATAAAAGTTACGGCCATAGAAAAACTACATATTAGTAGCTGCATTTGTTTTCCTTTTGGAAATACACTGTTCCATTCTTTGACAATCTAACAACACAACGAATAATAAAACAGACACAAGGACGGCAACTCCTACACCACCTATAGTTTTTGCTACTGGTCTATCTTCGTACACACTGATCTTTGTCAATTTATACGCTAAAATAGAATTATTTGATGATGTAAGTTGGCTCTCAAATACAATACAATAAGAGTATAGAATAACGTACTTGTCACATATCAATTGTATCAGTCTTAAGAATGAAAGAACTTCGTCGCCGGAAAAAAAAAAAAAAACAAAAAACAAATGCTTAAAATACGTATACTGTTTAATTGAATTCTGGATGTTAGGAACAATCTACTTCATCACGTTCATATTATTCATGTGACAACAAATCTCGGGTTGATTACTAAAGGGTAGCAAAAAAATTAACACACGCGAAACATCTATAAAATATTCTCTTAATATGACAAAATTACAAAAAAATGATTTTTGTAGTATAGTCAATTCACATAATCTTGTTTCTAGTTATTTCTTAATGTTATTTCGGTATTATTTTTATAACATGTATTTTTTGGCTCAAATTGTAAGGGGTCTGCGTCATTTTTTTTTTATTAAAATATTGCAATATCCTAATGCAGTGGTTATTTTCCAAGTGTTTAATTTATAAAAATAAATGTCTATAGTAAACATGTATACATAATGAGCGTAAATTGAAAATTTTCAACGCGATATTTGTAATTCCGTCCAAAGATTTGCTTACACATGAACCCTTTGGAGTTCTTGCGATACTTAAGTTTTGTCTTTTGTCTGTTACATTAATTTACTTATCGATCTATTGGGTTTGAAAACTGATTGAATATTGTTGCCTAATTTCGAAAACTAGCAACAATGATATTAAAAGAAAATACGATTCTAAAAATATAAATGCAGTTACCGTATTTATATGTAAGCTTAAACATGTGATATGTGCTTACCGTTTGTATGTTCAGGGTCAATAAACAGGATACGTTTTAATTCTTCTACTGTTGTTGAATTGACATTTATAGATGATATCTCAGGTTCGCATGTTATAGGTTCTGGACTAATAAGTGGAACGTCTCCTCCTGAAAACAGATAGTTAACAACTGATAACAAGACTCATATTTTATCAAGATGTGTATTGCGCATGACGCATGTGTAAATTCTGCGCAGTCAAAAAACATTTACCGTATACGAGTTGGCATCATACAGTTACACAGCATTGTCTGTGAAATTAATAATGAGTTTCCTTTATTTGTTTGCTTGTCAATAGCGTCGTCGTATAAGAATGCAGAATAAATTTAATTGATTGATATTTTGATTATACCGTTTTTAACAATTTAACAGTGGAAGTATATACAAACTCATCGAAGATACCAGGCTTATATTTTGGTACGCATGAACAGCATTTCTTTTACATAATCTTCATCAGTAGGACTCGAATCAAGACGGTTAAATGGCAAAATTAACTACAAATTTGATGAAAGTTTTTATATTTTAATATGGTTTGCCTAAATAGAATTCAATCAGAAGGAATCAGAACTTATCAGGGATACTAGATTTGCCATTTTATACTCCAGACAAACGTCTCGTCTACATAAGACTAACCAGTAGCGCTTGAATCAAAACAGTTTGAAATACAAACGAATTGCGATGAAAAAAAAAACATTAAAAAGGACCGACACAACGAACGCTCGCCTATATGTTTGACGACGTTATTCAAATATATTGCGGTTAGATATACTCAGCCAGAAATGTGATAAGGAAATGATTCATAAAATTTTTAAAGATCGAACACATATTTTTTTTTTATTTCAATCATTACTGGTTTGTTTTAATATTAAAAGTTTTGATTTTGTTATGCTTTATACTACTATCCCTTGAGCTAAATTGAAAGATCAACTATATCTCCTCATTAAACAGTGATGTTGCTGTCATAACACATTTCTATATGAAAAACCAGATGGATTCCAACATCAAATACAACATCTACACCAAAGATGATATCACCGAAATGCTTGTGTTTTTGACCGACCCCATTAGTGTTAAGTTTGGTATTAAATGTAATTTTCAATCAATGACATATTGATGATGTTCTGTCACTAAAAAACTACATTTCAATATGTGCATCCATCTAAATGTTCCCCACTAAAAGTAAAATAATGAATAACATGAAAACTAGGATGCCTGCTTGATATCTGAATCTTTTCTTCTTACACAGATAAAAGGCTTCAGACTGAAATCTAAGACAAGCGTACACGATTTCAGCTTTTCAATTTTTAGCAGTAACATACTGTCTGCTCTTTTGCATGTTTACGTATTTCAATGGATACCATATGCACATACGTGTTACCATTATACAGACTTTTCTTTAAAAAAAATGGTGTAGGCAAAGTCTTACGCATACTATGGTAATTCAGATTGAGTTGACAGATACTATGTGCCCGTGCCTAAATTCGCAGGCAACATATGTTTGTGCTGTTATACCTTTTAACTATTTTTCTTTTTCTTAAGGGCATACGCGATAAAGTTTTGATCCAACGATGATTTTTTTACGAAAATTTGTATAAAATCTTTTTTTTCACCTAGTCAATACAAATATGTAATAAAAATATACCTTCATGTGCTTAATTTAGGCTGAGATAAATGGGGTCGAAATTTTAGATATTAACTTAAAATTTCGGTTTCTTGGACATTTCTATCCTTTGGAAAGACATACTTAACTGTTTTGTTTCAAAAGACATGCGGATTTTTGTAAAAAGATTTGGAATATCTTCTCTACAAAGGTATTGTCTTTATTTGTGTAACAATTCTTTGGAAATATTTCATTTATTAAATTTTCAAGATTTCAGAAAAAAACCGGCATTTTTTGCTGTAAATTTATCTAATTTAAAAAAAAATCATCGCTTTTTTCTTCATAAAAATTTGAACAAATAATCTTCATACATTATCAAGTCAAAATTCATTTTTCAAAAGGAATGGTCCATGTTCATGATGTACTTGTTTCAATCTAATGATTAAAATCAATCGAAAAATGCATCTTTTCCAGATATGTCGTCGTTTGACGTCGGAAAAAAAATTACGTTAGCAACGTCATTACCTCCCCTGAAACTGTATCGTATGCCCTGAATGACAAATGTTTAATAGATGAGAATCTGCATGGCGGGTTATGCAAGCAAAAACAAGTAAATTTTACCTTGTCGACACACCCACTTCCACGCTTTTGGCGCTCATGCGACTCCCTCGTGTAGTTTTGTATTTGAATTGGTATACTGTGGATTCATTATTATTCGTGGGATACCAATTTTTGTGGATTTCGTGGGCATAGATAAAGTACAAATATTCTACAGGCGTGAATGCAGACTTTGGCAAAACCACGAAATCAAATATCCACGAAAATACAATTTCTCCTCAATCCAGGAAAATTGGTATCCATGAAAATAAATGAATCCGCACTATTCTGAATTGATTTGAACATCTTAAACTACGATTGCCTCTAATTCTTAGGATGTCCTAAGATGTCTACCCCAGGAATAGATTACCTTAGTTGTATTTGGCAAAAAATTTCCGAATTTTGGGTCCTTTATGTTCAATTTCGTATTTTATTTGACCTTTTTTTACTTTTTTTATTCTAGTGTCACGAATGAGTCTTTTGTACGTACGTCTGGCGTACAACGTTTTAAGCCTGATGTGTATATTGAGTTTATCTATAAATCATTTTAGAAAGACGTGGAATTGCTTGAATATAGTTTTACCTAGTCCCTGCTTGAAGCATACTGCTCCTGCCAAGGTACTACTGTTTGTGTTGCAGGGTATCCATGACTGCATTTGATTTGAGTCAATGACAACACATTTCTCTGCAAAAGAGCTCCATGACAGTAATGTCACAAACGCTGGGTCATTATTCCAGTTTGTTGGGGAACCCATTATGGAATGGGTGCCAAGCCAAGCTCGGGTACTTTTTAATCTGCAAATATCAATGGTTTTCTATTTTCAAAAAAGATTTTCGATATTTCTGCAGTAAATATATCCTTAAAACAAGTTCATCAAATCAAAAAATGTTCAAGCGTGTTTACAACATGTACAATGAAATGAAAACAATCGCGACTTGACTATTTCCCTACATCGTTTGTATGGTTTACATTTGCCCAGACATTGACGTATATGCAGCTTTCAAATGAGTATTAATATTCATGCTTGTAATGTTCGTTTTCCTTACCGAATCAATCTTAATATTGTAAACAATTATAACGTCGATGTTGAACTTTTCAGTCAGAATCCAATATTGATGCACCAATTTCAAAATTCCGTGAGAAACATGACAGGTGCCACTAGTTAAGCATGAATTTTTCGCACTAATTACAATTCCCGAGCACCAGCGTTTACACCGTGGTTTAGTTTTCTTTGCTCAATCTTTGGTTTTCTTGAGAGTCTTTGTGAACTGTTTTGCTCTTTGTCATTATGATGTCTCTGTTTTATTCCATAAGCATTGTTTTTGTTTCCCTCTTATAAGCTTGTTAAAAGGACTATTGCTTTAAGACTTTCTGATTTCTTACAATGCCAGATGTACCTCTATACAAAAAAAGAAAACAATTTAAAAAAGGAATAAGTCTAGGTTAGTCTATGAAAAGGTATATACTATGAAATTTAGAGCGAGGGGCTTCCCCCGAGCTCTTAATTTCATAGTATATACCTTTTCATAGACTATCCAATTTAGCACATATTTACAACTCGAGTAATCTTTTAATCGGTCAATTGATCGTTTATTTTGGCTGACTACTTGTATCACAGGTGTTTGTAAAACGGAGCTCATTAACGAAGTTTTGTAAATCTACTCACTAGTATCATTGTGAAATATGTGATTTCAAAAGGCCCTTGACTCCAGAATGAAAAGATGGTAGCTGCTGGTGTGTGTATGCTTATTGATATAAAGCGGTGTTTTACTATACATGTTGGAAAACCCCTATTTTTGGACGATCAATGCTTTTGAATGGGAACATATGGTTGACCCCCTTTTTTCCAGGGTTTGAACCCCCTTTCAAAAATGGCTGGATCCGCCCCTGGTATGTCCCCATAGATAGTCTGCGGATAGTCATTAGAAAGCAACTACCAATAGATCAAAGGTACTAGGGTTTATGTTTTTTTTTATTTCAAAGTAAATTCTAAAAGATGTATCAGAACATGTATATACATATATATATATAAACAAGTCTAAATTGAAAACAACGTTCAAACCTATGATTGCGTTGGATAAAAACCGCAATTTTTATACGTGTGCATGCAAAACAAATTTCTTGGTAGAGGGGTCTAAATACAGCACAAACAACATTTTCCAAAAGACCAAAAAAGTGAAAAAGTATATTTTAACAAAACGCATTTGACTAGCAGGTCGAACAACGGATGTTCTTAAACCCTGCTGACTGCCATTGGAGTTTGCCAAATAAACGGATCACCAGATGTAACAAAATGGATCTTCCCTTCACAAGGTTTCATGGTACACACTTTTTTGTGTACAAAGTAATTGCATGGATGATAGATTATCACAATTTTAAGATGGCGTTGTACTCTAATCAAGGTATAAAGAACCATATTTGTTACTCTTTTTTTAAATGAAAGAAACTTGCAATCGTCAAAAACATTTTTTAGATCCAAAGATTTTAATAGCAGTATATTTAAAAATCAACGTGAAAACTATATTACAAATTATTTAATTTCATTTGGAACACAGCATTTTATTTCAAAATAGCCATTGGCAATTTTTGTTTTAATATCTTTATTACGATACAATGAAATCTTACCCTGGTGCTCATTCATGCGTAGTTACTTAGTACACGGAAACAGTTTGTACTATGAAAATTAGAAGGCAAATTCTAGCAATTTGATTGGACGAGAAGTTGTAAGTATGTGCTAATATCTTCCATATTCTGGTACAATATCGGCTTTAACAAATAGACCATGATTACCTTAACAACAACTCATGATTTGATCGCTTTTGTTTCCCGTTAGATGTTTTGTACAATGTTTTCTTACGAATATCCCTCAATCAGGGCAGTTGATTAATGAACATGAAGTTAATTATCACGACATCATGGCATTACAAAATTGTAATTTTAAATATGAAGGAGAGCATTTAAAGGAAGATGGGATTAGGACAAGATAACTCACAACCTCTAGTTTGCAGAAAGGTGGTTTTCTTTTCGAAATCCAACTTTTGCTTCTAATAATTTTAATTTAATTACTAAGTAACCCATTTCGTGTAAAACGACTGTCTAATTCAATTTGTTTTTACCATGAATCAATAAATGTATCTAAAGATAAGTATATCGTTTGACTGTTTATTCTGCAATGCTCGGACTTGGCTGTATCCATACGATGCACAGATATATTCGACAAGTTAGAGAATGTTAAATATAACTTAAAATTAGTATGTATCGATTCAGCTAGAGAAGAAGAGTATACTCAATCATAGCTGTTTAACACATTCAATTAAAAAAATAAAGGCAATTACGTATAAGCTAAAAAAAACTGAATAATTGATTTGAAGGTGAAGTTTTAATTATACTTTAGCCTTTGGGTGTCTAAATATGTTAATTTCCTATTTTCTGTCATAGGCATCGATAGCCATGGTCGTATGTGCACTGGTCATGAATGAATGAACGATAAAAGGCTTAAGATTACCGGAGAGAACAATTTTGTCATTATTTTTCTAGATCGATATATATATATTGTTTAAATCACAGGGTGGTATAATGAGTTGTTTTTGAATTCTAACTATGTGGGGTTATTTTCCTCGTTTTTTTTATAAATAATTAACAGGTTTGTAACTCTGGTGTAATAGCCATCGTACAAAGGTTCGAGTCGACCCAAGAATGATGACAATCGATCCTTGTTCAAGATAAATTGTAATAAAGATCAACCTAGATTTTGATTAAAAAAAAGTCGAATGTCGAACGTTATATTTTAAGATTTAACAAGTAACATCCTTTCTAAAATAAACATAAAAATATAAACAATCGATGTATCGATCTGATGAGTTAAGCCCTATTCAACTGATTTTCCAGGTTAGGGGAATGGTTAAGCGCTCTAAAACAAGTTTAACACTGCCACATCATTAAGCTTGTAGTTCAGTGGTTGTCGTTGGTTCATGTCTGTCATATTTGTTTTTCGTAAATTGTTTTGTAATGAATTAGGCTGTTAGTTTTCAAAATTGAATGGTTTCAAATTTTTTATGTCGGGGCCTTTTATAGTTGACTATACGGTATGCTTTTTTTTTTTCACCTTGTTGAAGGCTGTACGGTTGCCTATAATTGCTTAAATCGACTTCATTTGAACTTTGGTGGATAGTTGTCTCATAGGCAATCATACCACATCTCCTTATCTATATGTCAGCAGTCGTGGTCGAGTTGTTATAGCATGTACGGACCAAAGACTTTGATGATAGTTGGAGAAAAACGTGCATGTTGGAATTCTTCATGTTTTAATCGATTTTGGGAGGTATAGAGGTTTTAGGCTCACATGTTTGATGGTCAGTTTAACTCAGTTAGAAATTGCTTCTTTAAACTAGAGGCTCTCAAGAGCCTGTGCCGCTCACCTGATTCTACTTTGATTCCTGAACTAATGTAAAATAGATTAAAATCATAACAGATACCCTAATAATGATTGAGGCCAAATTTGGTTAAATATTGGCCCCGTAATTTAATCAAAAGCAGAAGACTTTTGTAAAGTTAACAGAAATTACCAATACATTCATTGAAATTGTAGAAAATGACTTTATAAGGACAATAACTTCTACAAGATGTCAATTGACAATTTTGCTCTAGGATAACAAATCTTCAACAAAGGAACAACACTAATTGGTTCGCACCTCATAAGGAACATTCATGCCATATTTGATTTCATTCCATTCAGTGGTTCATATAAGAAAACATATTTATGTAATTCCTATAACTAGGTCTCTCGTTGGTGGCCATCTTGGATGACAAATCAGAAAAAAAGTTACAAAACTTGGTAAGTATCGGGTAAGCACCTCATAAGGAACATTAATACCATGTTTGGTTTCAATCCACTCAAAAAATCTTTAGCAGAAGACATTGGTTACATATTTCCCCATCGTGTTCTATGTTAAACTAAGGTCCTCCTGGTGGCTATCTTGAACAGTAAATCGGCAACAAAGTAGCAACACTTGATCAGCATCTCATAAGGAACATTCATGCCATGTTTGGTTTCATTTCATTCAGTGCTCCTCTAGAAGAAGCATTTGTATGCATTTCCCAAAGGGTCTTATGTTAAATTAAGTCCCCTGCTGGCGGCCATCTTGGATGATGGTTCGACTACAAAGTAACAACATTTGGTCAGCATTTCATTAGGAACATCCATGCCATGTTTGGTTTCATTCTATTCAGTGGTTCTCTAGAGAAGAAAACATTTGTATGTATTTTCCATAGGATTTTATGATAAACTTACTCCCCCTCCTGGCAGCCATCTTGGATGACAAATCAGCTACAAAGTAACAAAACTTGGTCAGCATCTCAAAATAAACATGCATACCATGTTTGGTTTCAATCCATTAAGCGGTATTCTAGAAGAAGACATTTGTATATATTTCCCATAGGGTCCTTTGTTAAACGAAGTCCCCCGTTGGCAGCCATCTTGGTTGATAGATTTGCTACAAAGTAACAACACTTGGTCAGCACCTCATAAGAAACACCCATGTCATGTTTGGTTTCATTCAATTGAGTGGTTCTTCAAAAGAAGACTTTTGTATGTATTTCACAAATGGTCCTTTGTTAAAATAAGTTCCCCGCTGGTAGCCATCTTGGATGATTCATTGACTACAAAATAACAACACTTGGTCAGCACTTCATTGGGAACATTCATGCCGTGTTTGGTTTCATTCCATGCAGTGGTACTCTAAAAGAAAACATTTGTATGTATTTCTCATAGGGTCCTATGTTAAACTAAGTACTCGCTGGCGGTCATCTTGGATGATTGATCGCCTAAAAAGTTACAACACTTGGTCAGCACTTCATAAGGAACATTCACGCCATGTTTTATTTCATTCCGTTCAGTGGTACTCTAAAAGAAGACATGTGTATGTATTGTCCATAGGGTCCTATGTTAAACGAAATCCCCCGCTGGTGGCCATATTGGATGATGGATCAGCTACAAAGTAACAACACTTGGTGAGCACCTCATAAGGAATATTCATGCAATGTTTGGTTTCATTCCAAGTTAAACGGACGACGGACAACGGACAACGGACGACGGACAACGGACAACGGACGACAGACGCCAAGTGATCAGAAAAGCTCACTGCAGGTGAGCTAAAAAAATTTACAGATAGAACACGATTGTTACGCCGTAGAAATACCCCCTCCCCCTTTTCAAGGTGTCATTGTGATACGAGAGTAAGCTAATTGTCAAAGTCCCATAACTCAAATACAATGGTCAAATCAAAATGATGGTACAGTATGGTCAATTTCATATAGTAGCAAACAAGTATGGGAGCTCTATGTGAAATGGTGTCAGAGGAGTTGCCATCACAACCAATATTTTAAACTCCCAAAAATGTTCGAATAAAAATGGAGATAGAATATGGTTAACTGCACAGTATAGCAAACAATATTATCAAGTATAAGAGCGTTCTGTGATATAAGAGCTATCTGTAAAACTACCCCATCAGAGATGAGATCGCAAGGTGTTATGTTTAGAATACTATCAAAAACTAACAAAGTTCCATAACTATTTTAAAAATGGTCAAATCTGAATGAAGATCTAGTATGGTCATGAAAATAAGACGATATCCTTCTAAGTATACGTCAAGCTTTCTGTCAAACGGTTTACGAGTATTGATGTGTTTCGGACGGACGGACAACCGGACATTCTTTCCATATCCTCCGCGGTGCGAGCGCGGGGACACCAATATACCGACGTCATAGAAATGAGCTAAGACACTTTTACCTTAGAAATTAGAACTATCTACTTACGAAAATACTGTACTCAAAACGTCATCCTTAATAAACTGATAATTTTGATCATCTATTAACGGTGCAAGGTAGCCACCGTCATCCCGACACTTGTTCATGGCATCAACAATTGTCCATGACGTCATTGATGAAGGCTTGTTGGTAAACCAGTAACAATGTTCTCTGTACAGTTGATCAGAGGTGGAGTTCCATTTAAGACAATTTACTAAAAGGGTTTAATTTCAATGTAATAAAATTTTAGTAACTTGTGTATGAAAAAAGTAAGATAGCAAAAATATCGAACTCCGAGGAAAATTCTAAACGGAAAGTCCCTAAGCAAATGGCAAAATCTAAAGCTCTAACACATCAAACATGAAGCGCAACAACTTAACCACGGGCGAGGATGTATAGTTTGGTACTTGCACTTTTTTTTCATTTTGTATAGATATTGTCAAGACTTTTAGCTGTATCTTAAGGCTTTTACTAAGATAAGTTCATGAATACACACTGTTGTAGGCGTTTTAGGTAGACATGCATTTACTGATTTTGTGTCTTGGATAGATATCCTATATCCTTTGTTTGTCTATTATAAACATTACTGAATGACAGTTCTTATATGTAGCTAATTTGATAGGCATTGCCAAAGCCTTATCCTCGTGACAGAATACATGTATTTAATAAGTTGTCGTTTAATTAACATCGTTGATATGAGGGTCTGAATGGAGAGGTATTCATTTCTATATTCTTTAATTTTATGTCATATTTTTGTTTGTTCTTTATTTTGTTCACCCATAATTCTTTATTCTTTATATCTTAACGTTTCATTATTTTTTATTGTTGCAATTTTATGCCATTTTTTGTATTCTTTTTTTTTTTGTATTCTGTTAACCAAATCCGATCTCTAAGATATTTATTGTAAGTGTCAGCATTTTAATGCATTTGCATCTCGATGTACCTGATTTACATGTTCATTTACGTATATTTGTTTATGTGTTTCAAAAACATTTAGCATTGGTCTAAATTGGATCTTTAACTTATGGTAAATAAGAGCTGAAAATTTTAAAAAGGGACTACTTTGTCAATTTTCACACAGTTTTTAATCATTCGAACCCCTATTTTATTGCAGCCAAAACAATGCTTTTCTCATATTCCTAATCAGAAACATAAAAGGGAGTAATCCTCAAGGTTCTTTACTAGGTCTCCAATTACTTGTAATTATTTTTTTTCCTATTATACTGATTACAAATTCAAACTCTTTGCGAATAGAATGATATAGAAAATGTTTTACGTTTTCATTTAAGAAAAGTATTCAAAATTAAAATGGCTATACAGTTGTTTGCATTACAATACGTTAAATAAATCAACATCCCCTATAGTATTCCGGTTTTTTAATATGCATATAAAATATGCTTTGTGCTAAACGCTTAATTTGTAGATTCATTTCTATGATATTCCGACAAACACCGTTATCATTTTGTGAACGATCAAGGTTGTGTCTGAGATGTAATACGGTAACCGCTATTTTAGAGGTTTATTTAAATTATTAACATATCATTGCGTATATTCCTGCCAAGTAATCTAGCATGCATGAGGGTCTGAATGGGGCTCTTCATTTCTATATTTTTAATTGTTTCTATTATTTTTCTCTATTCTTTATATGTTTTAAGTCATTTTTCTTTATTCTTGATATTTGTTACGTCATTTTTCTATTTTCTTTATATTTCTTGCCCATTATTCGCTATTCTTTATTTTTGGCACATTTTTCTGTAGATTTGGACAAGTATTCTCTATTTTGTAAACCCCATCCAGACCCTCACATACAACTTGCAGCTTAATTTGGTTGTGTAAATGTTTTTATTGTTTCTTAGTTGGCAGTGGTATATAATCCTACAACTGTATACGTAGTCGTCAATGTCCGGTCAGCACCTAACGTCAATGTTCGGTCAACACCTAACGTCAATGTTCGGTCAATACCTAACCTCAATGTCCGGTCAACACCTAACAGCAATGTTTGGTCAACACCTAACGTCAATGTCCGGTCAACACCTAACGTCAATGTCCGGTCATCACCTAACGTCAATGTTCGGTCAATACCTAACAAAACAATTCAATCAAGCTGGAGCTAGATGCGGCAAGGAGTAAAATTTATGTCTGTTTTAAATGCCTTGCTGTGATTTCGAGATGCAGAACGTAAGACACCCAATATTTTGTATCTATTTGTTTTGGCAACTGAGTGAAAGGATTTCATGTTACATGCATTAATTTCATTTGGGGAAGTTGATTATTTCTTGACTGTTCCGTATATACATTGCATTTAAAAAATATCGACTTATGTCTATCATTTTGGAAACGAAAAGATATGGTGGACAAATGTATGAGAAAAAATCAGGAAAAAAATCAAGAGCAAAGTATCAGCGCTTTTATTTGTGTTCTCAATGTGACAGTTAGGTCTTAAACAATGATAAAAAAATCCTCACTTGACTGTACGTTGAAGGGGGTCCCTAGCAAATGTAAGATATAGAATGAATATAAAAAAATCGTCGTGTCAAAGTTCAACTAGCATACTATCAACCTACCTTTTTTATAACATAACATCTCTTTCCGACGATAAGTGCATGACTTGTCTTGAGTTTTATTTGGGAGAGAATGGCTTCTTCTGTTAATCACAGCACAGTTTTGAGTTGGTCCTCCGTTCGGCTGGTTAAGACTTAAGTCTGCATCAATCCAAAATGTTGACCAAAAGTCATTGTTTGCTATGCTTGATCCGTCTAAATGGGTCCATGTGTCTTCTTCAGCCACGTCCATCACTCCTATAAATGTTTCTCCTCTAGGAAAAAAAATTGATATATACGTGATTGATCAAAGTCATGTAATATTGTATTGTACGTTTGTACATATTCTGATGTTTAATAAGATTTTCAAGACAACATGATAGTATTTGCGGCTTAAGGTGTAATGCTACATTTTATTCTCTTAAACAGTTAAAAAATACGAAATGAAAACAACAAATATGTCTTTCTATTTGGTAAAATAATATGAAACAAGAATGTGTCCATAGTACACGGATGCCCCACTCGCACTATCATTTTCTATGTTCAGTGGACCGTGAAATTGGGGCCAAAACTCTAATTTGGCATTAAAATTAGGAAGATTGTATCATAGGGAACATGTGTAGTAAGTTTCAACATGATTGGACTTCAACTTCATCAAACACTACCTTGACCAAAAACTTTAACCTGAAACGGGACATACAGACGAACGGACGGACGGACGAACGGACGGACGAACGGACGCACAGACCGAAAAACATAATGCCCCTCTACTATCGTAGGTGGGGCATAACAAATACATTTTCTGTCATGTATGTGGTAAAAATCAATACAAAATAAAAAAATTAAAAATTGCTATATTGTAAAATTAATTCAAAACATATAATTATCTATGTGGTAAAATTTACGCTAACATATTTACTGCACTAGGTGGGACAAATTTATAGTGTATTGTGTTTTCAGGTAAATCATATTAATTGTGAAGTATATAAAAATGAAAGAGAATTGTCGTATGATCACCAATGAGACAACTAGACCAAATGATGGAGATTAAAGCAACAATTTGGCACCTTACGGCCTTCTACAATGAGCAAAACCCATACCGCATAATAAGCTATCAGGAGACCATACACAACAAAATCTAAAACAGTTAAAATGAGAAAACCACCAAAACAATAAACTAAAACAAATATGATAGAGACAGCAACCAAAGACAACCACTGAATCACAGCTTTCTGACTTTAGACAGGCCTTACAAAATGTGATAGAATGCGTCAAAACACATAGTACCGACAACGAACTATGGCTAAACTAGTCCATTTTAAGTTAGAGTTGCAAACCTTCGTTTTAATAAATACTGAGTGTTAAAATTCGAGTAAAACTAAATGGAAAGTTTGAATACAATCTATTCAGTTTTGTTATCCGATTTTAGAAACCTTTCAAACCTTTTAACCGTCCAGTCAAAAATATTCCATGTTAACGTCCCTTTTAAGCATAGATTTGACTATGAGAAAAGAACATTTAGGGTAACCATATTTATATATCTCAATACAGCAGCAACCCAACAACACGAACCTAGAGTAACACGTTTTTAACCCCGTGTTTGTTTTCCATTTTATGCATAAGAATTAAAAGCAAGATTAAATAAAACATACGCGCCGCTTGGTCTTAAACTTTCCACATAATTGTACTGTTCTACGTCTATATATGGCGCCAATCCATGGCCGTCTTCAGCACAAAGCTTATTAGCTTCAAATGCATTAGTTGAATTTGGTGACCAGTTGTACCAGTAACAATGATGCCTGTAAATGCCATCTAGCGGTGAATACCATTTTAAACAATCAACAGCAAAGCACGAATACCCTAAAAGTATGATTGAAGCAAAAATGTTTTATTGAAACTCTCTGGTTTTACTATCGTAACGTTGTTTTGTCCAGTGTTTGATTCGAGACACTTTTGAATGAAGTTTCAAAATATTTGAGGCGCTTTATTAGAATTTAACAAAATATTTTCTTTCCGTCTAAAAATGTCAACAATCAGATGTTTGAGATTCTGCTGTTTTTTAAGGATGTTCGCTCCTCCTGTTTTTTGGTTTTTTGTCAGATATTCGGAATCCTCTGTTTTTTTCCATAAAGTGCTGATAAATATTTTTCCCGCTAACCCCTACGCTTCTTTTCATAATTTTATTACATATAGTTTAGAAAGCCATATTTGAAAATTTGACAAAATCCTTGTTATTTTTTCATAGTTTTTGAAAGAAAAAGGATGCCAATGTTAAACGTATGAAAAATCTAGAGAGAATCATTTTCCGCCAATTTTCAATTGTTTATATCTCGAAAACAAAGTCACGGACCCATCATTTTTTTCTTCTTTTTTAGTTCCGTTATTTATATACTACCAATTTGTTACAGTCTTTTACAAAGCTTGTTATTTTTTAAACAGAGTAGCGAACATCCTTTAAGTAGGCAAAAAGTTATCATAGTTAGAATAAATCACATTAATTTTCAAAAAAATAAATAAATGTAAATCCTCAGAATAAGATAAGATAAGATAATGATTATTTAAAAAAAAAGGGGGGGGGGGCAAAAGATACCAAAGGGACATTCAAACTAATAAGTCGAAAATAAACTGACAACGCCGTGGCTAAAGTGTCACATATTGATCTTACAAGTAAATATAAATGTTCAATACACAAAACAGTTAAAACAAAGATCACTTCCCAGCCAAAGTAGACTTACGAGACACTAACTTTACAATAAAACACATTAAAAATATATAATTTTAAATTATTTACAAGCACGTCTTAAATAAGGACATACAAAATTCCACATTTGATAAAGTAAAAGTCTATATGAAAATGAAATATTGTGATAAAGTAAATACAATTGTCGATGGATTTATCTTTTAAAAAGAATATAAAAGTATTTAAGAATAGTATTACACGCTGCATATAACACAATCCGTGTTTTATTGATAATTTTAGCAATTAAAAAGCGAGAAAAACGGATCTTGAAGCGCCATTTCGAGGAACAAAGTAGTACTTCATTTTTCGTCATTTACAATACAAAAAAGTACATTCATACATTTTGATATATTTCAGGATGTGTGTTATAATCATGCTAATCGAAATATATTATTTGATTTCTAAAATGTTCAATTTCCACCAACATGTTCAATAAAACCGCCTATGGGACGGCAAGCTTAATAGAAAATCTATTATTGGTTATGATTTAGTGTAATAAAATTGAGAATGGAAATGGGGAATGTGTCAAAGAGACAACAACCCGACCACAGAGCAGACAACAACCAAAGGCCACCAATGGGTCTTCAATGCAGCGAGAAACTCCCGCACCCGGAGGCGTCCTTCAGCTGGCCCCTAAACAAATATGTATACCAGTTCAGTGGTAATGGACATATTTTAGTAATAAAAATTCAAGTTAAATAATATGCACAATTTAACATGAAAATACAAACACAATTAAATAATTAATAGGATACAGGAAACAAGCTGTTAACTTATACAAATCCAGGACCTGTTTATCAAAGGTGTCCTAGGACTTTTCCTACGACATATCTTAGGACATAATTTAGGGTGGAATTATGAATGTTCTAGGATATGATCGAAGCTCTCCTATGGTTATTTTACCTAGGATTTCCTAATCGCTAGCCTTAGTGTTGGGGTAGAAGTAAATAGCAAAATAATAAAAATTAAAACTACATAATTATTAAGATAGCAATGCATGCCAATTAACCAGTGAATATGATACTAATTTTACAAAACATTAAAAAATAATGAAAATTATTAATAATATTGAGAATGAAAAAGGGGAATGCGTCAAAGAAACAACAACCTGACCAAATAGCAGAAAACAGCCCAAGGCCACCAAAAGGTCTTCAACACAACCAGAAAATCCCGAACCCGGAGGCGGACTTCAACTGGCCCCTAGGTATTATTAAAATTATTTAACAAAATTATTCAATGAGTGTAAATTCAAACGTTTACAAAACAACACAAAACAAAAAAAAATATATATATATAACTACTTTTTCTATTCAAATTGACCAATTTAAATGTAAATATTTACACCGATAAAAATAATGAATTATTTTTGAGGGAGTTGAATTTAAAGTGTCACAGTTTCTTTGTTCATATCAGAGAGAGTTCAAAGATAAATATCGTGGATCTTTCATATAAATACACTGAGTGTTGTTAAACTATTTCAATACAGTTCTGCCTACGAGTGACTATGAACAAAAAAAGGAATCATTACTTTACAAATACCAAAGAACAGGCTCTCATGAAAGTATAAATTTTTAAGGTATCGTAAAATGTCTAATGTTGCAACAAATAGTGCTAAAAAGAGGGTTTAAGGTGGCTTGGGTGTCTTCCTCCATCTTGGATTTTGAAAAAAAAACAGATAACAATCGGTCCAGATCTTTAATGAAATGTGCAAATTTCGAGAGTAGTATGTAATTCATGTGTCAGACTTTTCGTGTTAATATAGAAAAATATGTGTTTTATCATATTAACGGTTTTATTTTACAAACAAACAAAAAATTTGATGGATTCACTTTTTTTCAACTTTGCCAGAAAAGGGGAGGTAACTCAGATATAATGGGAGATAACTTCGATAAAGTAATTTTATAAACAAGTTGTTTATTTTTACAATAGGTGTCAATATGATATTCACACTTTATTTTTGCAAAGGATAATCAACGACTCAACTTCAAAGTTAGATCCCTGATGTTGAAGATGGATGGATTGTTGTTTAACTTCCTGTGGCAGGTCAGACGAGAAAATGATAATGAGAAATGAATACTGACCCTGCTTTGTAGTAGACCGACACGCTGAGCCGGATTTTTAATGTGCTAGCTCACAAGATATCAGTTCGCAGGAAGACATGACCCCCCCCCCCCCCCCCCCTTCTTGTGGTGTTCTACACGGTGAATATGAACTGTTAAATATACTTGTCAAGCTACAACGTAGTGTCATCGTATAAAAAATTACGAATATTTGCAAACAAATACAAGTACAGATCGCGAAAACCAAAAAATATCTACAAGCATGCAGTGATAGAGTTGAATCTATCGTCTAACACCAGCATAGGCGGTCTATCAGGTTCGCGTTTTGCTTTTGATGTATAATATAAATGCTTCAACTCCGTACACAATACGTTCTTTTATCTCTTTTAATTAAAAAAATTTCTATAATTCTGTGTTATTTTCTAAAAAACAATTTGCAAAATATATTATAATTCTACTTTGCCATTATGTGACTGTGACGTTAAACTTGCATTTAATGCAACCTATAAGTAATTGTAACAGTAGATGTTTGGCGTTTATTGTTATTATTTTTAAGTTGAAATTAAAATTGATTTAATCCAGCAATTCAGCAAACAAAAAATGGTAAAGAGAAAATAGTAATAAAAAAGTAACAGCCAAAGTGCAGATAATATATCAAGGCAGCACCCTAATTTACCTCGTTATATATGTTACAGTTATAGAAGGAGTATCAGCTTAAACTTTGCTTTTGGTCATGCATATTTTCCCCTATTAAAATAGCTTTTCTGACAAAATTAATAAAAGTTATTGCTATAATTTACTTTGAGTAGTTTGAAATGAAGCAAATGTATAATTCCACTGATATACTAGTAAGTGGAAAAAATATTTTCTAACCGACAACATGTACACTTATGCCGAAAGTCAATGTGCATGTAAACATAACACAGGGACAAATGTCTGTGATAGGAGACATGATAAGCAATAATGTAATACAATTGTAAAGGGGTTCCACGGAATCATGTGTCTCGCCTGCAGTTGCTACTGTCAGTCTAAAAGTGTTATGATGTTGTCTTTTTATGAATAAAAAAAGGAAAAAACAACAACAACGAAAAATCAATCTTTTTTCTTCAGATGCTATTTCTTGGTTTAAGAAGCTTATTTCCACGTGTCAAATCATTCAACAAAGGTTTAACACATTAATAATGTCTAAAAATATAATCCGAGATTGTATGTACAGTGACTAAACCGATGACCGAGAACAATAGAAAATTCACTCTTCTTATGAAAAAGTCGAGAAAATCAATTGTAAAACAATGCCGGTGACGATACTGATTAAAAGTTATTTCTAAACAGTAATCTTACATTTTAAATAATCATTTGTTAAACTGTTTTATTGGAAATATACATGCAAAGACGCGATGTTTTTAGTTCATCATTTACAGAGATAATTGCATTAGAAGCTTGTGAAAAAGAAACAGACCGTATCTAAATCTTAATGGCAAAAAAAAATAAACTAAGCCCTTAATAGGCAAATTACGGAAAAATTAAAAAAAAAAGAAAACATTTTCAAAATTTCTCTTTGGATTCTGTCTTTTCGTCAGAAAAAAAGCTCCGATCCAAGTTTCATTATATTTCATCGAAGTTATTGATATTTAAAAAAATAAGTAACCTTAGAATGCATCTTAACCGTGAAAAAACTTAGTACACTGATCAATAAAATACGGGAAAAAGAAAACAAATCATAAATTTAACTCTGAATACAGTCTTTTGATCATACAATAGCTTCTGTCCAAGTTTCATAACATTCCATGAAGGTAAACTTTGACAAAGTAAATAATGTCTAAACAAAATTTAAAACACAAACTCAACATAAGGGATGACGACGCCGACGCCGACGACGCCAACCACGGAATGTCGGATCGCTATGTCTCGCTTCCACAAAAAAATGTTTTAGGCACGACAAAAAAAAAAAATAAACAAAAACCGTATCATGTTTTCATGCAATGCATTATTTTCCCTCGAAATACCTTTCTGTTCCCTCGATACATAGACAATAATAGTGCATTGACTTGACATATCGTTGATATGTCAAGTCAATGCACTATTATTGTCTTTATACTGCAATCTAAAAAAAAACTTTTTTCAGTTGTTGTTTAATGTGTTAATGTTATTATTTGATTTAAATGTTGGGAAACGTCCCCCTTTTATAAAAAGGCATCATATCATGCAGGCGGAGAAATATACAACACAATGAAATGTACAGTACCTGTTGAAACCCGCAATCGATGGTGAACGAATTTGTTTGAGAATGAACTAAAATATCAACAATAAGCATAAAACATAATGATTTATAGTTTGCAAACCAAAAATATTAACAAGTGAAATATGTTTTTTTTCTAAAGATTGCAAAAGAAATAAGTTTGAGCCGTTGTATACATTGGAAACAAGAACAGGTTGAATAGGTCGTATGAATAATTAATTATAATTTCGGCAATTTCTATTTAAATATCCATGAGGAAAAGTGATATCAGGTCAGTGAATGTATATGATATAGAAATATACGGTCAACGCATTTTGACTGCTCAAATAGAACGAGTGCAGTATAAATCATTTTAAAGGTATTTCTTTGTCACAGGTATTTTTCCTTCTAATCGTATCTGTTTGGTTCCAAAATATATATCAAAATTGGAATATAAAATTAATTGCCGTAGCTGAAAGGTTGGTAACTAGGGAGCAATCACAATAACTCAACAAAAAAGTATGCATATAACTGTGGATTTCACTTAAACAGCATATAAATATAAATGTCCTGTAACGTACACCCGTTGAATCTAAAATATAAAAAAACTAAGTACAGTTGTTGATATAGTATATCTTTTTTGTCACCACCTAGTCGTGTAGTCTCATATTTTCTTGAAACTTTGTGTGTTGAAAGCTATTGATCAACCTAGCAGAAATGTGGTTACAAAACTTATTTACGTCTCCGTTGCTATATGTTAAAGATAAACCTTCCTTCTAGGAGACAGTGGTTCAGATCAAGGAATTTCAAATACGCCCTACACATCAAAGAACTTAGGTTCAGATAAAAGAGTTTCAAATACGCCCTACACATCAAAGAACTTAGGTTTAGATAAAAGAATTTCAAATACGCCCTACACATCAAATAACTTAGGTTCAGATAAAAGAATTTCAAATACGCCCTATACATCAAAGAACTTAGGTTCAGATAAAAGAGTTTCAAATACGCCCTACACATCAAAGAACTTAGGTTCAGATAAAAGAGTTTCAAATACGCCCTACACACCAAAGAACTTAGGTTCAGATAAAAGAGTTCCAATCACGCCCTACACATCAAAGAACTTAGGTTCAGGTCAAAGAATTTCAAATACGCCCTACACATCAAAGAACTTAGGTTCAGATAAAAGAGTTTCAAATACGGCCTACACATCAAAGAACTTAGGTTCAGATAAAAGAATTTCAAATACGCTCTACACATCAAAGAACTTAGGTTCAGATAGAATAATTTCAAATACGCCCTACACATCAAAGAACTTAGGTTCAGATAAAAGAATTTCAAATACGCCCTACACATTAAATAACTTAGGTTCAGATAAAAGAGTTTCAAATACGCCCTATATATATAAGTGTATATTGGGAGTATTTGAAATTCTTTGATATATAGGGCGTATTTGAAATTCTCTGATCTGAACCATGGTCTCCTAAAAGAAAGGTTGTATCTGTTTACATTTAGCAATTTTTGTATATATATACACACACATTATACTTTTGTAACGATTTTCGTTTATTATAAGCATAAGAAAATTGCAAAACAGCAACCCACCGAGAAAAAATAGAACATAATTATGCTCCATGTTTAAAAATCTCCTGATGAACTGTCTATTTTGAGGTAATAAAAAGAGAAGTAAATGCAAAGCATTAAAAAAAATATGAAATTCACATATGTCTGTTTAATGAGCAAGGAATGTATCTATTTGTTCCAGTAAGTTCCGATGTATTTTCCTTTCAAAATATTTGTTTTTGAATTATAAAAGGGACATTAGCTACGAATGAGATAAAATATTTAAAAAAAATATATTTCAAACATTTTTAAAAGCAAGAAATTCAATATAGAACTATTATTTTGCTATTAGCAGTAAGTTCGGTTCAATTTCGCCAAAAAAAGCTACAGAAACATCGCAGATGTATTATTGGCTTGTAAGTCAAATTGAATAATTCAACACATTTGAATGCGTATTCATGTTACCTGTAATTCGGCATTTAGTGGAGATGTGTTGCTACTGAGTATAAAAACTGGAACTGCATAGTTATTTGAACAAAGGACAGAACCTATTCGAATAGTGGGGAGTCATGCCGAAATGCTCGTAATTTGATTATATAGAGACATATTAGAGATAAATTTTATTTCCAATAGAGGACCCATTATATATATATATATATATATATAAGGATATCTGTTATCCGAAATATTTATAAATAATTACATTTATAGTTCCTTTTTTTGTTATTAGTGTTGTTGTGTACACTTTTTAGGCGTTTATATATATATATGTTCGACCTGCTAGTCAAATGCGTTTTGTTAAAATATACTTTTTCACTCATTTGGTCTTTTGGAAAATGTTGTTTGTGCTGTATTTAGACCCCTCTACCAAGAAATTTGTTTTGCATGCACACGTATAAAAATTGCGGTTTTTATCCAACGCAATATATATATATATATATATATATAATTATAAAAGGGTACAAATTATTTTAGTTTGACTACCAGATGTCAAGATAAGATTCATTTGGCATCTTACTGATGAAGAATATTAGTTATCCGAAATATTTAACATTTGTTCATGATTTTTTTTTTGTGATGTTGTACCCTTTTAGACTTGTTATGTAGTGTGCTGTATCATACTTATATGACCCATCGCCCTGTAAGATTTATCGTTGGCTATTATTCAGACATTAATATAGAGAGAGAGAGAGAGAGAGAGAGAGAGAGAGAGAGAGAGAGAGAGAGAGAGAGAGAGAGAGAGAGAGAAAGGGGGGGGGGGGGCATGGGATAAATGTTCCGGAGTAAAATATTTTTCTTTTCTGGTAGAAATATCTTAGCATTTACATCATTAACAGAATCAATTATTCACATGTTTTTGAAGTTATCTTATCGGTGTTTAGTAACTCGATACTAGTTACTGTACATGAATAATATGATTTGAATTATCGAGTCAGTTAATTTGAGGTACCAATTGTCACAAATACAATTAATAATAAGAAGAGAAAACATGGGGCAATTTGTTGTCTTGTTTTCAGAGAGAATATTATTTGTCTTACCTTGCATTAGCAGTAATAAAAAGTTTAATTGTAACTTCATCATCTCCTGAATTTTTCTGAATAAATAAAATGTTAAAGACTTTGTTCCGAATGAACTAAAAGGTACTCCACCTTCGTTCCGAATAACCTAAAAGGGATTATTGCCTTTGTTTCTGAATATTCATCATCTCCTGAATTTTCTGAATATATAAAATATTAAACCTTTTTGAATGGTTATACAGGTATGAACTGCTAAAGTCAATTTATTTAAGTTAACTATAGCTTCTATTATTGATCTATTTTGTTTATCACGTGTTAAAATGCTGTCAAAGATTAATGCGTAAAAAGTATCACATAGAAAATAAAACGTATTGACAATTTTTCACAAGAACTATATTGTATTAATTTCTACAAAACATCTACGTGTTACACAGTATATTATATTGAACAGTTCTCAAAAATAATAATTAAAGGTAAATACCTAAGTTAATTCAACATTCCAAGGCGTATTATAGTATTATTTAAACTTCTATAAACTCTATGAATTATTAATTTTCTAATTATTTTTAATAAAAAGACAACTTCTTAAATATGCTACTTCTCTTAAAGACTTACAAAACTAAAAAAAAAAAAAAAAGACTATGACGTACGGATTATAAGCACATAATACTCGAAAACCTTCTTGTGAGCGAATAATTTCGATACAGGTGAAATACTGGGCAATTGCCTGTAAAGATTAGTTCAATATTAAGCTTGCAGTTGTTTAAAGTGTACGTATACTTTCTATGTCAATTGGTCGCTTGTGGAGAGTTGTCTCATTTGCAATCATACCACATCTTCTTACTTTTATATAAAGTCTGTTTGATTTCTTCATATATTCATAACGTTTTGGTTATTATTTGCTTTTCATGTCAGGTGTGTTCCACTTCAATGTCAACTAGCTATTCTATATGTACCAAGTGTTAGATTAGTTTTATTGATATTAAAGAAATTTCTTGGTATTCCTAAACGGAAGATTTTTTACACACAGAAGAAGAAGTATACTTAACAACACAATTATTTTCATTTACCTGTGTATAATATGACGCAGGTTTCTTCAAAAGTGATGATTTTCTAAAAACTGTTTGATATTTCACAGCAATATCATACTTCAACTTTGTTTAAACCTGTTTATTTACGTTTGACTTTAATTATTTATCCCTTGTAATTTTTTATTAACTGTGAATTTGCATTCAGGTGTCACAGGTCAAATTCATTCGTTCATTGTGTGTTAATTTACGTTTTTTGATTGAGTTAAGCCTTCCAATTGATATTTTATAGTGTGTTTCTCTATGTTGTGATGTTATACTATTGTTTCAGAAAAGGGAGAAGGTTTGGTACCATTAAAACGTTAAATCCCGCTGCAAATGTTTGCACCTGTCCTAAGTCAGGAATCTGATTACAGTAGTTGTCGTCTGTTTATGTAGTTCATACGTGTTTCTCGTTTCTCGTTTTTATATAGATTAGACCGTTGGTTTTTCCGTTTGAATGGTTTTACACTAGTAATTTTTTTGGGGCCCTTTATAGCTTGCTGTTCGGTGTGAGCCAATGCTCCATGTTGAAGGCCGTACTGTGACTATAATGGTTTACTTTTATAAATTGTAACTTGGATGGAGAGTTGTCTCATTGGCACTCATACCACATCTTCCTATATCTATTCATATAGGAACGCCATTTATTCTGCCGAAGATCGATAGTTTCTCCGAAAACACCACCTTTCTCCACTAATGAAACATTACCGCTTTTTTTTGTAGCCGAGCATGCTGAAAATTGCGTTAAATATCAACAGTAAATAATATCTTAATGTTATTTTTAAATATTTAAAAATGATAACTACTAAAACTTTCAAATATTACCAGCAATTGTATCTGGTATCAAACAGGTTGACACATGATTAGTTCTTTGATATATGACAATATGTTTCTTCGTTATTGTGTCGTGGGGTTGCTGTCTCACTGACTTACATTCAACATTTAGTTCCATTCGTAGGATTGTATTTCATCATTAGTCCTTTACAAAGTGAGGTACACTTTGAAATAAAAAATGTCATTCCTTTATCACTTTTAGAACCATTTACCGGGAAAAAATACCCATAAATCCCTGTATATCCTTAAAGTGTTTAAGGTGCATCTCAAATACGCGCGTAATTAGATCTTATGAAATTATTGCTTCTTTCTTCTCAAATATTTTTCCTACAGTACATGTATAACATTGATTTCTTTTCAACTATTTTAAATTTAAGGACCCAGAAGCATCCCCTCTCTCTATGTATGCAAACGAATTTCTGAAATGCTTGTATGTGAAAAGTGAGCAATTGAAGCTACATGTATTTATTTTTTTTCCATGACTTTAATGATCATTAATTATTTATTGAAAAATAGTGTATCTTTAAAAAAGAGACTGGATTGGGTTCACATGATAGAGAATAAAATAAATGTCCAAATAAAATAATGAATAGAGAAAATTAAGCAAAAAATACAAAGAATACAGAACATGATTACTGGAATGAAGGATGTACAGAATGAAGAAATTCTCTTATAACAGAAAATTTTAATTGAGAACCATTTCTTGAGAATTTACACAATACGAGTTATCTTTAGAAATAAAGAAAAATGCCTTAAAAATTTTAAAAATACAGAAATTATGGACCGCCCAATTAATTTCTTACCTGCTTCTGTCATGTATGTCGGTATCAGTAATGTCTAAACAAAATGAGTAAAAAACGACTGATTCCATTACCATGATTACCGACTTTCATATTCGTTATGTTTGAGGTTTACAGAATTTATGTGTACATTCGGTTTATGAATTTCATCTTCTCTAATGGTTAGACAAAATAGGTTTACCAGTTCAATATAGTGTGAAGCCTTATGAACAACCAGATAGTTACATTTAATTCAGGATGTACTTAGGTGAAATTAATACAATCTAGAATTTAGAATTGATACTATAAGTCAGAAGAGGTAAGGAACAAAATAAGCTAAAAATATTGAAAGGTTATGGAGCGGTATTTTGTTTTTAAAAAAATGGCGGGAAAAGGCTGACTCGGACTTTTACCTTATATGTGCCTTAGTATTATTTGGGTCTCAAATCGAAAGAAAAGAAATCTAGAATCTGATTAAACTTTGGTAAATGACCTTTCAAATTCGTTAGCTGTTAAAATCTTATATGCAAAAAAAAAAAACGGGTGTTATGGGGCAAAAATGTTTTGTCCTGTATCGTAGGGAAAAAAACCAAGGAGTCCGAACATCTGACAAAAATTCCTAAACCTGACCTAAGTACATTCTTTAAATATATATTTTTTTCATCAACATATTTAAACATGAGTCTCACGACGGATGCCACATATAAATCATTAAATCTTTTGGAACGCCATGCAGACTCACGCCCGGATTTTGATGGCGTTTATGTTCCCCAAATATCTAGTTTTCTATAATCAAACATAACTATGCCTATCAGACAGAGAAAAAAAATCAGAAAAAAATAGCCATCTAACTTCTAAATGTCGCTAAATAATGTGAATGCGTCCCAATTGTTGTAGTCGATAAAAGAGACTTTTTATAGTTACCAAGTTGACCAATCCTTGTGCATAAGATGACCAATCCTTGTGCATTTGTTAATCCCTGTTTCTTAGAAATAAAAAGAGACTAATGCAAGTGTATTATTATTTGGTTGGAATGGACCAAAAGGGCACACAATGTAGTTTTACAAGTAGTAAGTGAAAAGGTAGACATAACTTTTACGGTTCTTGTGATTGAATGTATAATTTTGGGTAAATTCTATCATTATTTATATTTTTGCTTACTTATATTATTTGGTGCCGTTTTACTTTTCACGAAAAACCCTGCTGATATTTTCAATCAATTTTTTTAAAACTTTAAAACATTTTCTAGAGTGATTTTGTCATGGTTTTGTACAGTTTGGTACACTGTATGACATACCGAGTGACAGCATCGATGTTAACACAAAGTATGCTCAACTTGCATTCGACGATTTTACTGCCGGTAAATAAAATGATGTCATATTATTTTTATTATTTGCATAGTCATACTCGATATGGGTCTCCTGTCAAATATAAAATTTTTAATCAGTTTGAAAAATTGGCAGCCATTTTTTTTTAGATCGAAACTAAAGCTTGCGCGAGAGAAAAAGAGAGTTAAACTTTTTACAATCTTCTCAATATATGTATTTTAATATAGTTTCCTGTTTTCAGTAAAGTCGATAGAATGATGTACGAAAATGTTCAAAGGTCGAGCAATGCATACGGTCATGCTTGTCATATAGGTTATCAAGGAAGCATGACGACTGCTTTGGTGTTATCTATTACGACTCTGATGAAGTATTTGCTAATCAACTACGGTTATTCCACTACCTGTTTTATAGGATTTATACTTCTGTGCTTATCTTCTTATCTGCAAAAGTGACGGGAATTTTTATTATAATTTAGCACACTGTGAACTGCCAAATACCAGAAAGAAAGAAAAAATAGAACATATAATAATGAAAATGAACAGTTCCTTATTTCAAAGGACGGTCCAAAATTGTGGTGTTGATCAATTCTATATAGAGAAACAACTGATGAAGAATGAAAAAAGGGCAAGAAAACTTAATGTCATAGAACTCGACATGTTCAGCTCTTTTATTGATGTTTGAACAATACTATTAATAACATGGATCTTAAATAAGATTTAATCCTTAACTTGGCCTTGCATTAGTTGTCAGACAAGTTCTTTCAACAAAATCCAGAGTGTACTACACTGTGTTGAAAAATAAGTTAATGACAAGTATAAGTTGTGGTTTTCATGATATGATTCGGAGCAATGAATCATGCACCAGACGCATAATATATACATCTATACAAGGTTTGTTGTTTCTTCATATTATTCTTCTATTTTCTCTTGTTTGTTTTGGGTTGATTTTTTTAGTTTGGTTAATTTTGTTCTGTTTTTTTTTTGTTTTTTTGGCACGTTTGTTTTTTTTCTGATTTTGTTTTTTTGTTTTTTTTTTTATTGCTTTTTGGCATAATCGAACTGAATTAACAGCCGGACGTGCGCATGACCATATTTCCATTCCCCAATCAATCCTTGGTTATTATCATGTATTGATATATATATAAAAAAACATAAAGAGACTGAAGTGTAGAACGGGTACAGTACTATACATATATAGTTTACTTCCAAGATGTTTGTTAAAATTCAGCAATAATCAATATTCGTTTTCTTTTCATCGATACATTCCATTGATTAAGTGAGTATTCCTATACACGTTATCACCAAGAAGTAATTATGTACTCCTCCTGATTTAACGAGTTTGCTGCTTATTACAAAATCATGAACAAAACAAAAAACATACCAATCACAAGGCAAAACAACAACAGTTACTGCTACAACACTACAAGAGCATGCGTAAATAAACACATCCGACAACATTAATACTTAACATCATATTGAATATTACTGAAGTAAATTAAATGCGCAATATCCTCACAAATCAAACATTTAGAGGTTATCCCATTGTCTCAAATTCTCATACAGGATACAACTGCAACATGACAAGCACTAAATCGCCAATGACAAAGTCCATGTTCAAGCAAATAAATGCTCCTTATCCTCGTAACCCAATCAGTTGTGACTTTTTGCCATTTGCCTCCTTTAGCGTAAAATTCAAAAAGATGTGCATTTGGAGATAAATTGCAGCGACGACAACAGCACCTCACGACGACACAAAATGATCCATATGACAATATACAATTATTGACCTTAATGATGTTGATACAATGAGTTATCAACCCCAGAGATTTGATATTCACCGAGACAAATGGCCGAGAGTGAATGTCATATCTCTGGGGTTGATAAATCATTTGTCAACTAAAATCAAAAGTCAATAATTGTTGTATTATATGACTTTTATTTATTCTTCTCCATTTATCTAGTTTTAACTCGAGATACTTTTAAAGTCGCTCCCTGTTTTTATACTGAATATGTAATCTGTTTTTCCAGTTGCTAAATTTCTTAAGTTGAACTAGTCAATAAAGTTTACTAAAAAAAAGTAGTGTGAAAAAGGGGATTCTACACCACCCCCCAATTTCAAGGGCAAAACATGCATAGGACCCCCACACCCGAGGCTAAGATGCAATCCGACAGCGTCCCTTCTTAGTGTATAATAAATCATGACTTTTGTGCACAATGGTTTCGTTGACACAGATGACTTCATCAGCGAAGACACCTTTCAGGAAAAGGTACAGGACCAGAATCAGGAAGCCATCAAATGGAAAGACTTGCCCACCGAGGTGATCTATAAGATCTTGGAGGTGGCTGAAGTGGATGGTAAGTTTGGAAAAAGTAAAATCCTCACCCTGAAGGACCGTCAAGGAGAGACCAGTAGAGTATGGGCTTGCCCCACGCTCAATAAGGAGAAAGATCCCTTGCAAGGAGCCTTCGTACGAAGCACTGGGTTCACGCTCAGCAAAAAGTCCAAGCAGGAGTATCTCTCATACGATCTGGTGAGGAAGTAAAAAAAAAAAAAATAACCGAGGGTTAGGGGTATTGACGCAAAATTCCCCTATCCAAAGCGGATTGGGAAAATTTTTTGGTCACTTAACACTTTGATCTGGAGGGTTCGGGAATGAGCGTGGAGCGAGGCGTAGCCGAGCGAGGCGCGATTGGAAGAACTCTCCCTGCGGCGCATGCGCATTTAATTCTTCACTTATTGGGGTAGAAGGTTGACGAAGCTGATCCTTCTCATCGTAGTAGTTCTTCAGGCAGACTGCAGGAGCACCGTCTTCACCTGCCAGCTGGGACTTGTAGGTTTTGGCTAATCGCACGGTGTCTCGGTGTTTCTTTTTCTTCTTGGCGACTCGGCGTGAGATTAAGGATAGGATTATTATCCCCATGGCACATACACAGGTGAGGGAACCTAGTGGAATGGATGCCACAGCACCCACACCGGTCAGAGCAGACCCCATGGTACCACTGGTCAGCAATAGACTGCCTACGCAGCACCCACCCAGGGCAATGGAGATGACCTTATCCAATCGGTTGTAGATCTTCAACGCATGCTCATATTTCCGGATATCTGCGGTGAGCTCCTCTTCCATGCATGCGATATGACTGGCATCTACTTGATCCATTTATTTATAGGAGCATACCGAGGAGGGGAATAATTTTGAAGGGGCTGTTAGCACCTAAGATCAGACCGGCTCCGTCGTGGAATTGCTGACCACGCTTCAAGTAGAGGCGTTTGAGGGTTTGAGGTAGAGACCGTTGACACTAGGTGTCACTGTGCAAACACATCCACCACGTTTCAGGTACAATCCATACCCTAAGTAGATATAAGAAGATGTGGTATGAGTGCCAATGAGACAACTCTCCATCCAAGTCAAAATTTATAAAAGTAAACCATTATAGGTCACAGTACGGTCTTCAACACGGAGCCTTGGCTCACACCGAACAGTAAGCTATAAAGGGCCCCCAAAAATTACTAGTGTAAAACCATTCAAACGGGAAAACCAACGGTCTAATCTATATAAAAATCGAGAAACTAGAAACACTTATGAACCACATCAACAAACGACAACTACTGAACATCAGATTCCTGACTTAGGACAGGTGCAAACAAATGCAGCGGGTTTAAACGTTTTAATGGTACCAAACCATCACCCTTTTTCTGAAACAATAGTGTAACATCACAACATAGAAAGACACACTATAAAATATCAACTGAAATAGCTTAACTCAATCAAAGGACATATTAACACCATTGAACATACACTGAACAAATAAATTTGACCTATGACACAATGTAAATACAAAATAAATAAACTAAGGGAAGAATAATAAAAGTAACATATTATATCGGTAAGAAATGTTAAACAATTAAAGAAAAACAATATGCTCGAACAAAAATACCATCCATTTGCAATAACTTTAAACACAGGTAAATGAAAATAATTTTGTTGTTAGGTATACGTGTACAGTACCAATAGAGAAAGGAAATACTTTTACAAAATAAATAATTTAGAATAAAAAATAAATAAACTAAGGGAAGAATAATAAAAGTAACATGTTATATAGGTAAGAAATGTTAAACAATAAAAAAAAACCAATATGCTCGAACAAAAATACCATCCATTTGCAATAACTTTAAACACAGGTAAATGAAAATAATTTTGTTGTTAGGTATACGTGTACAGTACCAATAGAGAAAAGGAAATACTTTTACAAAATAAATAATTTTGATGTTCATAGTACGAAGTAAAAAATTTATAGTTATACCAAACACTTATCAAAGCTGGTATATAGACCAGATATAACCCCGAATAACATTAAATAACAAAAAAGCAATACAATTAGTATCAACAGGTCAAATAAACCAGAAAGTACGATTTGAGAGTACTCGCAGTTACTGACAGCTAGTTAAAAGCCAAAACAATTAATAATAAAAATATCATGCATCAGAGACTAAAATCAACTAAAACACATCCCAGGGATTTAGTATTATAACGTCATGGACAGTCAAAGAAGACATGATTAGTGCAATGCCAAAAATAAATGTATTGACAGGCCTTGTTGACGGCTGCACCACCCAGACCACTCAAGGCTCCAACACCCAAGGCGGGTAGAATGGTTTCTGCAAACATGGGAAGTGCCCTCATTGCCAGCCCCACCAGCATGGGTAGGAAGCCACCCACCTCCTGCATGATTTCCTTCAATTGGGTTGCACTCAACTCTAGGACCATGCCACCAGTACCCTTCTGTAGGAGCTTGACGATCTTTTGAACCTGGCGGGTGGTGAGCCACATCTTGTGTTCGCCTTGCAGGTTTGCGTGGGACAAACGAATGGAGACCGGACAACCTTTCTTGGTAGCCCGTTGTAGTTTATCAGCTTGACCTTTTGTCAAGTTCAAACCATGTTCGTGATAAGTCATTTATTTATACCTCACGAAGATGAAAGCGAATGGTGAGATGTTCACCCCTGAAATCGATGGGCCTACCATCTTGATCGGTGAGATACGTTTGCATGCGATTGATGGTTCGCAAGGTCACTGGCACGTATACTAGATTCTTAGGGGTTTGAATGATCTTCATACCAGGACTGTCTGCGGGAAAGAAGCTGTAGATGGTAGACTGCTGGGTACCATTCACATAAATTCCATGGATGATATCACTATTCACCAGAATGCTGTTGATGCTGATAATACTTACAATGTGTTCCCCTTCCGTATAGGCGTTTGTGATCATATCGAACGTGTAAATTTGCCACTCGAATCCCAAGACTGTGTTGATGCTATTGACAACGTTGAAGTCTACTTGATAGTGTCTGGCGAGGGTCAGCGTTGCTCTTAGGGTTGCCCGTTTTGTGTTTGTTGAGCCGTAGCCGCCGCTGGATCTCATTGTTGATGTCTTCGATGTCATAGGAACCTGTGCTCAGTGCGATGGGAAACCAGTTGGCACCATCGTCGGGGGAGTAGTGGAAGGAATTGTTACCTGTATGAATGTTGGGGATGGAGTTATAGGTTTCCAGGTTCACCAATGCCATCTCGTATAGGTCTTGGATTCCTTGAGATGCAGTGGGGGGTTGAACCGGGTAAGGATTTGGCTATCGTTTCCAGAGACGATGAAGGAAAACCCATGCTTGAGGTCGGTGTTATTAGCAATTTGCTGCAACAATGTGTTATCCATTTATTTATGGTAGACCATTGTCACATATTTTTGCTTCCACTTTTCGATACTGTCATACTGCTCCTTGAGCTGTTTCCCGGCCTTTACCACGATTGCATAGACTTCGGCGGGGCGACTGGCAAAGATGAGTTGTAGGTGAATTCTATCCATTTACTTTTAGTACACGACGTTCATCTTCTGACCATCGGATTCAAACTGTAGGATTCTGTCGGAAATGACAAGTGCAAACGCTTCGGTGTTGGCTGGAACATTACAGGCGAATTCGGCTCGGATCTGAATATCCACCGTGGATTCTTTGAGACGATCAAACTGATGACTCACATCAATCACAAACAAGGGGTTCAAGTCGATGAAATCGGAGGGATTGATACCACCATTACTGAGGAGAGTGTCCTTGTTATGGAATTTCTTTCTGAAGTTGGAGGCCTCTTTGAACACTCTGGCGATCCTATTTTCGTTGAAAGCTGCATTATAGTCGACTGCTGGATAACGTTCAGCGTTGAGGGTGACATGGATATTTTGCAATCGACAGTGATCGAACACGGAAGCATTATGGGTTTGGTCACCACTTCTGTTGGTTTGGAAGGCAATGATGATATATCTAGGCTTTTCGCGACCACTCTTGGCAGCTAGGCGCCAGTTAAAGTGTGAGGCTTGGGGAACGGCTATGGAATCGCACTGTCTCATGCGAAATCCACAGTGGATCTTGGATTTACTTTGGATGGTTTTGTACAGTTGCATCTTATTTTCGTCTGAGGGGGTGACGTGAGGGACGAACCACGATAGTTTACTCAGGACGATCTTTGCCGGATCGTTGACGGCAGCTGCTCTCAGAATGGCATTAGCATTTGAATCGCGAACGAGTGAGAGTTCGTGCCTGAACCCGTACACTATTTTGTTGTAATCATCTGCGAATCCAAAAATATGTTTTAGGGGGATGGCAAACGAAAACAATCCTTTGTTGGTGGGCTTGGTGATAATGTATCCATGACGGGCTGCAAATCCAGTGTTCTCAGCCTCAGCATCGGTGGAAGAAACCTTATACCACAGTTGGTTGAGACCCTGCGATTTGGAGAAGTCGTCGGGGTAGGTTAACATTCCCAGCATAGTGGTGGCGATGCCGGGGTCGTTAATATGTTCGATCTGCTGACCGGAAAGCCTGTAACTGATGCTCTTGAAGAGATACATGATACCATTATGGGTGAGCGACACAAGATCGCCATCGGCATATGCTGTGTCATCATTCTTGAGAAGTCGACCTTCCACCACGAGATAAATCTCGGCGGTGTGTAGGAACAAATCCTGGGTTTCGATGTTGATTCGGATTTCAGCACCGGCATTGTTCAGCTGGGCACCGGCTTGTGGTTCGTATTCTCGAACCTGATATTCCTGAAGACTTTCGTCGAAGTTCAACCCTTCGGTGATTGTTAGGATGTCAGACATAATGTATTTATTTATAGCGTTGGACGAAGTCGTGGATGGTTTTGATACCAGAGCCGGAGATTAGATTGTTCAACCGAACTTGCTCTGGCTTCTTGCGTTGAACACTAGGCTGTTGAGGGGTTTTACTGCGTTTTCTGGGGCGGGTCACTTTATCAACCACATGGTCGACGGCTTTGGAGGCTCCTTTTTCAACACCTTTCAAGGTTGCATTGGTGGCAGCACTCATGGCCTTACTTCCTAGGGTTTTGACGGCAGAGGAAGTAAACATGCGTCCAGCCAAACTGGCGATTGTGTCAAACAGTCCTTTACCACCGTAGGCGTACTTTCGAGCGTAACCTTTCTTGATTTGCAACATTTATTTATAGGATGCTACGATGAAGCGCCTTATATTCATCGATGCTGATATGTCTACCCTTCTTCATAGCATCGATAATCGACACAATTTCGTTGCGCACACTATTATTTCCTGCTCGGTAGGCTGCGGCACACAGTTCCAAGCGATCGAGAAGCTGCTTGAAGTTGGAAGGAAGAAATATGGTTTGCAGCCCACTACCAAACTTATCCTTCTTGTAGATGTGGGACACGATTTCCTTCCACTTGTAACCCTTATTCGCCTTCGGGGTTCTCGAGAGGGTGGAATTGCCTTGATACATCATGTACATGGCAACGGAACTTTTCAGGATTTGTGCATAGTCCTCTCGGTCTTCAGGCTCGAACGATTCTGGATTCTTTTTCACCATGAGTTCCCAGAGGCCAAGGGTTCCTTTGTACCTCACACCATCTACGAAAATATCATCATCGTCAAAAGTAACTGGTGATGAGCTTCCGATGAAGATACCATCGTTTTCAGATCACAATCCAAAGGTGTGGTCGGCGGAAGGAGTCATACTGAGCTGTAAATACTGCTGTGCTCGAGGTCCGAGGACGGTGTCTGTAGGTGGTGCGATGGGTAGTGGATCGGCAAACTCGGGCGGAGGAGGAGGGAGGGCTGGCACTGCTGCAGGAAGGTCTGCGATCGTTTTGGTGATTTTTGAAGCTGCTTCCCGCTGAGCCACAACCACAGGCTTGAGCACCTTGAAAAGGTCTCGGCTGAGTCCAATATTATCAAGGCGGTGTTGCATGTTGCTGGCTTGAATGCTCCGCTTAGTTTCATGCAACTCCTTTGCAAGTGCCTCACGCTGCTTAGGTCGGTAATCTTGATAAACGTCATTTATTTATAGGATCGAACGCTGTTGAACGCCCCTAAGCGTTGGTTCGAACGCCCTTAAGCGTTGGTGTGAACGCCCCATAGCGTTGGTGTGAACGCCCCATAGCGTTAGTGTGAACGCCCCTAAGCGTTAGGTGAAACGCTCCCAAGCGCCTGGGGGAAGGTTCAAACGCGTTTCCCAATCGCTAGGGGTATCGTCCGTATCCGCTGCGGCCCCCTTTTTCTTTGCAAGATTAAAGTGTCTGCGGCATAGGTCTTTACGTGGTTGGCATGGGTGTGTGCACTGGTTGCCTCGAATCGTCTTGGCAGGGCATTGGGGTTGAGGAAAGCGCTCCACCTTACCATACTGACGGTCAGAGTTCCATGCGTCGAAATCACCTCCACTGCTATCGATCGGGCGGGTGATCGTGCGACCGCATTTCCAACACATACTTATCATATCTACTGGGTTCCACTCAAATTTACATTTGCAGGGCTGGGGTTCCTTTGTGTCCAAATTTTACTCATTCTCGAAGAAGAAATCTGCGTACTGATTTAAATCTTCCTCATTCTCCAAGAAGAAATCTGCGTACTGATCCATTCTTTATCTTATACCTCATAGAACTCATCTAATTTGTATCGGTATTTTCCTGCTGACTTGGGGCTCGTGAGATCGATGGTTACAAATCCATAGGATTGGGACCAGCAACGCTTACACAGAGCGTCAAATTGTTCCTTGGTAAGATCGTTGCAGTTGTCACTCCGAATATGATTGAGATTCTTAGCATCTTGCTGAAAGAGACAGATAAAGTTTGCATTTTCTCAGATCGAATGTCGGGGCAGTTTGAATTAGTTCTTGCACAGGTAGAAACAATCGACGTTGTTGTGGCGACCGCGCACGTAGTAGTCTTCACATGTGTTCTGTTTGCTCAGCATCAAGTCGTCGAACATCATGAGGTTTTTGCGGCTGGGATCGAGTTCCCGGGGGTCTAGTACATCGCTCCCTTGCTCGAAGAAAAAAGTGTCGATACCACTCGGGTGTCGTGGTGGTGGTAAGGCGTCGACCACATCGATCAATGAATAGGGTTACTTGCCCTTGCACTGTAGGAGGTCTCGGATATCTTTCTTAGGGAAGCCTTTTCCCAGCGCTTGCTGCAACAACTGGTAAATGGGTTGGTGAAGCGATTTTCCGAAGACGTACAATCGATCGTAGTCGAGCCATCCATTGCGCAGGAGTAGGTTGTTCAACAGCGTTGTCTTACCACAGTCCGACTTCCCAATGATCAACCCTCTGATCGACCGCTGCGGTAGGAAATGTCTTCGACGTTCATTTATTTAAATAAAATAACGATGATCTTCTGCATGAAATGTCGTAGGAAGACGGACACAGTTAACCCTGGCGAAACAATTACCAGCAACGGGCCACGGAGGAAGTTTGGCAACTGCAAGGTGTGCGGTGCCAAGAAGTCTCAGTTTGTTGCTACAACCGGTGCAGGGTTCATGAACAAGCTAATCAATCGATTACCCATGGAAATGCATCTCCCCGGACACAACTTCACCGGGCCAATGACTAAACTTAGCAAGCGACTACTCCCCAATGGCACCTCGAAGGCTTGGTCAAAACCCATCGAGTGGACCAGGCTGCATATCACCACGATCTTTGTTATGCTCAGCACAAGGATACAACCGCACGCAACTCCATCTGTGACAAAGCTATGCTAGCCTCGCTTAACACCATTCCCAACCCTACCACACGCGAACGCATGGACCGCAGCATCGTCGGACCCATCATCGGTACCAAAGCTCGATTCAGTCTGGGTGTTAAAAAAAAAGTTCGCTGGACCGATGATTTAGCTGAGGAGTTGCACAAACCAGTTCGACGTAAGTTTCAAAAACGCCGTGTGGTAGTGGGTGGTGTGGATAAGACCTGGGCAGCCGACCTTGTTGATATGAGTGCCTTTTCTAGGGATAACAAGAAAAATAAGTTCATCCTGAGCATCATCGATGTCTTTTCCAAATATGGCTGGTTGATACCGCTCAAAAACAAGAAGGGGGTGACGGTGCGGGATGCCTTTCAAGCGGTGTTCAAGTAGCGTGTGCCCAAAAAGCTTTGGACAGACAAAGGCACTGAGTTTTGCAACAAGGATGTAAAACAATTGCTCCAAAAGCATGATATTGAGCTCTACTCCACCGATAACGAGGAGACGTCGAGTGTGGTTGAACGCTGGAATCGCACCATGAAAGAGAAGATGTTCAAATACTTTTCAGCCAACTCCACGCACACCTATATCGATGTCCTGGACGATCTTGATCACCAGTACAATACCACCAAGCACCGCTCCATCAAGATGACCCCTGTCGCCGCAAGTTACAAGGAGCATGAAAACAAGGTGTATTGGAACCTTTACGGCAGCATACCTCCCATGAAACCACCGCGTTTTCATGCTGACGACAAAGTCTGAATCACCAAGAAGAAAGGTACATTCGAGAAGGAATACACACCCCGCTGGACCGAGGAAGTATACACTATTTCCCTAGTGTTGAACACTCAGTCGCCCACCTATCACCTCAAGGATTTCAGTGGCGAGGAAATTCAGGGATCCTTCTATGAGCCCGAACTTCAAAAAACTAATCAAAACATCTACCGCATCGAGAAGGTCTTGCGCCGGAGAACCCGGGGAGGGGTGAAAGAGCTTTACGTTAAGTGGAGGGGTATCCCACGGAATTCAACTCTTGGGTCAAGGCCACAGATGTGCAATAGACTAGTCAAGTTTTCTTGTCCTAATTCATAGGACAGGAAAACTCTGCTGTGTTACCTTATAATTTCATGAGTTCCGCCTTGATTCTGTCGATGCGCTGGTCCTCCTCAGATATGGAATCCAATTTGCGCCGGCTCCTGTCCGTCGTGTGATAAGACTTCACCTTCTGTTCGATGGTGTTTATTTTCTTTTGAATCGCCATGCTTAGATCTACATAGTTCTTCGCATACCATCTTTTGGTCACCGGTTCATGTGCCGCCACCCCCTCTGGAAGATTGACGATCGAGTGTCCCTGCATATCCAGGTCACCACTCATCTTACCGCCGGCCATAGGCAAACACTTCACCACATCTTTCTCGAGACCGTTCAGGTGTTTTTTCATCGCCTCGAGCTCTTTTGAGATTGCTTCAATCGCAGCCTCTAGGTCATTGATGTCTTTTATACCATCTTTCATTTGTTGGGTTACCCACCGTTTTGTCACAGCATCCGAGCTGTCCTGGGGATGTCCTAGGCTAGAAATGCGATTGTCGTTCATATCCAAATCCTGTAGCATTCGCCGAAGGGATGCACGGTTTTTTGCATGAGATCCAACTTATCCATGTATTTATAGAGTGAGAAGATTGTATCTTCCAGCGATTTTCCAGTCGCCAACACTTTCAACACGAATAGGCAAAAGTGACCACACACCACCGAGCCTCGCTGCTGTAATTCATCGGTGCTATATCGAATTTCAGGCTGTAAGTAGTTTACCATCTCGTCAGGCGGTGGTAATCCATGGGAGTCAAAGTAATACTCTACCGACCCACGTTTATACCAGCAAGTCCAATGCGTTCCAGGACCTTCCCAGCTATCGTGATTCAAGATTCCACATTCAATGCGGCGCGGGCTTGGTGGTAAGGTATCTCGCATGAACACCCTCTGAAACTTGGGATTCCTAGGGCTGTGACGGCTATCTCCAATTCCTTATTTGACAGGGGCTTGTGGGGGAGGAGGATGCCGTGCATGTGTATGCTGCTCATTTATCTAGGTATGGGCATTCGCACCCGTCAGAGACTGCCAAGTGCAGAAGAGGAGAGATGGGCATCCGCACCCGTCAGAGCCTGCCATGTGCAGAAGAGGAGAGATGGGCATCCGCACCCGTCAGAGCCTGCTAATTGCAGAGGGGTGGTAAGAGGGAGGGTCCCATCTCAGTCGCGGGCGTCAGCGATTCGATAGTGTCCGTGGGCGAGGGTGCTAATGCCGTCTGGTAGGATGTGGCGCTTGGTTTCCTTGGCAGAGAGGGCGACCTTGTTGATCTCCTGGGTGTAGATCTGGTGGAGTTGGCTGCGGATAATATTCATGGACTTGTAGACCTCCTGCTGCGTGTCGAGGCATCTCTTGTAGTCGTCGAAGGTGATGTTGCGCTTGATGGTGGTCTTCGCGACTCCTTTGGCTCTCTAGGTGGCGGCGCCGTCATCCATCTTGTAGGCGTACAGCTTCGGTCGGAGTCCCACGAAGTCGGTCATGCTCTTGCCGCCGCACTCGTCCTTGAACATGCCGATGATCTTCCTATTTGCGCCGACCGGAATTCCGGAGGGGTGGTCGGCCGGATAGTTCGACGTGTCGAATTTCTCCTGGACGTGGGGAGCGATATCCTTGAATAAATCCTCGGTTCCGATCTCGTAGGCCAAGCTGTCGGTATCGGTGAAGAGCAGCCGGGCGTCGTCGCCATATATCTTCCGCACAAATCCGTAGTGGAAGTCATACATCAGGATCTTTGAAATATCCAGGATGCATGCTCCCAGGTAGACGGGCTTATCGAACTTGAGCTTCGTCTTCTTCATATGGACGGCTGTCAGGTTCTCGGTGAAGACGACCCGACGATCGAAGTTGGGATTGGCCACGAGCTTCAGCGCCTGCTTTTCGTTGGTGACCAGCCGGACATCGACCCTCTTGCGGATATTTTCCATGGTCTTGCCGAAGACCGAATTATTCATGAGCTTGAAGAAATCTATCTCGGCGTCGGACTTGGCCACGGCTCTGAGCTCGGTGTTTTTGTCGATGTACGGCTTGAGCAATGGGGATTGCCTGAATCCAATGATGCGATGGACCTTGGCGAGCTTCATTCCCCTTCCCATATACATTTTGAGGTTTCGATAGTGGAGGATGTACTTTGTGCGCTTACCTAGGTGAGGCACCAGCTTACGCACCTCGTCGATCTCCACATTCTCCGGCGCGAGAGGATAGTCGTTATGATCGTCGTGGAGATCTTGGGGGTATTCCAGGTCGCATTCCACCATGGCGCCATATTCGTGGTCGTCCGGATAGCTCAAGATGTCCTCGATTTCTGACGGCTCCATCAATTCGAATTCCCCCGTGGGAAGGGGTTGCGCCATGGCCCACCCGTAGAGATTGTTGGCGTCCAAGTAGGTCAGATACTTGGTCGGCTGCGACGCATCGTAGTCGGTCATGTAGGGATTGTTGGCCTTGCCATATCGATGGGAGATCATGGCCACACCCCCCCCCCCCCCCCTAGTCCCACCCTCGAACTTCATCAGCATGTCCGGATCTGAGAGAAGCTCCAGTCGGACCCCAGTGAATTTCAGCGCAGCGTCGTAGGATAGCCCCGGGGCTGTGAAGTAGTGTGCGGGATCAAGCTCGTAGTTCACCATGCACGTATCCCTGAAATCCTCAAAGACATCCTCCAGTATTGCTACGTCGCTCTCCAGGTAGAGATTGTGATAGTCCTGCATCGTCCGACAGCTGAATTTCTCGAAGACCTGCTGCGCGTGCTCGTACTCCTCATCGCTGATGTGCGTGCCATAGAGTCTGCTGAAAAATTTCTCCTTGGGCGGTAGCTGCGTTTCCTCCAGCTTGGCGGGCCCATCCATATAATCGTAGGGATATACCCCCTTCCTAAGCATCAGTTCGGAGCGGTCGCCAAAGCACTTCTGCGTCGCGTTGAATTTGTCATTTGTAAGATTCCCTGCCAAGGCTTCGAGAGAGCTGAGCATGAATCGCATTGAGTCCCCCCTCTTCTTGGAGAAGCTGATGTACTTCTCGTCGGTGTTGGGGATGCAGGTGATCTTCCCTTCCCCGAATCCTAATTCCTTCCAGAAAAGGTGGGCGTCGTACCCACTCAGGTTGTGGAAGACGATGGGCACGTATTTGGGGAGCTGGAAGTCAACATTGCACTGGTTGTGTGCGGCGTGGCGATACCTACCCGTGAGGTGATCGTGATCCCGTACCTTATCCTCACCCAATGCGCCACCGCAAATGTGGCAGAGTGTGCTCGCCGCGAAGCTCTCCTTATCTTCGTCCGTCATCGTCATGGGTTTGTTGTATCGATAGATTTTGTCGATCTCCCCAACTTCCTTCTCCATGCACTCCATGAATTTCTTGGCCGCATCCTCCCAACAGTAGACGACCGATTCCTTGTAGTCGCCTTGGGCATACTTCACGCGGTAGCAGAAACCCTATGGTCGATGTAGCTGGTATGCCTTCGTGTAGGCTCGCGATGGGTCGGGTTGGCAGGTATCCATCTTTCCCGTGAAGCACTCGAAATCCGCGTAGATGGTGAATGGAACCCTCATCTGACGCTTGTGATGTTGGAAGCTGATGAGGGATCCTTCTTCCGGCATCTCGATTCTGACTGCCTCCTCCTGTCCGCAGTACTCCATATGCTCGTCGAGGACGTCCTGCCTGGAAAAGTGGCACAGGCACCTGCGGCAGAAGTATACCGACTCTTTGTGACCTGTCACTTGAGACGTCAAGAGTCGCGATAGGCTCTTGATCCAGCAGTAATGCTGCTTGCTATCGCTGGTTAGGAAAAGGAGATCTACGTGCTGCGCGCCGGTGTTCTTGGATATCCTTAGGGGATATATCTGGAGGTCCTCTTCCCCATCCTCATCTTTCTTCAGACCGTCGTAGCCAAAGACGTTGGTGTTGAGGTCTGCATTCCGCCTCTTGAATTTATCGATCGCCTTGAGGGACACTGGGAAGTCGATATCGTCAAATTTCAGCTCACCCTCCCATTTCTTGTACTGGTTCAGGCGATAAGCATGATTCCCATCCACCTCATCATGATGCAGGGCCGCCAACACTGCCCACTGGAAGCAACGATCATCCTCATTTCTCACGTTGACGATTGCCTTCTTTTTGGCAAGTGCTGATGGGGTTGGTATGTAGGAGCTGCCCCTAAGTGGCTTGAATTCGTTCAAGTGGATCTCTAGCCGCTTGATGTGGGCGAAGGTCCATCCACTACCCTCGCGCATATACCTTGACATGCTTTCCTTGATCTTCCCTACCATGACCGCAATCTCGAAGTCGAGGTCTGCTGATTCGGTGATGACTGTCTGGGCTGATCTGAAGTAAGGGATGACGTAGGTGTTCCCCCCTGTCGCGGGATTCGTTTTGACCAGCTCCTCTTTCAGCACTAGCTGTACCTTCAAGCCCTTCTTTCGAGTGAGGGCATCTTCGATCGTCCTGGAGATGGTGCTGCGACTTACCTGAAAAAACGTTTCCAAATCATGCTGCTGGAGCGGTTCGATTCTGACTGTGCCGAAGACTCCTTTCAATGCATCGCGCCGGTCGACTACCCTGATCTCCTCTTCCACGGGAGCATTTTCGATATCCTTCTTCACCAGGTCGGTTAGGGCGGCTCTTCCTAGTCGGGAATATTTAGTGATTCCGCGTCTTTTGGCGATGACCTTCAGCTCCTTCTTTGTGAAGACCTCTTCGCGGGCAAATTTCCGGTTAGTTTTCTCCTCGATGAGTTTGACTAACTTCTCCTTCTATATCCTGCTGACCCCCCACAGACCCCCAACCTTAGCTATTCGGCGAAGTTCCTTGATGGTCTCCTTGACCTTGATCTTACCTCCAATGGGAATGTTCTCATCATCATCGTCCTGTTGGCGCGGCTGCTTGCTATGCCTCCAGCAGAGCCCATCCTTTCCCGGCTTACTCTTGCAAAATTGCCCCTTCTTCCTCTTCAGGGGAACACCGCAGGTCGAGGGTACTTCACCCTGAGCATGCTCAAAGGGCTGATACACCTCTTCCATACCACAGGTTTGGCACATGCGGGTCCTATCATCCACAGGTACCATCATGTGGTTGCTGCAGTGCTGCTGAGGGGTTGGGGTTGGGGTTGGGGCGCTATCCTCCAAATCTTCCTCATTCTCCAAGAAGAAATCTGCGTACTGATCCATGATATTCTTACCCGATGCCATCCTTTTATTTATTTTAATTTGGGCCACCGTTCCCTCTAAGGTGTCCTCCTGTCCCATCCTAGGACTCCTCAGCTCCTCCATCTTCTGTATGAATGCCATGCTTGTATTTACCCTATACTCAACTGGGAGGTGGTCCGTTGCATTCCGGAGTTGGGGTTGGGGATCCTTTGCAGGTTTTGCCCTTGAAATTGGGGGGTGGTGTAGAATCCCCCTTTTCACACTACTAAAAAAAATCACCGAAATCAAGAATAAGAGAAAAAAAGAACCCCGAAAAAGAAAAAGAAAAAAATTGCATGGCGTCATAAACCTACGTCGTTAGCGTTGTCTTAGGATATCTATATTTAGAAAAACAGACGCTCTTCCATATCTTATATTAACCTCTCGTGATTTTTTTCCACGGTGAATATAATGTTTAATCATGGAGTATATCTTATGCTCTTAGCCAATGAGAAAACAGATAATTTATATTCATATAATAAAACGTTTTATCGATTCCGGAAGACTTCCTAATTATGTAACTTCAATTACATTATTTTGTAATACCATAAGTGGCACTTGCTTTGCTGCATCAACATCAAGTACTTGTTAGTACTTTACATATTATAAGAAGTTTTGTATTAATATATACTACGTAAATTTTATAGGCTGCGTTTAAAAATACCTTTGGAAGGTTATTTTCTTATTGTATATAACCTCACAAAGTTGTACTTTAAACGATGCATGTACATACGTTTAAATATCAATTAGTAAAAATGAAAATACTTTAGGCATTTGAGTTATTGACTGTTAATATAACGACTTGTATTTCTATTAAACATTAGCAAGTCCATTATCGACAATATCAATTCGTAAAATAATATCGTAAGAATGATTGCAAAAACATCCTTGTAGTGTACTTTGATTTTTAATCGGTTGAGGAAATTGTAATGGTATTTCTTAACTCATTGTAAATTACAAAATGCAATCAGATATCAAACAGATATACATCGAAAACGCGCAAAAACAAGTAATTTACGAACTGAATAACTGAAACATGTGGATCTATGTTTTCATAGGATTTTTTTTCATAAAAGGTAAGATCAAAGGGTTTTACATAAAATTACACGTACATCTAGGTATTTTTATTTTCGTACTGCTACTCAATAAATCGCAATTTAAAAAAAGTCCTAATTTCGATTACTGCCACTGGGTCTATACCGCTTCTAGTGGACTTTTAGTTCAAAGGGTACATCATTGATCATTTTTAATTTGGATAAACTTGTTAGGTCATTTTATCTTATTTTTTTTGGTGGGGTGGGGTGTTAAAGCCACTTACATTGTTACGTTTTTACATTTCCTTGACTTGCCACATATTTGATCTTTTTGTCTTTTAGCTTTCAAAAAAAATAGAATATACAAACCTTTTGAGATATTTTTATTGTGTTCAGTGACATAAATGAATTTAATCTATCAATCAATTTGTAAATACCATTTTGAACAACAACAAAAACATCGAAACACTATAAATTTTTAAATGGTTTTATTAAAAAAAAAAGCATACTAGTATTTCCTTTTTCCAATGTTCAATTTATACAGATTTTATCAATAGTTGTAAGAACAGGCTCATGTTATGAAGAGTGTTTAATAGACGTGTTACGAATGGGTATATACTCGACGCTGAGGTTGACCAATTAGACTTTAAATGTGGGGACTGTGTCAAAACATTGATTATCGATTACAACAGGTAAAATTCAATTTGCGTGATGTTAACCAGGTATTTACACACTTCATTCGTTCATTTGAAATTATATTAATTTAGAATGATTATTTTCTGATATCATTGCTTATGTTTATAGGACGGGAAAGGTGTAATTGTGTGCGGGGGAGGGGGTTGGTCGTTATTCAAGTATGCACTTCTAGATTTGAAAAAAAATATCACATAAAAAGCCAGTTCGATTTTTAAAAAATTAATTACTGTTCTTCGAGCATAATTACCAATCTGACACTCAACTACTAAACCTCGTCCTGAAAAATGCATGAAATATGTGTCACTGGACGAACAACAAACAACAACCAATCGATCTCTACTAAACCCGTACAAAGCTCCACAGTCTGGTCTGGTTGATTTGCGTTTGAAAGTTTTGAAGCGGCTAATAGCGTGTTCAACATATATCCGAAATCCCGAACCATAATCGCAAGTTCACTTTTTACATTATATTCTTTCTGCTCTTGGTCTAAAAGTAGCTCTAAGTTTACGACGCATATAGAGGGTACCGAGCGGAGAACGACATGCGGTACATATTTTTATAGTCTAAAATGACAAAATCCTTGGGGAAATCTAATTCCATAACTGTTAAATTGAAGGTAGTAATTAAACTGTTGAGTATCATCCTGTTTTCCTAAGAAACTACTGTGTGTGAATTTTATAAAAAAAATGTACATGATGTATATATATATATTGTCCACAGAAAAACATGCGTATGTAAGGAGCTTCTGGCCTTTGTTAATCTTGTATGTTTTTTTAATTTTAGTTCATTTATATGTTTCGGAGTTTAGTGTGACGTCCATTTTCACTGAACTAGTACACATTTTTGTTTAGGGGCCAGCTGAAGCTCGCCTCCGGGTCCGGGATTTTCCCGCTGTGTTGAAGACCCATTATTGGCCTTGAGCTGTATTATGCACTTTGGTCGGGTTGTTGTCTCTTTGACACATTCCCCATTTCCTTTTTCCATTTTATTATTTTTAATATGTATGCAATGCCGGTATCTGGAATAAAATTGTACCCGAGGCTCCGTGTGTGGTCTGTAAATAGCATGACAATTGCTGTCAATTGCCCCCGTAACGCTGTGGGCATTTTATCCCACCAGCCACGTAGTTGTCTCATTTTTTCTATGGTCGACTAAGAAGTATTTAGTGTATAGATTTCACAAAGATTTTGGTATCTAAGCATGTATTTGTGCACTTGAATCATGAACAGAAATCTCAAATAAAAATATGCTGAAATACGTATTTAGAATGTCAAACAGGTGAAAAACGAGTGACATTTGACATAAAACCCTTACAAGAGGAATTGCAATTTCAGTTTAAAGTTTTTTTCCTAAGACTTAGTTAAGAAACAACATGCCTTAGACTTTTCGGACTGGTTGAAAGGCTGGTTAAACGTGTAATACTATTTCAGACCCCAAAACTACAATTCGAAATGTTTTAAAACTGTGAATAAATATTATAGGATGTCTTTTTCTAAAGATTCTCATTTCGTTGGGTCGAACCAGTAACATTTTACATGAGAATAATGTAAGGGAAATTAAGCTTTTCCTGAGTAGGCATTCTGTATGTGCCTGTCCCAAGTCAGGCGCCTGTAATTCAATGGTTGTCGTTTGTTGCTGTATATCATATTTGTTTTTCGTTCATTATTTTGAACATAAATCAGGCCGTCAGTTTTCTCGTTTGAATAGTTTAACATTTGTCATTTCGGGGCCTTTTATAGCTGACTACGCGGTATTAGTTTTGCTCATTGTTGAATGCCGTACGGCGACCAATAGGTATTAATTTATGTGTCATTTTGGTCTCTTTTGGAGAGTTGTCTCATTGGCAATCATACCACATCTTCTTATTTTTATATAAACAGATAATTACAAAATCATTCACAAGGTCTAATAAGGGCAAGCGAGGCTATAGAGGTGTCATGTTGGTCATACTCCGAAAAAAGGCAAACTATATCCAAAACGAATTCATAAAAGTAGTTTCACATTTTGTATGTATATAAATACCGCGGCTTGTACAATGTTTTGAAGCTCCTAGGTTAGTTTATTACTCAAAACGGGTACCCTCTTCTCCCTCTTTCCTGCACGTTCACGCGCCCGCCAGCTGGACTTTCGTCATATCATAGAATAATCGGTTCTGCATTGTTTGCAACACGTCCGTCCTAAAGTTCTGACCTCGGGTAAACAACTCTTTAAGTTAAATGGTCCGTCGCTGCTAATATTGATTTTATCTATACGTGTTGCGGGGTGAAAAGGGGGGGGGATTGTTTCTCTCATCTATTACTTCTTTTTCTTGGCTTTCCTTCCCTCTTTTCTTTTGGATTTTACATCGTTTTTGCAATACTCGCCTCCAAAAGGAAGAAATATTATGGAATTCATCATTTTTATTCCTTAAGGAATTATTGTTATGGACTTTTTGTTCCATTATGAAAATTTAAAATGGAATGTCCATGATAAAGAGAACAAAGGGACGTCTGTTATAAGGAACAAAACATACGTGGACATCAGTACTATGCAGTATAAACACAAGATTCAATTGGTACACAGGTAATTTAAATCTTTAAATCACTTTTGTGTTTTGATACGATACCCGCATTTAAAGTCTAATTTGTCAACATCAGCGTCGAGTATATACCATTTCGTAACACGTCAAATAAACAGGTAGATTGCAAGACATCTTACAATGAGTAAATTTTAGATTTACCTTTTTTTAAGTTATTATAAATCAATGATTTTGACTTGATGAATTATGGATATGAGACAATATCTGAAAAAGTATAATTTCCATGTTCCATCTTTCACCAGCATATATATTTTTATTCAGGCATCTTTTTGAAAATTTTTAAGTTTCAGTATAAATTATAGTATATTATGCACAAACAATTGCCAATTAAACACTCTTTCTTATATTTCTTCTAATAAAATATTATAATTTAAATGTTCAAACCCCCCAACCCCCCAAAAAAAAAATCATGTTGTCCGGTGTTGCTTTCTGACAACTAAATCATTCAAAGAATATCCAAATTAAGTAAACAGGCTTCCGATTTTCACAAATATGATAGATTATATAGAAAACTTGTCCCTTAATGGTGTGATTTTGTTATAACTAAAGCATGTGATAAAATTTTGCATTTTTAAGGGTCTTTTAAATTTTGTCCCAAGGTTTTTTCACCTGTGGAAACGTTTGAAAGACCAAGATTTTATTTCTTGTAATGCAATGAGAACAGCATCATTTCCTGATGGTGAATGGCAGCCAGTTTGAAAAATCCGAACTCCCCAAAGATCAGAATTTAGAGAAAAATAATTTTGTTGTTCTCTTCTGTTACAGCCTTTTTGTGTACCTTCTGAGAATATTTCATTGTCAGCACTATAGGGGTAAATTAAGTAAAAAATCTCCCATTGACTTTACTGCTAATCTATGTCTTGAATTAAATTTATACCTGATTTACCTTTAGAAATTGGAAGCTTTCATATATCATTCATGAAAGTACAAATGTAGCCCTATCTTTTGCAACAATAAAAACATGGGTCATGCGGCATTTTTGGGCATTCACATGGCCTTGTTTACAAACACTGTAGATTCGCACTTAATTCCTTTACTGACCCCCATTACTTTTCAACCCTGTAGTAAAAAAATTAAGTATATTCAGCATTCGTTTTTTTATTTGTTTTAACTCTAGTTTTGGTCCATCTATCAAAAAATATTTATTACAAACATTATCTACTAATCAGAAGAGCACAGGACTTCAGTTTTGTACAGAAAGCTCTCCCCCAAAAGGGCGGTCCCTGGTGACGTATATTTATTTACTGAATTTACCCCTATAAGGGACTTTTTAACTTCTTTTCCTAATTTTTTTGCATTAATCATGTAATGTATCCAATTTTCAAGTTCCAGTTTCAATACAACATTCATAAAGGCTGAACTTGTAAAGATAGCGGAAAATTTATACTACAGCCCATACTGCGGCCAATGTATATTTGGTATATAAAGTTGCACTTTGACTGTTTTTAAAAGAATAGTGTAAAATACTATGCTTAATAAATATGAATTGTTTTCTGTGTTTGCTTTGACCAGTATTGCATGTACATCTAAGAACTAAAGTCTTGATGTACTCTTAGTTAAATTTTGCCTTATATGGAAGTTTTTAATTAAATACCTTGAAAAATACCTCTAAAAGATTTTTCAACGGCTTTTTAGGCAGTTTCATACCATAAAAAACAACAATTATGTTTCATTTTACTAAATCTGTGTTTTAATTACTTGCAAAGTTCACAAAATGTCATTGACAACCACTCTGCAGAAATTCCTGTTACCCCAACATCAGGATGGTTTCTTCGCCAAAACTAGACGGCCAAAACTAAAGTAGAAAAAAGTGCCAAATATGAAAAAAATAAGATTGGTTATGACCAAACTTGGCATTTGGAACATAAAAGTAACAATTTAGAATATTCAAAAACAATTATTTAACATAGCAGTCCAATTACAAACATTTCAACACTAGTTTTATAGATGAAGGGTATGTAATCATGACAAGTTGTCTAGTATTTTTTTTTTACTTACAAGAAACGCAATGAATTATGTAAACATAAATGAAAATCTTCATACGGTCAGATTATTCGAGTGTTAAAATACTTGAAAAGTGCTTCCTTACAACTTGATCTACAACTTAACATGGGGAACACAGCTAAAAAAAAAAACAACACTATGTCAAAGGGAGGTAATTCTGATTTTCAATATGGTTTTACACATTATTAGGAGAAATATGTGCAAAATGTGATGTAAAATGGGGAGAATATTTATGCCTTTCATTAGTATCATAACTCTCAAGTGTAATTTCTATTGTTTCTTTCAATCTGAACACAAAACTGATTTTTCACCATATGCCCATGCTTCCTACCACAGTACACTCAGTGCATTCTTGATTACCGCAGTTAAACATAGACATTTGAATAAAAAACAACTTTAACTGGTTCCAAAAGGCTCCCATTGGATTAATATTTACAGGAAATGAGTTTTGTGATTATTGTGTGGCCTTGAACAAGTACAGTGACAGAGTGCATATTTTCCTATAGGGGTAAATTCGGTAAAAAATCTCCCATTGACTTTAATGCCAATCTATGTCTTGAATTAAATTTATACCCGATTTACCTTTAGAAATTGGAAGCTTTCATATATTATTCATGAAAGTACAAATGTAGCCCTATCTTTTGCAACAATAAAAACTTAGGGTCATGCGGCATTTTTGGGCATTCACATGGCCTTGTTTACAAACACTGTAGATTCGCACTTAATTCCTTTACTGACCCCCATTACTTTTTAACCCTGTAGTAAAAAAATTAAGTATATTCAGCATTAATTTTTTTATTTTTTTAACTCTAGTTTTGGTCCATCTATCAAAAAATATTTATTACAAACATTATCTACTAATCAGAAGAGCACAGGACTTCAGTTTTGTACAGAAAGCTCTCCCCCAAATGGGCGGTCCCTGGTGACGTGTATTTATTTACTGAATTTACCCCTATAACAGTAAATGTGTTTTTATAGTATCTTATTAGTTGATATGTAGATGGAAGTAAACTTCTACACAATTCGAATAAAAGGACAAAAAGTCCTGTGTAATTCCTTTCTGTTACATTCTGTCATGTTACCTGATAAAAAGTAACAGCATAACCATTATCAGTAACAGGAATGATGTTAAAGACAATTTCACAGATGAATCACAAAGTTAATCTACTATATGTCAAACATTTCATTTAATATAAGTTATGATCATCATATTGAATAAATCTCAACATAATATACAGTATATTGAATGAAAAGACAGGTTTTTGACTTTCGATAACAGCAGAGAACATTGTGCAATTCTAGTATAGCAGATGGTAACAGAAAGGAATTTATTTTAGAATTTTTCATTACCTAGGCAGATTTTTTCATCTTGCAAATACAGTTTCAAAAGATAAATGACGTTGTTTGCTGTTATCTTCCAATTGTGAACAATCTGAAATGATGTATTTTTCTTAAACTATGAAATAAAGCAATTGTTTTGAAAAAAAATTCCTCCCTGTTACCAACTCTGTCCTGTTACTTGTCCTGTTACTCAAGATTCTTTCATGTTACCGACATATCGGACTATATTTTAGTATATTTCTTAACCTTTTGTATTGCAAATGCTAAAATAAATAATTGGCATTTGACGAACTATTGCAGGATATACTAGTAAACCACAAATAGTATCTTAAACTTATTCCTTATTCCCATTAGAAACTTTTTAAAATTGATTCACTTTGGTAACAGGAAAGAACTGGAATTTTTTGTACCATTTTTAAAATTAACAAAGTTACCACATTTAACAATTGTTTGAATTACAGACAACAGTTCCTAGATCCTCAGTGTGTGTTCTTCGATTTGTGCTATTAAAATACCGGTTCTAAAGACATTTTTTTGTTGGTTTTTCCTATTGCCAAAAATTAGACTTTTTCAGACTTTTTCAGATATTGTCTCATATACAGGGTTTAATATATTTCCACAAAATTTTAAAAGTGAACATTAATCATTATTATAAATTTGATTGATAAACTAAGTGCTTAATTGATTAAATAGGTCTTCTTTGCCAAGATCCATGCAATCCAGGAAACAATCGCCTTCTTGACGAGCCAACTCGTTCCGTAAATTATGCTCTTGGTCCAAATGATCCTGATTTATGCGATCGTAGACTACTAAGAGAGGAATGGTACAGGATTCCGGAAAATGGAAACATTGCTACGGAATGTCCAGCCATATTAAGATGCGGATCATTGTATCCAGTGTGGTTAAACGGTATGTAGTTTTAGTTCATAACCTCATTGATTTTTAGAGATATATGAGGCAAGGTGAGCAGGTCATTTAGCGCTATAAATTTAATATCACTCTCGAACATTTGTCGAAACTATAGTATCAAGATAGTACATACATACATACATCTAATAGTATGTACTTAATTGAACAATATATATATAGAACTTACCTGTACGAGCTACAATTATAGAAAGAAAACTAGACTCTATTATTTTTGCTATTCAGTACGAAATATCGATACATTTTGTTTTTATTTTTTAACAATTAGTTTGTATATTTTTCGCCTGTGTTTCACACTTTTATATGATCAATAAAACATGCATTGAACTCATCAAGTGGTTAACATTGAACCATATGGCAAAATTTGGGATAATTTGCTAATTTGCATAGCGGCCATTTTGCCTTATCATGTTGGCAGCCATTGCAATAGGATTATATAAGCCCCTTAAATAAAAATGCCAATATGCCAATACCTATCTCGAATGAACAATTTGTTCGCATATAGGTGAATTGTACATGTTTTTAGGCTTCTGTCCGTGTACAAATGGACATTGTCTACTCTGAAATCTTTCGGCCTTTTTAGTTTAAAAATCGGAAGCGAAGTCATAGTATAATTGCTATATAAGTTCATATAAAATGACGGAAAATCGTAAAATAGCAAGATTCAAAACAGAAATACATATGCAAGAAGATATTGTTCATGATTTGTTCGCATATAGGGAAACACCTTGTAGGTTGAATTTTAAAGTTAAATAACATTTAACTTACCTGCTTTCTTAAGTTTTCGGCCAAATTCTTTTAAAAAAATGATGATTTCAACCTTCCCATTTCGTAAAAAGTCAAATTTTAAGCATTTTCCCTTAGAATTACACAGCATTTTTTGTAAATATCCGCCAAAGGAAGTTTTTAAAGATACATTAGTTTAAGATACATGACGGAAAAGGACGTGATTATCCGCAAATCTAAAATAAATTATATTTTCAATCTTAAGCTAAGGGAGGTAATTTGATCAAAAGGGACAAAGTCACGTGGTGCAAATCATTTGAATAAAGTACATTTGATTTTGCCATATGCTGAAAGTACTTTTTATGTTACAATTTTTGTTTTCAAAAATAACTACAGTCAAACATTAATTACACTTTCCCGATTATTTCTATACGGCAACATATGTGTATTCAATTAACAGTTCGATATGTTTATTCGTCTCCAAGACCAGGGCCACCCATATATCAAATCTGCTTCTCTCTAATCATATTTCTCTATTTATACAAATGCTTAACTTCATGCCTGGAATTGAATAACATAATATTCATGATATTATTAGATATTCAACTGCGAGGCGAGACCAAGTTATATATTTCTTACCTAATTTATCAAACTTGGCTTCTTGAAGAGGTTTTCACGTCGGCAAGCCATTGTTTTAATATACTGGTTTCCAAACGATTGTTCGGCTTTTTTTTAATTATGTTTACTGCAATTATAATGCAACGACTTTGGAATTTCCTAAATGGCCACAATTGCAATGGAAACAGCAAAATGTAAAAAAATAACAACAATGTGAATAGGCATGTGTACATGTGGTTTTTGACTTAGAAATTTTACAAAATGACTGCCGTTACCATGTTCATTATTGGAACGTGGCGCGTATTCGTTATTGCTAACAATAACAAATCTGGTTGTCTTTTGTTCGTATAACAAATGTCAGAATAAAAATAAAAATCCAAACTTATATTATTAATGAGACTTTTAAACAATGCAAATTGTCATGTGTACATGCGCTTTTTGACTTTTGAATTTTCAAAATGACTGTCGTTAACCTGGCAATTTTGGAAAAAGGGTGCCATCCGTTATTGCTAGCAATTACAAAGTCTAGTTGTCTTTATTTGCGTATAAAATATGTGCATTTATAAAATAGTTCCTAACAACAACAAAGAAATAGTTCTAATACAGCAGCGCGATGATCACATCTTTTAACAGGATCTCTTCCAGAGCAAGGACAAAGGATAACTTTAAACGCATGCCAGAGAGGGTTTCTATCATGTTGTGAAAGCACTTTCCAAGTTGAAGCACAAAACTGCAATGATTTTAACGTGTTCTACTTGAAAGCAATTCCAGCATGCCCAGGTCGCTATTGTACAGGTAATTTAATCCAACGCAATCATAGGTTTGAACGTTGTTTTCAGTTTAGACTTGTTTATATTTTTTCGTTTGGGCTTGTATTATATTTGCCCTCGGGTTTATATGATCCGTTCATCATATTTCGACTCTTTCAAAATTCAAGAGTCTACCATAAATTGAGGTACATGATATGGCCTTTCAAATACCGTTTCGATTCCTAACATCACTGAAGAGACATTTATTGTCGAAATACGGATATTGTGTACAAACTTATGCAACTCATGTTTTCAGTATAGCATCTGTTCTGCAAGTTTATTGTTTTTTGTTTGGTAATACATTAATGATAAGATCCATTCTGCTACATCTAGTGGTCTGTTTATTTGGCAATCACCAAATGGCAGTCAGCCGGGTTAAAGAACATCAGTTGTTCGACTTACTAGTCGAATGCGTTTTGTTAAAATATACTTTTTTTCACTTTTTTGGTCTTTTGGAAAATTTTGTTTGTGCTGTATTTAGACCCCCTACCGAGAAATTTGTTTTGTATGCACACGTATATAAGTTTCAGTTTTTATCCAACGCAATCATCGGTTTGAACATTGTTTTCAATTTAGACTTGTATATATATATTATAAATAATTGAGACAAGCCAGGTGCATTGACAACACTGCATTTTCAAAGCAACTATAATGCATACAGAGGGATTTAAGTCCCGCTATGAGGACAGCTCTAGTTAAAAATGTGCGATTAAAACGTTTTTCAAATTATTTCAAAATTGAGAAATTTATCTCCCTAATGCAAAGTTATGATTCACTGCCCGGCGTTTACTATTCCTTTTGTTTTATTATTGTATAAGTTCTTCCTTTTTTAAGATAAGTTTTGGGGTTTTAAATATTTTGGGCCCGAACATCACTTAAGACATATTGATTGTCAAATTGCTCATCTGGTGCAGTTAAATTGATACCGTTAATATTATGCTATTCGACTAAAGAACTTTCAATATCCTTCTGTCATTATTCCCCTTTTTATTAAAAAAGGATGTTTTTCTTTATATACAGTTGGACCACCAGCTCCATGTCAACCAGGGACTTCATCAGAAACTGGATTTGAGCCATGTCAGCGTAAGTTGTATACATTTGTCACAGTTTCATCATTGGTGTGAACAGTTTTACGTTTTCAGACTATCTACTTATGTTCAGTCATTTCAATATCATGGTTAATTAGTATTCAGAAATGTTCAGACAATGATTCATTTTGAAATTTTTTATTTTGAAATAATTAAATAATGTTATTAAATAATCTAACAATTTTTGTTTGCTACAAGGCATTTAAATTCTTACAACCCCCAAATGAAAGGAACACGATGCATGCCGTCATACAGTATTTACATATCATCTGCCACTTTTCAGTTGCCTGCGTTGAAGTAAATGTTTGTTGGTTGAAGTTGATTAGGTTTAAAATTGTTTTTGCTTATTGTTTTGTTCAAACATCAATTTTTTTTTTTAATCGTTTGAATTTTTCTATTTTTAAATTTTGTCAACTTGGATTATTGGGACTGAACTACACATCAAATCAGCAGGAACAAAAACGTTTGTATCAATGTTGTACTTATCCCCCCCCCCCCCCAAAAAAAAAACCGCAATATATTCAGCCATTGATTAAACACATTATACATTGATACATTAGCCCTATTGTCTAATTTATAGCGGATATTTGCTAGGTCATGCAGCTGGTTTTTTTTTTCTCTTTGCAGGTCTCAGTATAACTTTCAGCGTTTTACCACGAGTCAAAGCATTTATACCTACATTCAATTATACCTCTGAACTTAGAAGTTTGGCTTTTCAATGTCAAGTCGCGATGCCTTCAGAATACCAACAATATTTCTTCGACATTTCCTGGTTTATTAACACCAAAGAAGTCTCCTATAAGCGAAACATTCCATACAGCAAGCTACACACTGACGGTGTTCTTCATCGAAAAGACTGGAAGACACACCATAATGTACTCGGATTTTGGGTTAGCTGATGAGTATTTCTTAGATTCTTAATCGTATTGTAAATAAAAATGACAACACGTCATTTGTAGCGCGATGGAGAGAGCGAAAATTAATCCAATTCTTAACAAATATGATTTACCAATTAACCTGGTTTGGATTTTTTTATATGGCAATGAAAATATTCGAATTATATCCCTGTTAAAATAAACGATACTTTTGCCGATGCGAGTCTAACATTCAACTTTTTAAAAATAATTATAAACATTTTACACCACATGTTTTTATCCTTTCCTCCTCTCAAACCGTTTGTACTATAGCATTTTTATTGCAGAATTATAGCGCAATATTTACGTCGTCAAAAGAAACGATCAGTGTTGTTCCGATGTGGGATATTTGTTATGTTGTGTGCAAAGCTTACTGTTTCCTTCTACATGCTCTATATTTATATTTTCTTTCTTTCTTAATTAGTATAGAAGAGGCAAAAGATCTTTTTTGTGGATTTAATGATATTGATAAATCGGCAAACTACTGTAGTTTCGAAATTATTCTGAGGAAATAACAATATTCAAACTAGTCCTTTTGTTTTTAGTTCAATCAACACTATACATAATGTTTTAATTACCAAACAGGTGACATGTAGTATGAGAGCTCGACAAAGTTCTGACGGTGTACCTACAGCATACAACACCAGCAAAGAATTTTTCGCAGGAGTCAAGGTAACAAATTGGCTATCTTATTTTGTTGATATTTGAAACAAATCATAGTTTCAATCAAAAGTCTTTTGAATACAATATAACTCGGGTTCTTATCAACAAATTTCGACTGCTCATTTGAATTCAATTGATACGCTACACGTCAGCATTTTCACACTTAAAGATCTTCCTTATGAACAGAGTTAACCCGACGAGTTGAAGATAACTGCAATCAACACGATATAGATTTTTAGTCAACATAACTGATTGGCAGACTCCTTCGCTGTTTGTGTTTCCAATCATTAGCGACATCTTTTTGCATTGCTACATCTTTAAATACCAGAAAAGGTTGTTTGATTTGTGACCTATGGTTTCCTATTCCTTATTTAAAGTTCTGAGTCTGTGTCGATTCGCAAGGCAGTTTAAACATCTAACGTAGAGAATCCGTACCCTATTGACGAACTTTTTTTCAATTTAAAGGGATTCCCTTCGTCTTTGTTTTGTAAACTTGTGATTACATTCTTCATCAATTTGGCTTTATGGACATCGGTCAACGACTGTTGCATCTTATTTACGAAACCTATATAATATTCAGAACTTTAGATCTTAAAAATGCATAAAGTATACAATTAAATTTTAATGTGATTTACTTTTATCTCCTCCGATTTCTGGAGTACATTAACCTTCATAGATATGTGTTGAGAGTTCATAATTTATTTATTTTATATTAATCTTATTTTTACATTGCTTGTGGTGTAGATAGAGAAAACATCTTTTGTTGTAAAAAGCGGAGAGGAAGTCAAAATCAAAATAAAATCTACTGTACCAGTAGCCTGTGCAGAATATCCTGGTTTTACGAGATGTACGATAGATATTGAACTTTTTAGTCTACAAGACCAAATCAAAAGCAGACCAGCTAATTGTAACGACAGTTTATCAAATAAAATAATTGAAAACTCCAAGAGTTCATGTGGCCTTGCGTTTGATGGAACAAAATGGCAAGAATACCAGACTTTCACTCTACGCACACTCGGTGATCAAGCAGTGCGATCAAGCTATACTTGTACAGCAAAACTCATCGCTAAGTCAAATATAGATTCCTTATGGAAAAATTACCAACTTCCGGAAGTTTCTGTAAGTGTTTTTTGAGAAGAAAGATACTTCAGAAAAATAGTATTTTATTCGTCGAGAAGCAGTAATGTGTTATAATTCACAAGACGAATACCTCTTGTTTTATAAAATTTAAATCTTCTTTCCCCCGTATATCTTAAACCGAAACTCTTGAGAAGACAACAAAAGCCTTTGATTAGAAACAATTATTGAAGTTCTTACCACCTTTACATTCAAGTTTACTCAAAACACAATGAAGTTTTATTAAGATAAAACATGTACGATACGGAAAACTGTTTAGAAAATAATGGAAGAAAAAAATGATATTCGTTGTTAGAGAATTACATATATAACACTGAATTTGAAAACTTAAAAAAAGTTTAAAGATGAATTAGACATAGGGTTGCGTAAATAAACTGAAACGGTAGGAGCTTTTTTACCATTTGATGGATTTTTGATCTGGTTCAAAACTAATTTATAATAACTTTTTTTATTATATCCTTGTTCAAGGCAATATGTGAGCAAGCCTAATGGAAATGCCACTATGGTATTTCATATTCAATCAGAAACCGATGAATGATGAATTGAAACAGTACATTATATAATTGGCAATGACCAACCGGTGATACATATGTATTCTTTTTATTCCATAACCTTTCTTTTCAATTTTTAAAGGAATTGCCTTAACCAATAAAATATTAAAATATAGAAATCAGATTGATTTTTTACTTTCACAATATCATAAGACATCTGCATGAAACATTTTGAGATAAGGACTCATGGTCTCTACATTGGATAGTTTATCACATTACACACATCAACTTATGTATTTATTATGAGAAAATTCATTAGTACCACAAAAGGTCGAAAAGCAACGAAAATGAAGATTGAACTAGTGTCGACATGTGCAAACAACGATTCAAATAATATTTTGTCGATATCAGTAATTACAGAATTTGCTTTGTGCAATAGCAATAGAAAAATGATAAAAACAACTGTTATCTGTCTGTTCCCAAAACAAACCTGACAACAAAAAACATAATGACTCTTTTATTCAATATTATAAATTTATCACATATGTCAACTGGCTAGTCTTACGACTATTAACAAGTGTGTTGTAAAAACCATTGTTTGTCTGTTGCTCTAAATGGTTAAGCCACGGATTGTTAGCAGATCTTATACGTTAATTGGTGTTTTGTTTGCGCCTTGGGTAACTCTCGTCTTTTTTGACAAATGCAAACAAGAACACATAAGGCATCGTCAGTATTTAACGAACAACTTTCGAAAACATTGTCAATGGCTTTAAATGAAATTAACATTTGATACTTTTCGTGCGACAAAAATGTTTTTTTCTGGGTTCTTGTTGAATGATGCTGTAACAGGGGAGTTATGAACGTAAAATGTTATTTTTCGCGACGTCTTAAATTTATCTTTTACTTGTTTGAACATTTATTATTCCAAATGTAAGCATACAAGAACAAGATTAACATTAACAACAGAAGAAGCCTGATTTCTTAATAATTTAAGATGTTTAAAAAGTGTAATTTCTTGTAATAAAACCTTTGCATTCAGTATAGTTCTAGAGTATAATCTGTAAATTTACTGCTATTTTATTTCAAGATTCATGTATTAAACGAAAACAGACCATATGGAATGTGTTATTCAAGGAATGATCCACATCTGCGTACAATTGATGGCAAGCAAGTATTTTAAGCCAATATAATAAACATGAATGCAATGCATGCCTGTTTGAAGCGGTTTCATCTTTTCAATTTCATCAGGATCATAGTTATTTGATCGGAATACACTTAGTTGTAGTTTTGATAAAAGTTACCCCTTTTATACTTGAAAATGTTGTGAATGAAAACATTAAACTGGGTGTCAGAGAACAAAATGAGAAGCATAGTAGGATAATATAAGAACTAGGATATTGGATATATTAAATATTAGGCACCAAAACTTTATTAATTACTAATCGTTCGCTTGCTTAAAATTGTTGCGCCTGCCAAATATTTTTCAAAGGATAGAGTCCGAAGAACTAACAATTAATTTCGTGTGGCCTAAGCAAATAAGTTTGAATATTAATTTTGAGACATTATTAGAAATTGAAAGTTAACAAGTGTTTGTTGAATATTGTATCGAAAGACAATATAGACATACATGTATTATATTTTATCTGATAGACAATATCTAAAAAAAAATTGATAATGACTTTTATTAAAAGTCAACTTCTTCAATGTGTAGTCTGAACCTACTTTAAGTCATCCTTTATTCAATAGTCTTTTCCCGTTACACTACCTTGTTTCTTATGACAAAAAATGTGTTTTTTGTTTTTTTGTTGTTGTCAAAATAACTATATTAAAAGTTCAGATAAACCTATATAGTTTTGCATGTTTTAACATACTCATCTTTCTGTCATACATAGTATATATACCATGCTTGACTGATCAAGATCGGAAGTACATATAAATACTTCTTAAAAACAAAGTATCTAGTGTATTGCATAGGATATTGCATATAGCGTTTTAAAGTTAAACAGGTCAGGTGCTTGACCAATAGAGCATTTATAAATATGTCAATGCATTGTGTGTATACAGGTACACAATACCTTTTAATCGTCTTGCATTAGTCCGCCATGTGCATGTAGTTTGCTTCACTTTTATACAGGTCAATAATAAATGAATAAGGCCAGTTATTTTACTGTCATCACATAATCATAAAAAAGTTGCTATAGTTTCACAATACATGTAATATGCGATTTGCATCAATCACAATCAGCTAACAATAACCGTTTAGAAGTTTCTGATAGTTCTATGACTTGCACGATGATACCATTGGCTTCACGGGTTGGTGTCAAGTACATATGACGGTCTTTTTAAATTTAGAATAAATCACTATTTACTACCCATTAATTATAAAGGGTTAAGTTGTATTTAACACACCCGTAGGCTCATTTAGTTCACTAGTGTACCCTAATAACGTCTGGAAATTAAAAGGGCTAGTATCTAAATTCCCCTGTATTATGTGTATAGTGTTTTCAAGGCATAATGTAGTATCTTTGCCACCTTTAAATTTGGCTAGGGTGTTGTTTTTCCTTTTTTTTTAAATCTAGATTAATGATAGCCTCTTTGTATTTTAAGAAATTTGAATATTAAACGCAACCCTACACTGTATGTTTAGAAAGTATATAATAGGATTGACAGATTGCAAGTTAACAATTTGTACGATTCTTGATAACTGTAAACCAAATTATTTTCGCGAGCTATTTAACATGAATTATTCTCGTGATTTTAGAAAATTACTATAATAAAAATAGTTGCGAATACTTATGTTTCGTTATTACACTATATGAAGTAAATTAGAAAATCAAGAAATTAAATAGGCACGAAGTGGACTAGAAAGGGTAAACGCGAAAAAAAGTATACGCGAAAATAACTGGGTTTACAGTTACTGTATTTTAATACAACATCAAATGTGTAATATTTTCTTAGATATGTTTTATTTTTATTTCTATAGATATTTTTCAACCCATGACACAGGAGAATTCGTCTTGTTTCGACATAAGACAAAACCCATTGAGGTACGTAATTAAAAAAAACAAGAAAAGAACAGACATGGTGTATAACTTATTAAAAATACTCTCTTTGTTCGCACATATTTTTGAGATAATGCTTATTTCATGGACTTCCTTATCTTCTTACTTTTCTTTTGTTTTTATTGTTATTAAGGTACTTGTGGTACTTGTACATTCTGTCATTATTGTTTATGATATTCTCGTATTATTGTGTGCTATTGTAAAACTTGTTTGTAGCTTGTCTTTCATTTTTGCTATGTGCTTTGTCTATATGCCTTTTTCTGTTTCTTTGTTACATATACGAAGTGGCTCTGTACTAAAACATCCCGTCATTGTGTTATTGTACTAGGGTAAATTTGTATATTCTTGTCTTTAATTTTTACTAATATGCTTGGTCTGTGTGCCGTTTTGTGCTTCTTTGTTACATATTTGTTTGTTTGTTTTAGTGATTAAGATTATAACACAATGTTGACTGCTGTATTTTTGACATTTTTACCTATAATGTCTGTTTGTTTTGTTCACGTGTCGTTGTCAATTTGATGTGATTGTCATACAAGTTAGAGGTTTAGCTCGCTATAAAACCAGGTTCAATCCACCATTTTCTACATAAGAAAATGCCAGTACCAAGTCAGGAATATGACAGTACAATTGTTATCCATTCGTTTGACAAATGTTTGATGTGTTTTGATTTTGCCATTTGATTAAGGACTTTCCGTTTTGAATTTTCCTCGGAGTTTAGTTTTTTTGTGATTTTACATTTTTACACATTTAAAAGACAGACCAAGTGTTATAAAATGAAGTAACGGCATATAAGTGCATATTAAATGTTTGTTATGTTTCGCTTTTTATTCTTCTTGAAAAAATGATTTTATTATCATTCTTGTGGGTTGTTTTTTTAATTCAAATGACCTGATTTGTTTCATTCACATTATTAAAAATACATTGCAAGGGTACAGGAAATCGCAGCAACCGTTAACAACCGACTGTTTCGAAAAATCATACAAAGTAATAAAGTGAACTGTTCTACATTATCGCTTTAGTAATTTGAAATAAATATTTAAAAAATACTTTTCAATTTGACCATTTATTAACATGTAAATGTTTTACGAACTTGCAGATACACACTATTCAAAGGCGGGATGATCGACGAAAATGGGCTTCAAACTGTGCCGTTATATTTCGAGCTTCAACAGATATGTTTGTTATATACGGTTGCAATAGTCCAACCAGATGGATTGCAAGAAGACTCAACTGTGATAGTGCACATCAGTATCTGGAAGTTTTAGAAAAAGGACAACATTTTGAGGTATAAATCTTTGTGACCGGTTCGAATAATATGTAAGAAGGCAATGACTGATGTAATCAACTCTTAAATGATTGACAGAATGGATTGACAGAAAAGCCAACCAGTTCGTGTGGGCATGTTTTGAGTTCTGTTTTGAACCTCATTTGATTTGGCCTATGTTCCACCCTTTACCATGTTCACGGTGTGTTTTATGGTTTACACTTTAGGGCTTTAAATGTTTTTTTTGCAGTCAGTTATGTAGTATTTCATGACATGGGAAACATATATGGATGTAATCAGTCTGCCATGGTAATCAACGACTTGAATAGCAGTAGAGGTTGCGATCGTAAAACATGTACTAGTATCACAAATGAAGTTGGTAATCATTTGTTTTCATTTGTCATTGTCAGAATAGTCATGAATGGTCATATATAATTCCCGTCTGCCTGTGCCGTTGTTTGAAGGACACCATGCAATATTTTTCTCGGAATGATTTGCATTGATCAATCGCGGTGATATTAAAATACGACATTTTCTACGGATTCAAATGTGGGTATGGATACACGAATTGTTTCACGAAGAAAACAAAATAATAAAAAAAGCATTTAATGGTTTAAAATTTCGCATTTATAAAATTAACAGTTGGACTTCAATATATTCCGTTATGACTTATAACCTTATGTACATATTTGTTTCGAAAAACTAAGGTTTTTATACCCCAGGAATAGATTACCTTAGTTGCATTTAATCATTTTTTAAGGAATTTTGGGTAATCAATTCTCTTAAATTTGAACTTTGTTTCGCCTTTTTAACTTTTTTTGTTCGAGCGTCACTTTTGTTTTAGTTTTCTGTAGATGAAACATTCTATTCTGCCGTACAACATTTAAGTCCTAATATCTATTACAAGTTTTTTTTACCATTGGGTCGAATGAACAACTGGTGGAGATTTTCTCACCGAGGGTATCACCAGCTAAGTTGTCAGCACTTCTGTGTTGACACAAACTATTGTGAGTTTTTGAAATATTCAGGCTTTTCTGCTTTAGGAATAGATACATGTGTATATGACCTTGGCTAGATTCGGCTTGAGTTAAGGAATGTTTGGTCATCATTGCTTTTCAACTTGTTTCATTGATTAGCTTTTTTTAACTTTCTCATTCGAGCGTCACTGATGGGTCCTGTGTAGACAAACGCGCCTTGAGTACCACATTTCAATTCTAGTTTCTACGATGATTTTTTTACAACTACTAGTTCGATACTACTGCTGGTGTAGCTGTCACAAGCAAAGTAGTCAGCACTTCTGTATTGACATAAATTATATTTTGTGTCTTGTGTACTATTTTTTGACTGTTTGTCTTTTTCTTTTTAACCACGACGTTGTCAGTTTATTTTCGAGTTTGACTGTCCCTCTGGTATCTTTCGCCCCTATTTTATAATTGATATGGGCATATATATATAAATTTACTGTTTACAAAACTTTAAATATTTCGAAATACTTAAGCTTTTCTACTCCAGTAAATTATTTTGTAAGCCACATTTTGCAATTTTTGGATATCACTGCTCTTTGTTCTTTGTTTTTGCCATTTTACTTTTTTAGCTCACCAGGACCAAAGGGCCAAGTGAGCTTTTCTCGTCACTTGGCGTCCCTCGTCCGTCGTCCGTCGACCGTCGTCGTTGGCGTCGTCGTCGTCGTCCGTCGTCGTCGTCGTCGTCCGTTAATTTTTACAAAAATCTTCTCCTCTGAAACAACTAAGCCAAATTAAACCAAACTTGACCTAAATCATTCTTAGGGTATTTAGTTTAAAAAATATATCCGATGACCCCGCCCATCAACCAAGATGGCAGCCATGGCTAAAAATAGAAGATGGGGGTAAAAATGCAGTTTTTGGCTTAAATCTCTGAAACTAAAGCATATAGAGCAAATCTGGCATGGGGTAAAAATGTTAATCAGGTTAACATCTATCTGTCTGGAAATCTTCAGACGCATCAGACAACCCATTGTTGGGTTGCTGATCATGAATTGGTAATTTATGGGATATTTTGCTGTTTTTGGTTATTATCTTGAATATTATAATAAGTAGAGGTAAACTCTAAACAGCAAAATTGTTCAGTAAAGTAAGATCTACAAATGAGTCAACATGACCAAACTTGTCAATTGATCCCTCAAAGAGTTATTGCCCTTAAAAGTCAATTTTTCACAATTTTTCATAAATTTTTGTAAATTTTTACAAAAATCTTTTCCTCTAAACTACTATGCCAAAGTCAATATAGATAGAGATAATTGTAAATAGCAAGAATGTTCAGTAAATTAAGATCTACAAACAAGTCATCACCACAAAAAAACAGAATTTTGTCATGAATTCTATTCTTGTCTGTAATGTGTGTCCTTTGTTTAATATGCACATAGACCAAGGTGAGCGACACAGGCTCTTGAGATCCTCTAGTTTATTTAAGCGTCACTTAATGACGGGCCTTTTTCACCAAGTCAGCAATATTATAGTTGTTTTCCATTCGTGTGATATGTTTGAGCTGTTTGTTTTGCCATTTGATAATGGATTTTCCGTTTTAAATATTGTTTGGAGTCTGTTTTTTTAACTTTACCTTTTGAAAGCGAAACACGCGTCTGGCGTACGAAATGACAATCCTGGTAAATATGATGAGTACATTACACAAGAAACGTATTTGCAAACTAAATAATCATGATCGGCATATAATAATCATTTGTATTCGAATCAAAACAAGTGGACGGTCAAATGAGATTGAAGGTTGTTATGAATAAATTCAAATCCATATCATCAGAAATTTTTGTCATATCCACAGTACGGCTGAAGCTAAATCAGGGGGTAGAAAATCCAAAATGCTTTGGATAATTCAACATTGATTAAAAGTATATATATATTTGTAAATTTGAATTTCTCTATGTTGTTTTGCTTACTGAGCTTGTGATTCTTTTTGGTAAGAAACATCCACAAGCAGTGGCATCTACCTAATGATGGTAAAACTTAATTTAAGATGTTGACCTATGTTTTGTTTTGTTTGAAAGAAGGAAACCTGGGTAAATCCAAAAGTCATCAAATCCATAAAATTGACAAAAATCATGGAAAAAAGAACAACAAGACAACAGAACAAACATAATTGACAACATATATTCCATTAAGAAATCTAAATACTTGACAGCATGAACTTTATCAAAAGCCTACGATTAACACATGTGTTGTTGAAAGGTAATACATTCCTGCTCCAGTGTACTACTCAATTGTGTTACTATGCAGTTAACAATTCGGTAAAAGTTGCTTTCGGAAATCACAATTAAGGTGATGAGAGCGAAACTTTGGTTATGACAAGAGGGACAAGTTTGTAGTTAGATGTGCAGTATACTCCATATGCATGTCGTTGATGTTTGCATCAATAAGTCTGTGCATTTTGTTAAAAGAGTAAGAATGTCGAAATAGAGCAGTTCAAGTGAATTGATTGATTGATTGATTAATTGGTGTTCAATGCCACTTTAAACACTATTAAAATTCAAATTGAATGTCGTATTTTTTTTTAATAAAACATAATGTTGTCTAGAGAAAAAAATTAACTATGACAAGTTAAATAGTGCAAACATCTTTGGTTTTTATGTATGATTCAATTAAAATTAACAAAAAAATGTCAACAAGGAAATGGTTCAACAATATTACGAATTATATGATTATGATTTAAAGGTGGTTATGCCAACTGGAACACGTATAACTGTACTTGTCAACAAATACTGGTTAAATGTTTACATCACTGTTTCTGCATTGGACTGGGAAGAAACCGAAGGACTATGTGGATTGTACAATGGCCGAAGTACCGATGACTTCACCAACAAGAACGGGAATATTGTTGCCCAAGCAGAATTCATGAGCAGCTGGAAGTAAGTAAGCGTTAATTTATATCAACAGAGGCACGAAATTATTCATGAAATACTAGTAACATGAGCAACACGACGGGTGCCACATGTTGAGCAGGATCTGCTTACCCTTCCGGAGCACCTGAGATCACCCCCAGTTTTTGGTTGGATTCGTGTAGCTTAGTTATTAGTTTTCTATGCTGTGTCTTATGTACTATTATTTGTCTGTTTTTTTTTTTCATTTTTTGTCATGGTGTTGTCGGTTTATTTTAGATATATGAGTTCTAATGCCCTACTGGTATCTATCGCCTCTTTGTCGTATTTAAAGAAAAATTAAAAGGCTTATTGTCACATCAAGAAATGAAATGTATGTCTACTTAACACAGGACAAAAATGTCAAAATAGTTTTAAACATGTTATAAATTGCATGCGTACGAAGCGATTTTCTGTATTTACCTTCACAGAAATACTCGAACCGAATATATCAAAGCCAAAGATGTATAAGGACCGAGAATGTTAAAGATATAAAAACCAAAACGTAGTTAACAAAACAAATTAAAAAATCCATCTTAGGCCAAGTTTTCCTTAGATGGATTTGCCTGGGTGTTGAAGTTAACAAATTTTAAAACGTTTATTTTGAGAAAGATACTTTTAATAGTTTCTTTTAACAATCTGATTGACTTACATTTCCTGTTTAACGCGTTGATTTTGAAGATCTGACAAATCCGACAGAATAAGAAGACACAGAAACTTCTTTAATATCAAAAAGAAGTTTTGAACGTTTTCAATTTAAGATAGGTACAGCTAGGACACATGATCTGTAAATTAATCAGATTGCTTTTTTCAATAACTAGGGTTCCTAGAAGTCAAAGCCTTTTTATAGCAAAGGCTAGATCAGAGAAGATGAGGACTGAAGTTATGTATTGTACATGTTACAACGAGTCTCTTTTACAAGAAATACAAGAGGAAATAAAAGAAACGGCAGATTGCACATGGAAGGACAGCTTACCGCTGTGTAAGCCTGTAAACTGGAAGGAAAATACATGTCGCAACTATGGAAGAACGAAACGGGAAATATCAGATGACTTTGAATTTGATGTCCCGATTGATGTGGTTGCCTTTAGAAAGGGTCCAAAGGTGATGAAAATTGGCATTTAACGTTTATTTGTCCTACTGAATATATATTATTACTGATATTGTTTTCAATTTTTGTTTCCAATCGTTGTTTGATAGAGATGAGTTCATAATTTTATAGTTTGATAAGACAGTTGGATACACGGTCCTGTCTCAATTTGTCAGATCCGGTAACAGAGTTTGTTCGGTATGAAGGGCTCTAAAATGCATAATGCCCCGGGAAGGAGAAGAATATTTTAGATAAGGACAACCAGTTTCCTTGAAACAGATCACCAATGCCCTCCTTTTCCCCGAGTTTTTATAAGGGTCTTAAACGTGCAGACATTGTTGCATTATATCCACACTAGACATCAGATTTAACGTTCCGACCAGACGTGACAGCGTACTTGCACAGCTCGCACAGCCAAACGGACGCTAAAATTTGGCAAATTGTTTTCTGCAGGTACGAAAAAGACCAATAGTCATTCTTTATGTACTCACCAGTACACCTTTAGAGAATTTAATATACTACTATTATGTCACCCCTACTGACTTTTTAGTTTACAACAATACAAATGTATGAAAATCGATAATATTATCAAAAAGGTTAAGTTTCCCGTTATACATGTAACATGTATATGCAACAATGTTATATCCATTCAGGATCTTGCGGTTTATAGACACATGTAGCATCTAGTAGTTGCGACCAGTAAAATTGTGTGTTTGCATCTCAATTGAATTTCGTGAATAAGGTGTCTTAATATTTTGATGAAAATTAAGAAATTCCAAATTTTAAAAGATATTTCAAAGGATACATCGCTCCTTCCAATTTACACCATATTATATTAGTATGCGTTTAACTGTTCACAGCATTGTTCAATTGGGTAAATGCAATTACAGTTTCAATTTCAGTATACGCATATTTGTCAAACACTTTAATTAAGGAAGGTAATGATTCGCTCGACAACTTACTCCATCCACTGTCCCTGGTGAGGAAGTATTGGCCCTTTCAAGCATGTTTAACCGCGCCACATTCTGTATGTGTCTGTCCCGTTATACAAGGCTCTGTAATTCAGTGGTTCTCGCTGGTTCATGTCTGTCAAAAATTGTTTTGTTAAAAATTAGGTCGTTAGTTTTCTCAATTGAATTATTCTTTATTTTTCATGTTTGGGCCTTTTATATCGACTGTACGGTATGCGTTTTTTCTAAATTTTTTTTTGCCATTTTGTTGCCTGTAATGGCTTACAACCACTTAAGTGTTTCTTTGATTGAAGGTTGTCTTGTATAAAATAATACCACATCTCCTTATTTTAATATTCAAGAAATATTATCATTTTAGTTACCTGATTAGGATTCAGTTCAGGATTTATCCGATGTGTTGATGACCCGTTGGTGACCTTCGGTTGTTTTCTGCTCTTTGGTTGGGTTGTTGTCTATATGACACATTCCATATTTCCATTCTCAATTTTATGCAATTTCTTTGTTTGACTGAAACAATTGTTGGGTAGCTTGTACAGAATAGTTTGTACACGTGAATTAAGTAAACTCCCAACTTTTGGTGTGGTTCGTGTTGCTTAATGTTTAGTTTTTTATGTTGTGTCTTGTGAACTATTATTTGTCTTTTTGTTTGTTTGTCTTTTCATTTTTTTAGCCATGGCGTTGTCAGTTTATTTTCGATCTATGCGTTTGACTGTCCCTCTGGTATCTTTTGCTCCTCTTTTATATTGGAATCTGACGAATTAATTATGGATTAATTAGTTAGTTGCTCAATCATGCAAGACTTTTCCTTAAAAAAAAAATAAAAAGAAAGAAAAGTAAATTATAATAACACCGAAAGACTCATTATGTCCATTTCGAAATTGAATCATTTACTGCATTAATCTGAACCGAGCGTACATCAAAGTGTTGCATTTATATATTTAAATTATAATTAAAATGTTTACTGCAAATGGCTTTCATCTTTGACAAAAACATATGTAACGACACCCGATGACATTTCCAGTTGTTTTGTTTTCAATTCTATAATGCCATTCGACGTTAACCATAAACTGAATATTAAATATAACAGCATTTAACAGTTGAATAAAAAGTTTGTATCATAATACAGTTTATATTAATTGTATTGATTTGAATTTTTAACTTCAAGTTTTTTTTAACATTGTTTGGTGGTATGGAATGCATACATATGCAGCAGCTACGTTCTAGAAACTGACGTCTCATGTTGAGGAGTCGCCATGCTCTCTGGGGCTTTAAGAAACCTTGCAAAAACACTTTTATTGTGCTAAAGGTCGTATGCTACAACGGAAAATTGATATTCCTGTCCAATTGACCCTCTTTATTCAGTGCCTGTCCAAATATTCTCTTCATCCCAGTCGATAGATATTACAGGACCAGTCAATTGTATTTGTTTGGTTGTTCACGTCCTGAACATACATGCAATATTTCCACTTGACATAAGGCAAACACATATCAATCTTTCAGGCATATGACTAAATGGAGGCATACATACAACAACAAGATAACCAATGAATAACTACTGCAACTTGCCTTTCTTTCATTGTTGATGTAGCTTGTCATTTTTACATTAACAACAATTCAACATGGAATATACTGTTTGAATATCATATATATGATCAATTCTGTTTGGAACAATAAATAAAACATCGCAACCCTAATGCCCCGAAAAAGACACGCTTTGCTTTTGAATTTCAGTTATGATTCGATCTGCCTTTAAAGTTTCATTACTGCCTCATATCTAGATAGTCCTAAAAGTTGATGCAGAGGGTTTCACACGGAAAGTTGGGTTGACGCTATTCTTTTTTATTTATAAATATATTGATATTATAAAATTGCGAAAGTTGATAGTCTTTACTCCAGGACCCACAACCTGACTTCTTTTACCTTCAATATAAGCTTCATTGAACACACAATACTCTTTTAAAACCAGACAATGCACAGTGTTGAAATCATTTGGTCGAATAGGACACGCAAGTTAATAAAATTAAATATTTGCAAATTTCGTTTTGTGAAAATTAATACTTTCTTATGTTTCCATTGCAATAGTATGTACAATTATCATACCCTTCAATAAAAGTTCGTTTTGAAGCTTTCTGGTCAATTTGTGTATTATATTTGCTAACAGAGTCATAAAGTAAGTTTGTATGGGTATATTTATTGTAGATTGGAATATTGGCGGAAGAAACATATATTTCAAATATTATATGTGTTTTCAGTTTATTTTAGTCTGAAAGGTGTCCTACATATAGCTTTTAAGGATAGTGTGTCTATGCATGTCTGGCTTTTAAATGTTAAGGTTTTAGTGTGTGTGATGAAAGTAAACCTAGGAAATAGAATCAGAATAAAACAATATTCTTTGGAAAATAACTATACCAACTCCGAAATATGAAATAGTTGTTTCAATATGTTGTTGATTGCAATTGATAACGTTTGGTTTTGACAGTTTTTATTGACTTCTCCTTTAGAAGATTATCTTGGAGTTCATAATTTTTGTTAGTACATCGTTTTACTTTCACAGGATGATCGATATTACTGCTGACAAATGTAAGTGCCCGATGATATAATTCAGTAGTCAGTGCATCAGTACTGATATAATTCATCCCCTATTCATTCTTATGTTCCTTTAGATAAAACAATACTAATAAAGCTTGATTTTCAAGTGATCGGTTAAGAGCATTCCAGAAAAACATTTGGAATGCCTAAAATTTTAGTTTGCTTTTTTTCATTGAAATGTGTTTTAAAAGTTCATTTTTTCAATATTGATAATGTTACAATACTGTTTCAGGAGTTCAAATGGGAGAATGGTTGGACAGAGAAAAAGGCAGTCAATGCCTGTGAATCTTATTTTGAGAAGTCAAAACTTTTTAACTTGTGCAGCAAAATAACCCAGTCTAGTGGTGTCGATAGGACAACATGTGTAGCTGATATAAAGGTTATTTCTTAATTTAATTTGAAAAATATTAAAACGGTCTCCAATTACAAAGTTTTTTCTCAAAATGTATCAATTTATAAGATAGCACATGTTGGATTTGGAATAATTGATATGTTCAACGCGAAAAGGCCAATTCTTGGTATAGTCTTTAATTACTATTCCCCACTAAAATCTATTGTGTTCATTGAAAGCAATATAGTCGTGGACATTTTGTATTGTTAATACAATGATGATACTATAGAAATCGAATTTTGTTTGTTTTATATAGCTATCTGGTTCAACTGTGTTTCTATCAGCGTCATTGGACTCAATGAAAACGGCATGCGTAAATGAAATACGACTGAACACATCTTTTTGGAAGCCAAAACCAGAACCAAAGCTGCAAACAACTACGGAACAAAATTTGAAATTGAACGTGAAAACGCAACCTACAACAACGTCAACAACTGCACGCAACTTGGAAATACTAGAAAATGAGGACATTTCTATTTTGGACATCGCAGAAACAGTTTTCAACAATGATTGTCCAAACGATTGTTCAGAATCAGGAATTTGTCAGCAAGGTACATGATTTTATTTTTATACCATACGAAAGGGAAATGAAAATTACCAAGTCGAGGAGAGAGGCACATAAACGATGAAAAAATATTCAAAACATGACATTTTGAAAACTAATTATAATACATATCAATCAAATTAATATAATGTGTAATCTAAACAAAGACGTAAACTGGGGGTAATATAAGCTGCTATAGAAGTAAGTTCTGTCCACTTTACATCAATCATCTTCATGACATATATCATGTAGATAATTGAAAAAATACAATTCTTATTCTAAACGTTATTACTATAAACACATATTTATATATATAGTGAATTCGATATATGCATAAACACTTTTTTCAAACTGTTAAACCAATTAGAACTAACGCCTTTATCATTTTTAAAACCTTTTAAAGGGATATGTGAATGTGATAACGGATTCGAAGGTGAAGATTGCTCAGTTGACCGCCGGAAAGGACCTGAATTATTCGGGTTAGTTGAGGAATCATTCTGTGATTTATCAAAAAGGCCATGTTCTTTTATTTCGGTGTTTGGAAATGGATTTTATGCATCAGACAGAGTGAAATGTCGCATAATAGACGCAAAGGTACATATTTTAGATACTTTTCAGACACAATACATAATTCAGTTAATGTATATGATAAATAAACAATTTTTCAGACAAAAATGTACTCTATTGTAAATATACGTTGTTTTTTTCTAGACAGCCAGTTGCTATTTTTGAATGAGTGACATTGCACACATTCAGTACACAAGCCAGTTAGACCAATATCATCAAATCCAATCTCCGTTCAAATACCACCTTGTATGTGAGTTTTGATGATTTGGCAGCAAGGTTAAAACTTTTAAATGCTTTTAGACTAATGCATCTGTTTGATAAACATTAAGGAAGTTTACTTTCGTTATCACGTTTTATGTCGTTTAAACCATTGAACTTATTTCATTATTTCATAATTCTTGGTTCTTATCAGACTGAAATTTCTTATACCTGATTTAAATAGATACATGTTCAGCATTGTTCAAATATTATAATATTGTAAATAAAGACTTATAACATGTAAACTCCGGATGAAAATAAGAAGATTTTTTATGATAGCCAACGAGTCAATTCTCCACCATAGACCACATGATGTAGAAATCAACAACTATACGGCCGTTAACAACGAAGAAAACGTATACCCAATCATCCTCATAATAAGTCATCAAAGTCCCCGAAGTGACAAGTAAAACCAAACAATTTACAAGCATTGTAGTTAAATCGGTAAATATAAATTGTTATTAAATCAACCTGTAGCGCCTAAATATATATATAAAAAACAAAATCTGAAGCGAAATGATATATGATTTTTGTTTTGCGTTGAACGTTCTCAACACAAAACCGTCAAACACGCTTGAACATAAAACTAGAGGCTCCAAGGAGCCTGTGATGCTCACCTGATATTTTCATTTATAATTCATGCATGGAATAATGCAACCGTTATACTTTGCTTAAGTTTCGGAGATATAAGTCAAAAACTGCATTTTTTCTCTATGTTATATATTAAGCAATGTATGCCATGTTGGTTGGCAGGCAGGTTTATCGGACACATTTTTAAAACTAAATAGCCTAATGCTTATTGTGGCCAAGTTTGGTTAAACTTGTCTCATTTTTTTCAGCAGTAGATTTTTGTGAAAGATTACAAAAATAAAGGAAAAATTGTAAAATTCGACCTTAAAGGGCAATAACTCCTTATGGGGTCATGACCATTTTAGTCATTTGACTTATTTGTAGATCTAACTTTGTTGAACATTATTGCTGTTAACAGTTTATTTCTATCTATAATAATATTCAAGATAATAACCAAAAACTGCCAAATTTCCTTAAAATTACCAATTCAGGGACAGCAACCCAATAACGGCTTGTCTGATTATTCTGAAAATTTCAGGACAGATAAATCTTAACCTGATTAACATTTTTACTTATTGTCAAGGTTGCTCTAAATGCTAGAGTTTCAGAGATATAAGCCGAAAACTGTTCTTTTTAAGTCATGTCGGCCATGTTGGTTGACTGGCGGGGTTATCGGACACATTTGTTTTAAACTAGACACTATGATGATTGTGTCCAAGTTTGGTTTACTTTAGCCTAGTAGTTTCAGAGGAGAAGATTTTTGTAAAAGTAAACGACGACGACGGACGACGACAACGACGGACGACGGACACCAAGTGATGAGAAAAGCTCATTTGGGCCTGTGGGCCAGGTGAGCTAGAAAGGTGCACTTGACTTTCTCCTTTCGATGAAATGTTTGTCCTTTGTAGCATGTTTTTCCCTTAAAACTGTCGACGGGGGCAGAAATGCAAATAAATGCTTTGAAAGGATAATCTATTATCTTCATGTGGACTATTTTCGGCTCATGCACAGAAAAGCTCCACTTGCATTTGCACCTTCGACTTTTATTAAAATGTGTCTATCAATTAAAAGTATACAAATATATCGAAGCTCCATATTATAATTTAAGTAAACACACGAATATAAGATGCGTAAAATCCGACAGTTTGCAGTGTGTTAAACTTTTAAATCTTATAGAAACATACCTGTATGGATTTGTTACAATTTCTAACAAAGTGTTCCATTTCTTATGTTTAATTTCAACTGGTTTGCCGCCTGTAATCATCCATTACATTTTATCTTGTTTATTTCAATTACATAAATGTTGAATTATTTTTGTAGATCGAGCAAAATGAGGTAAAGCCGAATTTACTCAATGTTACAACTGACGGATCGTTGATAACTTTCGCTGAAGTAAAATGCCCACTAGAACAAATGGATGTCAATAAATCACAAGTCTTCCCTGTACTAGATGCGTACTTGGTGGCGGTCTCCTTTGATGAGATCAAGTATTCAACAGGTTCTCCGATAATAGTGTATGATTCTACGTGCACGATCTGCAAGGACAAAAACGGCACCGTGGACTGTAGAATGAGGGTAAATACTTATCACAAACCTATTATAAAACTATATATACTAGCCTATATTCGATTTTTTGTAGTACGTTTGTCGCTTTTAATTTTGAAATTATCAATTTCCCCCATCTTTGTAGCAATATACCAACTTCACCTGCATATGGGATATACATTTCCCAACTTATTCGGTATTCAAGAGCTTGCAGCTCTTACTCAGAATTTGTAAAACGTCACCAGTGTCTGAGCAGAAAGTTGATGAACCAGGGGTATGTCAAAGAACGTCTCGTTCTTTTTCAAATAAAGTTCATTGGAAGGTACCAAGACCTTGTTGATAAATATTCCGTATCATCTTCACAAATGATACACAATGGTCTTGAAGTATAGATTCTGCGTACTGACGTTGTTTATAATCGTAATAACGTGTTAAGTATTCTTTTATTTGTCTTTATTAATATTACTTTTACTGTTTAGTCTGTTTTTGGTGATATTCACGTGACTCTGTACTTATGCATCCCGTCATTGTGTTATTGTTCTTTAATTTTTGTATTCTTATCTTTCATTTTGCTATTATTCTTTGCCTATATGACTTTTTGTGTTTCATTGATACATATGACGTGGCTCTGTACTTATACATCCCGCTATAGTGTTATTGTTCTATGATAAATTTGTATTCTTGTCTTTCATTTTTGCTAATGTGCTTTGTCTATATGCCCCTTTGGTGTTTCTTTGCTCTTTTGTTTAGAAGAAATTCACAATATGCATATAGACAAGCGGCAAGAAGGACAAGGGAAACTTTTAATTTAGATTCTGCAGAGGATATGCCTAAAAGAACTTTAGACAATATTTTGTTCATACTTTGAACGACAAAATTATTTTATATCTACCTGTGTGACGTTACATGATAAACAACTGATGTACGTCAAACGCGCGATTCTACGTCATAGTTAATGTTAACCTAACCATGTGCCTGTCAGGGTAAGGATTCGGTCCCAGTATTTAAAATCGTATAATAAAAATGTAATGAATGAGGTTGTTAAATTTGATATATGCCTTTTTGTGCTTCCTTTTAACATACTTGTTTGTTTTTATAGTGCTTAAGATTATAACACAATGTTGACTGCTGTTCCCCTATTTTTGACATTTTTACCTATTATGTCTGTTTGTTTTGTTCACCCATCGTTGTCATTATAATGGAATTAGATGCAACTGTCATACAAGTGAGAGGTTTAGCTAGCTATAAAACCAGGTTCAATCCACCATTTTCTTCATAAGAAAATGCCTGTACCAAGTCAGGAATAAGACAGTTGTTATCCATTCGTTTGATGTGTTTGAGCTTTTGATTTTGCCATTTGATTAGGAACTTTCCTTTTTTGAATTTTCCTCGGAGTTCATAATTTTGTGATTTTCTTTTTGCTTTTTTTTTATATTCACTACATAAGATGAACAGTGAAAAAAAAAACTATCCAAAACAAGTCAGGAATCTTGTCACTGTTCACTAGGTACTATATTTGATGGTGAATATCAATTTGGAAATTTTATAGTTTTGTATTTTGTTTTTATATTTGAGTCCATTAATAGTGTAACATATTGTTTTAAAATATGTTTTTGTTAGGCAGGTATGTTTGATTGACCTTAAGCTGGTTAGTCGTGGTAATTATTCATCGCCTCATATCGTTAAATGTGGAAGCATCAAATGAGAACGACCGAAACTGAATAATGTGTCTGAATTTTTCTAAAATACAACTGCTTTGACATTCTTTTTTTTGACGGCATATTTGTTTTAACCTTTGCTACAACTTTTTTCCGTGAAACTATTGTTTATCTGTATCCATTAGAATTTAAAAAATAATCAGTCTTAATTGTCTTCAATTGTCTTTTGTTACTTAATTTACATCTATTTTAAAAGAATTACAAAATGTATACCATTAAATCAGAAATGGTGAGTATCATACAAAATATATAATAGAAACTTTACAAAAATGCAACTAACTAGTTCATTTAAAGCCAACAAATTTAGTACTAGCAGATCGCTTTGTTCACAGTAATAATCAGTAATTCACCTATTTTTATCATACTTTTTTTTTCAGACAGGGTTACACAAATATAAGTATAGATAATTTTTACTAATGTACAGTTGACATTTTTGACAAACAATATTTTTACGGTTATAGGACGATGTATGCGTTGTTGAGAGAAAATGCTACAACCAAGAACATAAAATGTGCAAACCGTCAACAAAATTCGCACCCAGTAAGCAGACTACCATTGCAGGAAAACTGAACGAAACCAGTAAGCAGACTACCATTTCAGAAAAACTGTACGAAACCAGGCAGCAGAATACCAACTCAGAAATACTGTACGAAACCAGTGAGCAGACTACCAGTTCAGAAATAATGTACGAAACCAGTAAGCAGACAACCAGTTCGGAAGAACTGTACGAACCCAGTAAGCAGACTGCCACTCAAAAAATACTGTACAAACACAGTAAGCAGACTACCAGTCCAGATATACAGTACAAAACCAGTAAGCAGACAACCAGTTCAGAAAAACAGTACGAACCAAGTGAACAAACTACCAGTTCAGACATACTGTACGAAACAAGTAAAGAGACTACCAGCTCAGACATACTGTACGAATCCAGTAACCAAACAACCAATTCAGAAAAACTGTACGAACCCAGCAAGCAGACTACAAGTTCAGACATATTGTACGAGCTAAGTAAGCAGACAACCAGTTCAGAAAAACTGGACGAACCCAAAGAGCAGACTTCCAGTTCAAACACACTGTACGAACTTAGTAAGCAGACAACCAGTTCAGAAAAACTGTACGAACACAGTAAGCAGACCATCAGTCCAGATATACTTTATTTAGGTGCTGCAGTTGGGGGACTTGCAATTGTTGTTGTTCCAACGCTCCTGTTAATTAGAAGGTAATATGTCATAGACAAATTTACAAATGATGAACACAAAAATGTCCTAAGCCAATGGTAACATAACAATTTGTTTCATTTACAGTTTTCTAATATTCGACATACTTTTGCTTATAACTTGTCTAGGTTTAAAAATGCGTAAAAACAAAAAAATGCATACGTTCTTTATAAAAAAATGGCTTTTATCTTCAGTATAATTCGATAATCTATGAAACGTTAGGGTAATTAGTGTGTACATATTTAAAGATTGTTACAAAAGACGTACAGGGTAGTAGTTTTTTTTTTTATTTCATCATACTGTATTTAACATTTTAGGATTTGTCAGTTAGATAGAGACAAAACCGATACCTTATCCCGGCATCGTTAAACATTCTACTGTATATCTAAGTAGAACTAGTTAGTAGTTGTTCTTTCTTTAAATTCTGAAATATACATTACAACTAGTTCATTATTATGTATCCATTATTTCCATAGTATTTTATTTGTATTTCTTTTTATAAGATGCATAAAGCATAGTTTTCCGTCTTATTTAAAAAAGTAATATTTCTAAAAAAAACAGTTGGTATTTTGAAGTTAAAAGTTAATAAATGACTCATTCACTTGTTTTCAAAGTATCTCTATTTTATACTACTGATGCATAGTGGTCCTTTACTTTATGACTTTTGTCTTTTTTGTATTAGAATATTCAATGAAAAACACGACGGGTGCCACATGTGGAGAAGGATCTACTAACCCTTCCAGAGCACCTGAAATCACTCCCTAACCCCCATTTGTTGGAGGGGTTTGTGTTGCTTAGTCTTTTTTTTCCATTTTGAGATTTGTGTACTATTGTTTGTCTGTTTGTCCTTTTCTTTTGTAGCTATGACGTTGTGAGTTTATCTTTGATCTATGAGTTCGAATGTCCCTCTGGTATCTTTCGTCCCTCTTTTTCAATATCATGGTAAAGTGCGAATAGTTGAATTTGCTTAATTCCTTTTTCAATTATCATGATTATGAAACCATACATAATCAGATAAGATATGATTTGGTAGTGATCGGATCAAAAACTTTTATGCATTTGTACATCATAGTCATTTTGATAATGGTCTTGGGATATCAAAAATCAGAATAGTCTCGCTTGAATTATGGGATAAGCTTTTCTTCATGTGATGTTTTTAAGTCTGTGTAACTTTCTATAAATGGGTCTGTTAAATAATAAAATTCTATTAAGTCTAGAACTTGATTTGGATTGTGAATATTTTGATAATTATATGTATCAAGACTTGGTTTTGTACTAAATTATTATCTTAAGTAATAACAACTGGCTGGTTATTTAAGATTTCTATTATTTCACTTATAGTTATATAAAATTCTGGTGTGTCTTTGTTTGGACCATATAAGATTATTATGGTCATTCCTTTTCCTTTAATTTCTTTATCAATTTCTTACAAGTTTCCTTGGTCGTTTTTTTTTACTTTATGTATCTTATACTCAAAGTGTGTTGTGAATACAATCGCTGTCCCTCTTTGATTTGTTGAAAATGAGGTAAAAATGCACTCCCCTCCCCATAGGTTTTTATTGATATGTCATCATTGTCTGAAATATTTGCATCTCGCGAGTAATATATATTACTGTTGTTTTTATTAAGATAGTCAAAATATCTCAGTCTTCGCTTTTCTTTTGAATCTAGACCTTGACAATTGTATGAGAAAAAACAATGCAGCAGAAATCAATTGACCCGTACAACTGTTTTTTTACGAGTGAGCATGTCAAATTCACCTTAAGAAGTCTGATCTGACTTGCCATTAAAAAAACCAAGATGTGGTATGATTGTCAATGAGACACCTCTCCACAAGATACCGAATGACACAGAAAGTAACATAATAGGTCAAAGTACGGCCTTCAATGATTACTGTGTGAAATAAAGTTGTAACAAAAGTACATGTACAACAAAGATGCTGCTTAATGATATTATATAGAATTGTACCAAAAACACGAAAAAAAGAAAAAGACGTACATCTAGAAAGAGGAAGAAAAAGATGAAAACAAATCATGATGTCATAAAACAGTAATATATCCACTACTATTCTATTTTTGCAAATACAAAAATATTTTGGAGATTTCTCTATCATAAAACTAAAAAGGCTAAAGGCGAGTACATCATCAATCAATATGTATGATTCTAAGAGTCAGTGATTGAAATGATTACTAGTTTAGTTATTAATTTTATTGATTTACTTTGTATGTGTGACATTTAATTAAAGTGTGAACAGATTTTACTCTTTTGCCAAGCTATAGGTTTAAAACAAAAAAAGAATACTTGATTCATTTAGGTGTCATAGTGTGTTTGGTTCTTTTTTTAACTTGTAGCTCGTTTGCTAAATACAAGTAATCATGTCAGCATGTATGCTTTATTGAGTGTAAGTTTGAACATACATGAGATAACTATTTCTCTGCAAAGCAGTATATAATTTAATCTAATCCTGATTATAAGAAATGATAGTTAACAAACTAGCAAAGAAATGGTTCTTGTCATGCACACATTAAACATGAGTATAGACAAAAGGACTAGCAGTTGATATAAAAGCTAAACAAAAGGATAACACAGCATTTACATATGTTAGAGCAATGCATATTGTTTTCAAGATCCCGTTAAACAGTATATTTTAAAATGTAGATGGAGAAACATGGTTGGTACATACAGGCTTTCAAGTAGTATGTAATCTTTATTTTGATAAGAAGATGCAGTTGGTGATGTTAAACATAACAAGTTATGAAGGTACCTTATATATAATAGTTTGTGATTTAAAGTTTGAGGTATCAACAATTTAGTACAAATAAAAAAAAACCTTGGAGAGCCCCAACACTAAATGTTTAACAACACATGGTCCTTTGACTTATGGCGTGTGGTTGGATTATTGTAACATTTTTAAAAATCTCAAAAGTCTCCCTGATCATGTGAAAGGTTTTTATTAGTATTTTGAAATATTTAAAAGGCGTGGAGTGCAGCTGTTTAACTGGTAGATTTTTATATATATTTTTTATAATTTTCCGTATTTTTAAATACTAAAAAAAGCATCATTTAATAAACCTTCTTACGCTAACTATTTTCTTTTTTTAATGATATAAGTTTTTCCTGTATGTACCAATGAATGATAAAAATTATACATTTGTTTGTCCCTAAATAAAGAAAAACTAAGATAAAATAATAAGACTATGAACTAACATGCATCCTTGGTATATCATATATGATTGCAACTAAAACAAAAGCAAAAACACACAAGCAAACAACATAAATACAGCAGTATACTTAATGACAAGACAGTCCTAAGAAAGATTGAGCATTTAAATATATTAAAATTAAGTAATAAGTTCTTAAGTAATAGAGCAAAAATAAATAATATCACCTCAGCCTGAATGTACAATTTTAAATTCAAACTCACACATGGTCTTGTATCATAAGACATAAGTAATTATTTTGCGCATATGCCACACATTCCTTGAGTTTAAGGGGCACTAGCTACGAGAATCTAAAATATGTTTTTTTGTGTTCAATCATTTTGTCAATCATTAATGAAAGTGAAATAGTTTTTTTTTTTTGGTTTGTAATTACTCATCAGTTTCTATTATGCATGTTATATATGCAAAGTTTGCCAGTTCGTTTCGTGCCTCTTTAATCACGAATGGTAAATCATCTGCTACTCTGTTTTTTCATTTGTATGTAATTTTCATCATTAACTGTTTGTCAGAATAATGCATATATCTAAGAATTGTAGTTTTATACCATAAATGTGATTATTGAATTTACGTTCATGTTTCTTTAGAAAAAAAGGTTTATGTCATAAAACAGTAATATATCCACTACTATTCTATTTTTGCAAGTACAAAAATATTTTGGAGATTTCTCTATCATAAAACTAAAAAGGCTAAAGGCGAGTACATCATTAATCAATATGTATGATTCTAAGAGTCAGTGATTGAAATGATTACTAGTTTAGTTATTAATTTATTGATTTACTTTGTATGTGTGACATTTAATTAAAGTGTGAACAAATTTTACTCTTTTGCCAAGCTATAGGTTTAAAACAAAAAAGAATACTGGATTCATTTAGGTGTCATAGTGTGTTTGGTTTTTTTTTTAACTTGTAGCTCGTTTGCTAAATACAAGTAATCATGTCAGCATGTATGCTTTATTGAGTGTAAGTTTGAACATACATGAGATAACTATTTCTCTGCAAAGCAGTATATAATTTAATCTAATCCTGATTATAAGAAATGATAGTTAACAAACTAGCAAAGAAATGGTTCTTGTCATGCACACATTAAACATGAGTATAGAAAAAAGGACTAGCAGTTGATATAAAAGCTAAACAAAAGGATAACACAGCATTTACATATGTTAGAGCAATGCATATTGTTTTCAAGATCCCGTTAAACAGTATATTTTAAAATGTAGATGGAGAAACATGGTTGGTACATACAGGCTTTCAAGTAGTATGTAATCTTTATTTTGATAAGAAGATGCAGTTGGTGATGTTAAACATAACAAGTTATGAAGGTACCTTATATATAATAGTTTGTGATTTAAAGTTTGAGGTATCAACAATTTAGTACAAATAAAAAAAAACCTTGGAGAGCCCCAACACTAAATGTTTAACAACACATGGTCCTTTGACTTATGGCGTGTGGTTGGATTATTGTAACATTTTTAAAAATCTCAAAAGTCTCCCTGATCATGTGAAAGGTTTTTATTAGTATTTTGAAATATTTAAAAGGCGTGGAGTGCAGCTGTTTAACTGGTAGATTTTTATATATATTTTTTATAATTGTCCGTATTTTTAAATACTAAAAAAAGCATCATTTAATAAACGACTCCTTACGCTAACTATTTTCTTTTTTTATTGATATTAGGTTTCTCCTGTATGTACCAATGAATGATAAAAATTATACATTTGTTTGGCCCTAAATAAAGAAAAACTAAAGATAAAATAATAAGACTATGAACTAACATGCATCCTAGGTATATCATATATGATTGCAACTAAAACAAAAGCAAAAACACACAAGCAAACAACATAAATATAGCAGTATACTTAATGACAAGACAGTCCTAAGAAAGATTGAGCATTTAAATATATTAAAATTAAGTAATAAGTTCGTAAGTAATAGAGCAAAAATAAATAATATCACCTCAGCCTGAATGTACAATTTTAAATTCAAACTCATACATGGTCTTGTATCATAAGACATAAGTAATTATTTTGCGCATATGCCACACATTCCTTGAGTTTAAGGGGCACTAGCTACGAGAATCTAAAATATGTTTTTTTTGTGTTCAATCATTTTGTCAATCATTAATGAAAGTGAAATAGTTTTTTTTTTTTGGTTTGTAATTACTCATCAGTTTCTATTATGCATGTTATATATGCAAAGTTTGCCAGTTCGTTTCGTGCCTCTTTAATCACGAATGGTAAATCATCTGCTACTCTGTTTTTTCATTTGTATGTAATTTTCATCATTAACTGTTTGTCAGAATAATGCATATATCTAAGAATTGTAGTTTTATACCATAAATGTGATTATTGAATTTACGTTCATGTTTCTTTAGAAAAAAAGGTTTTCGATACTAATAGTTTATCGTCAATGCAATTTGTTAGGGTTCAATATTTTCCATTTCTTGAGTATCAAGTTGTGACTCTATGTGCCCTATACCTGACATACCTGTCTTGAGCTCGTTATGACCATGTCTTCGTTTTTCCAACTCAGTTTGTGTAGTGCTTTTATCTCACTTTACTTGCACAACTTCTGACCTGACCTCAGTAATTAGATGCGTAAAGTATTTTTCAAAAGCCTTGATGTAAATAGTGTTACCTTTGAATAATTGTCCATGATAACATACTTGAGTTGGGCAATAACTTCAAAAGTCCCAGTATTAACGAGTATATATCTGACTTTCCTATGTAAAAAATCACATTTGTCACATCATGCGTTGATCATGTAATCATATATAATCATTGTTACTTACAGAACACTTGAAATAAAACAGAAGTAATGTTTTTAGATATTTACAGATTACATTGTTATTTTTGGACAAATTAGTTTGCTTTGTGAAATTACTACTTTTTATCGTAAGCTTATAATTTTTATAGGGCCGCCATGACAGGGGAGAATATATGTTGGAGCTACGTATCTATAATCAGTTGTTACATAAACATGATAAATCAAAAAAGAAAAGTAATAAAATACAGCGAATGCAAAAAGCCAATTTTATTGTCATATAAACTGAATTTACAGTTAATAACTTTGAGAAATCAGAATGAGTCTTCTATGTTAACGATAGACAATAAATATTTTTGATGATATCTACCTAAGTTAAGCATTCAAAATAGATTTATTTGTATACTGCTATGGTTATTTTATTCTATCTATTTATATCTCTTTCTATATTAAAATAAAATTATTTTGGTTTTTTTCAGGATGTGAAAAAGTACAATTATTCCTCAGGAATGATTCGCATAAATTAGAGATTGTGAACTATTATATTCATTATAACATTTTGACCTTGTGTACTTTGTTGAGCATTGTTCAATTTTGCTTGTAATATGAAGGCGACAAAAATATATCAGTTAAGAGGCCGTGCAAAGGGGACAACTTGGATTTTTTATGCAATGCTGAATTGTTAACAGTTTATACATTATATTAACCTATTAACACGAATCATATATTTACTATAATTATAATAACTATAAGTGTTTTTTTTTCAAATGATTGTAAATATTTTTCAGCATTACATGTTTTTACTTTATTCGTGATAAGTGTTTGCACGGATTATACATAAAAGTATTATTTTGCAATACTTTGTATATCATGAATTTAAATATTTTTGATGTTTGACAAAAATCTTATGATTCACATCTGTGTGCTAGCGATTTGTTGAATGCCTTCTACATTAAACCATTGACAAAGTGAAAATTGCTTAGCGTTTTACTTCTATTAATATTATACATGTACATGTATGATAAAGGAGAAGGGGCATAAAAGCCCATTTTTGGCCCAAGAAAATAAAATGTTTGAAAACTATTTACTATTATAATATTTACAGATTACATTGTTATTGTTACATAAACATGATAAACCAAAAAAGAAAAGTAATAAAATACAGCGAATGCGAAAAACCAATATTATTGTCATATAAACTGAATTTACAGTTAATAACTTGGAGAAATCATAATGAGTCTTCAATGTTAATATATACTTTGTATTTCTATGTTAAAATATACTTTGTTATTTATCATACATGTACATGTATAATATTAATAGAAGTAACACGCTAAGCAATTTTCACTATGTGCTATCCTAAATTAGCACATAATGTTTGGAAATGCATAGAGTTAAGAAATACAAATGAAAAATATAAGATGTCTATCTGATGACGTCACAATTACGTCATAATATGTACCGTTTTCATGAAAACGATGAAAAAAAACCAGAATTTATGCAGTTTTCCATCGTTATTTCCATTATGAAAACATTTGGCACAGCCAAGAAACAACAACAAAGAGAAGCTTTACTATAACTATTGACATAATCTCACTTAATATAAATTTGTTTCTTGGATGCGCACATACTTTGCCAATCTAAAATATACTTAAAATTTGTTAAAAAACCAGAAAAATCAAGAAATTTTACAAAATATACAAATTGCGTCATGGTGTGTTGCCGTGGTAACTCGTTAAATGTAAAATTTGTTTTCATTTTCTTAATACCTTGTACATTAGTCTAGTTAGGACAAATTTAAAAATATGTATGATAACTTTTAAATTTGCAGAAATATTTGGGCCAAATAAGGGCCTTATTGCCCCTTCTCCTTAAATTACAAAAAAATACTAAATGTTTTATCACTGAGGTATAATTTCTACAGATTGAAATGTTTTGGTAAAACTTTTTTTAGAAATTTAGATCTTTCAGGAAAATGGTACCAAGAGTGTCCACGACTGGATAGCCTCTCGTAAGAAGTAATAAGGGATACATAATATGACCATCAGATTTAAAACTTCACTAAATATTATAAATAGGTCCATATGTTTTTATACACTTTTCTATGTAAATCACTCATAAAATAATTCATCATACTGACAGAAAGCTTTTTGTTTATATTTTTTTTTTTGCTTGTTAGTATGACCCCCCCCCCCCCCCTCCCCCCATCTTAGTATTACTAGGATTAACATTCAAGTATATCTAGTAACACCATAATATTGTTACAACAAGGAGCAAGTGAATACAGACCATGCTGTAGATAATTCATCATAAAAAACCATGTGCAGGTTTAATCTATCATTTGTCTACATAAGAACATGCCTAAACCAAGTTCGATTGATCAGTTTGAACCTTTTGATTTAGCCATTTGATTAGGGACTTTCCGTTCAGAATTTTACTCGGAGTTCGGTATTTTTGTAACTTTACTTGTTATAGTTTAACATGTTTAATGGCAGCACATTTATAGAAATAAAATCGAAGGGTTGATAGTGCTATTCAGAAATAAACTGCTTTAACATTGCCAACTTTGAGCGTATGCTGTTTTGGGTCTTTGAACAACGTATGTTTTATCATTTTTATTTCATTGTAATTATTGTAATCATCATTTTCCTTTTTATTTGTAAATCATGAACTACAAACTTTTTTATTTCTTATGAACATCCGCTTTTAAATTTATCTTAATGTTCGGTATTTTTGTTATACTTTTTGTGCATGCTTATATTAATATCTACAATTATATGTTTGCGTTTAAAAATCTATAATGAACTGACAAAGTATTTTTTTCATTAAAAACACATTTGTACTGACTTCAATAGTCAATCATTGTAACATCCAAAATTATACCAATGTACATCATTTAAGATTACTAGGAGGGAGCTAAAAAATTGAGAAAGTCAATTATGATATTGACAATGTTATAAAGACAGGCATTCGACTTTATGACGGTGTGTGTTTTGTCCAATGGTGATAGCCGTACCATAACCAATAGTTGATTGCCTCCATTGTATTTATTATCTGGTGACTAGTTTTCTTATTAGCAATTAAAAATCTCCTATGTTTTATATTTATTAAATTGTAATGCATGTACTGCTTGCTTGTTATTTAAATATATTTTATGAATACTAAAACTTTTACTTTGTTAACGTGTTTTGTTTTTCATTTTGAATTTTGAATACAGACAACCTCCATTTATTATTGACAATATTATACATAATCTACATATGCACACTTGAATAACTAAACAGTCAAGAAATCTAGCTGCGTTTTGCGTTAACGTCGTTATACATTCCATCCGTCCTCCTAAAACAAGATAAAATACTCTAAGGGGTATAGAGGACACAGTCATTATGATCTATTATAACAGTGATGTTCTCATCATGCAATAAAGCATGATAGTTCTCCTGCCATTTGGAGGCTATATGGCGGAATCGTCTATAGTGTTGATTCAATTGTCCATTGCACTGTAGTTGCGAGGCAGAAGCTACCAACCTGATATTAAAACACATAAACTGCAGACAAACTGATAACCCAATGGCTAAGAATACAAATACCGACAAAAAGGCAAAAAACTGTATACAAAACAAATCATAGGAAACAATTGGTTAAGCATCATAAACTCCACTAAACACTGAGGGGAATTTGATGTTCTCCAGATGTAATTCAGGTATCAAATAAAGTAAAGACAGATCCACTTCTTCATCTCAGATTTAAAATCTAATGCAATTTAAAAATACAGACCTATTATATATTACCACTACAGTGTGAACTTCACCGCGTTCTTGTTAAATGAGTGGTACATGGCCAGAAGCGTCTAAAAAATATTGGTTTTGTGCAATGTATGCATTACCCGATATGAAAATCCTCTATTAGTCGGATGTTTCAATCGGCTATAGGTTTAATTGCTGATTCGATTTTGGTTGCTTAATGTGCAGAGGCAAGTATTTCATGCATATTCAGGGCGACAACAAATTAACAATACATACAATAGGCAGGTAGACATCATGCATTACCAAGCAAACACCCCACTTTTGTAAGAGTATACTGACTGTCAGAAGAAGACCAATAGTTACTTTATTTCTATTCCCCAGTCACATGAGTCACTCAAGGAAATACAATACATCAGTAAAAGTAAAACCAGACGACTATACTGGTATCTTAAGATGACATTGGTAGCTTTTCAGTTGATATAGCGACTTATTGTTTCGGTATACCCATTAGCGTTGGTAAAGAAAGTTGTAGCCGCAACTGTCGACATGTTTGTCACAGATTTTAGTTTGAAGTCGTCCATCTGTGTCAACCTTTAATAAATTAAAGATGAAGAATTGAAACAGATTTTCAACTTTCACAATAATCTTGTATCGTGAGTTCACCGGGAAATATGAGTGATAAATACTCACTGAATTGAGGGTTATTGAGCGACATACAAGTATCATCAAAATATCCGAGTTTGAAATTTAATAGCGTAAGTACTGTATTTATTCTTTTTTGAAAGGTTTTGTATAAATTTTCTTCATATTATTAGAAAAACAAATTGCCCAGTAGTGGTGAACTATCAGAAGCCAAAATGACTGTTCGGTTACTAGTTATATGCAAGGTAACGTCTTGGCAATAAACTTTGCGTACAGAAAGGGATGGTTAAAAACTAAAATCAAATGTTGGTGTATAATTGAAACGAAGTGATAAGATCAATCCATATAATCTGGTTGAAAGGTAGAAAACACAAAAAAATACATTTCAAATTGCATTTATGAAACAATTTACGCCCACGTCATAGTAGTAGAGGAAGTTTTAAATAGGCTAAGAGCGCGACAATCTACCCATAACATGCATCGGATTATAAGTCTTAAAAACCAACCGGACTATTCACGTAATATATACATCGATTTACACAGCCAAATGAACGCCCCAGGTTTACTGCCAGAACTAGAAACGTTCAAGGATGACCATACTTTACATTGATTGAGAGAACTCTCGTGCGCTTTTTGTATAATTGAAAATAAGGAATATAGTGTATTTGACCACAATTTCTCAAGGCCCATTCAAAAAGATTGAAACAGCATGATTAACATGCTTAAGTTCAAGATCATATTTAGCAACGGTTCTGAGTGGATTCTTTACAAGGATTCGCATGATAGCTGATATGCAATATAACTAGTCAGGACAATATTAATTAAAGAAGATGGGCGAGAGATACCAGAGTGACATTCAAACTCATAGATCAAAAACCAACTAACAACGCCCCCGAATTCACCGGAATATCCGAACGCTACGAAATTCAACAGCACACACGCCATTTATAATTTATGAAATATTAAAAATAAGATGTGTTAAGATTGCCAAAGAGAAAACTTTTCACAAGAGACCAAATGAAACAGATATAAACAACTATAGGTCACCGTACGGCCTTCAACAATGATCAAAATACATACCGCTTAGTCATCTTAAAAAGGCCGTGATATGACAAATGTAAAACAATTCAACGATAAAGCTAACGACCTAATTAAACCCTATCACCAATTTATTATTTTCTCTTAAATTGTGTAGGGTAATAAAGATGGACTTATTCCGCTGAAGCCGATGCTAAGGGCAGTCTCAATTTGCAGTGAGATGAAAAATTTGTTTGACTCCGTTTTAAGGCCTCCTTGTGACTTTGAAATGAAGAACAGCAATAAAAGAGCTGTTTCCTTGCTTTGTTTGTGTATGTCGTTTTTGTTGTGCATTAACTTGTTTTGAGCCATGGATGCATACTCGATATACTTTGTCTTTCTAATACAAACACTTCTAATTGTGTTTAAAGTTTTATTGAAAAGAAACGAGTTTTATGGATAACTTACTGGAAATAACAAAACTCAGGAAACAGACATCCGCAGAATTTTCGGGTGTTTGGGGACAATTGGTTAAAGTTACACAAGGGAACCGCGCATACTCAATTTTAGGTCAGTGTGCCTAAAAAAAAACAGAAAAAAAACATTTAATATCATGCTTGAGATGATACAAAGGGAGCTGTACAACTTCAAAGGACACAAAAAACACATGTGAAAACCAAAAAGCAAAATTACAAAAAGGGAGCTGTTTTCACTTATGTTCATCTCAACGACATGATAAGGCTAGAGCAAACATCCCATGCATCGGTTTGAGTGGACTTCTTGTTGCTTAATGTGGATCATGCTACATATGTGCACATTTGTTATTTTGTTTAACCAGACGCCTTAGAACCGTGTACAGTGAACCACTGACGGCTAGTTGATTTGTTATACAGGTCAAATATTTATGAATAGTATTCCGTTCGAATATATATGATTAAATAAGATAACGACAACGGCAGAAATACTCAATGCATATTCAGGAAGAAAAGGAAAAAGGAAAATCCGACAAAAACATACTAACTCGATCTTTGAAAAGTAGATAATGGTTACATTAAAATTCTTTATTTGCCAATTTTAACTCAACGTCCGTTGAGTATTATAATGATGTAACTATGACATAGAAATTTATGTATGAATGTGTGTACTGGTTGGACAGCTCATTGTTTGTTTACTTGTATATTTAATAAAGAACCATCGAAAACATAATTTTGAAAGCTCGTAATTTTTCTGAAAAATAATTTGTTTTGCACCTGTCACTCAACTTTATAGCTATCTCAATGTTTACATAGTATTCTGATTTTACACACGCAACACGATTAATAAGCTGCTGGTGTATCAAACTGGTCAGATTGGGTTAATAGACATCATATTGGAGATGAAAAAAACGAAAATTCTACTAGGTGTCGTAAATATACATTTAAGAGTCAGCATCATGATTATGTAAAAGTACATCTGTTCACATAAACACAATATTTGAAAGAAAAACAAAAGTGTAACATCTTCAATCTTCATTGTTGTCATTTATGCTTCATTTTTCAGGTTTTTGATGTTTTTCATACAAAGAAATATTTTCTCACCACAAAGACCACAATTTCAACCACAATAGTATAACAAATCTGTGAAAACACAATTAAAACGTTTTGTGAACATGAAGAACATTGATGAATGATGTAACTAGAAGAAACCAGATTGCAAACACAAAAATAGCAAAAAAACACAAACGAACACGATTTTACTAGCTACTTGTTCAAGATTTATTCCACAAAATTATTTCGTAAGAATGCGATGCGTTTTTATTTTAATCAATGCTTTTGTTTACAATTTCCTTATGACTAGAGTTCCATATTATGTTGATGGAGTACCAATGTTAAAATCATATCGTGTAACCTTCGCGGGGAGAGGTAATTCACCCTTGATTTCACTCTTTTCAACAACCTCTTATGGCCGAGGAAGTTTAAGCCAAATCAAAATTCCATGTACTCTGTTACCAGGAAATGTGCATAGAAGTCATCAACCTCGTGATCATCGTACTAATTTTAATGACATTAATGAAAAATCACTTTTACAACGTCTCCATGGAAACAAACATTAAGGTGTGAACAGTCAGATTGATGCGCACTCGAAAGAGGTCGATCATGGGAACAGAGGAGAGGGTTTTGGAAATACAAGACAGCATATTGAACTTGAATAATATCTTTACTGAATGCATAGGTATGTAAATTGTTTTGAAATGTTTGATATTCTTGTTTTTCATATATTCGACATCCTCTAGTTTTATCCCTTAAGTGCCAATACAAAGTTGGCCCTTTTGTTTGTCTTTTCATAACTTTATTACTTATATTTTTTTTTCAATCTTATTAAAATCTTTATGTTTTTTTGATAGCCTTTTGAGAGAGAAAAAGTGCCAATATCACCTGTATGAAACATCTAAAGATATGCATTCTCGTCAAATTTTCAATACAGAATATCTGGAAAATAAGGATACGGGCTTGTCATTGTTTCTCCTTTTTAATTAAGTTCCGTTGTCAATACATACAGTCTTTTTCAAAAGCTGGTCACTTTGAAACAGATGAGAAAACATCCGTAAATAAAACAAATTATACAGTGTAAGATTTGTGTTTTGTGTATCCGCAACCCTTTATCTATATTTACCGTTAGCTCAAAAGTTAATTAAAAAAAAAACGGTAATTTAAAACAAACATAGAAGCTTTATGATCTTTTTGGCCAAACGTTACGCTTAGTTACATCACATTTCATTCTCTTTATATTCCAGATTTAAAATCTAAAAATCGAAAGATCTGTACTTTAATTTTTCTCTACGTTCTGTGCATATATGGTTACAAGGACGTATTTATTATACAATTTTTTTATTATCGCAGGAACCTAAATACATGACCTAATCATGTTGAAAATATTAAACTTTGAATACAACCAGCATAATATAAGGCAAAATATACAATTTTAAATATTTTTTTTTGAAAAGGCACATATCCATCATTCTAATTAAAAATACAATTCTAATATAAGTATGTTCAGTATTTTTGTGATTTTACTTTTTACCTGTCAAATTTATTTATTATGCGAACTTCATTGTTGTGTAAGTATAAAACCCTTTTTGTAGTGTTTTATTTAAGGGATTCTTAAACATTGAAAATTTTCGAAAAAATCTCGTTAATATTCAGAAACATTCAAGAAGATTTGTTTGATTAGAAATACATATTCACATCCTGCAGATAAAGCTTTTTGTAATACATATTTGGCGTACTATATAATCTATATACATGTACATTAATATCCAAATTTAGTTATTTTAACATCTCAAATTATTTGTTGATATTTCGGATGCATTTTTAAGTGTACAATGACAAACATCCCTAACACTGCTATAAGAACTAACGTTGTTCTATCTAAGTAAGTAACTGTTGTTTTGTTTTTGTATTATATCGACATGTATATCATTACAGTTAAACAAAAATACAAATATGTCTCAGACACAATAATATACATCTGACATAATGGGTCTATACGTTGCTTTCACAACCATTTAGGGTACCTTTTTATAACCGGGTTTGAACTAAGAAATGTTACAATCAATCTAAGAGTTTAATTCAAAATAAGTAATTTATAATGAAGAATTGAAGGTTTCTATCATTTGTTCGTCAATAAAGAGTAGGGAAGCTGATGAAAAATATCTGCGTACGGTACAGCTTTAAGTTAATATGGAATTTAACTTAATACGGTACAGCTTTAAGTTAATATGGAATAATGGAAATTGATGCAACTGTCGTAAAAGTGAGAGGTTTAGCGCTATAAAACCAGGTTTAATCCACCATTTTCTACATTTGAAAATGCCTGTACCAAGTCAGGAATATGACAGTTGTTGTCCATTCGTTTGATGTGTTTTATTATTTGATTTTGCCATTTGATTAGGGACTTTCAGTTTTGAATTTTCCTCGGAGTTTAGTATTTTTGTGATTTTACTTTCTTTTTGCATATAAAAGACAAGAACATGCTGATGCAATATAAATATTAACCCTGCTTTGTACTAGACCTATTGGCTTAGCTGGATCTTTAACGAGATAATTCAAAAAGTAACAACCCGCAGACAGACATATCACCTTCCCCGGACACATTAATCTGACTCCGAGCCAACCAGTCTTTGCTCATACTCCTTTATGTCGCGTGATTAGCGTAGAATCAGCAAATACCAGTTCAAACCCTTTGCTTTGACACGGTTGTGGTTCGAACCCATAACCTCCAGTCCTATAGACAAATACGCTCCCACGTGACAACCGACGGAAGTTTTGATATTTGTGCTTCCAAGTCAAATGAACGAACCACTATCTGTTATTTTTCTTTAACCAATTCTTGGTTTTTTTCTTTTCTTTCAGATAAAAGGAACCACCGACATCCTCCAATTTGTAGCAGACCAACCTCTTGCATTTACTGTGGATTCATTTATATTCGTGGGTACCAATTTTCGTGGATTGAGGAAAACTTACACTTCCGTTGATACTAAATATCGTGGTTTTGCTAAACTCTGCATACACGCCTATGGACCATTTGTAGTTCGTAGGACATTGAAATTGGTACCCACGAAATCCACGAAAATTGGTATCCAACGAATAATAATGAATCCACAGTATATATAACGCCGTTTTAGAGCATAATTATTAGTATACATGTATATGTTTTTTTAGATACTAGTAGTTTACATGTAGGCCTAAACAAAATTTTAAGTGCATTTCTCAAAATGAAGTGGAAAACATGATGTCTTTTGTCAAAAGTGTTCTTGCGTTCGTTTTTGTTAATTTTTATTTTGTCTGATAATAGAATCTCAATGTCCGAGAGTTCTTAACTAAATGCAAATGTTTGTATGCATATCATAAGAAGTTTTAAAATGGTAACAACATTTGTCTACTTTCAAAGAACATCTTTTTATTTTTAATCAATTGAAAATAAATACATAACTGACTATACGGTATTGGTTTTTATATTGTTGAAGTTCGTACTCTGACCCATAGTTGTTAGTTACTGTGCTATCTCTTTTCGAGAGTTGTCTCATTGGCAATCAAACCATATCTCCTTATTTGTATATGTGCCTTTATTTGTTGAATTATATTAAAAATCGGTAAATCTAGATCATGGTTACTATCTAAGTAAACAAGTAATATAAAAAAATAGCAAAATCCAAGAATAGTTTAAAACGGAACGTTCTTTATCAAACGAATGGAAAACAACAGTCATATTTTTAACATGGTACCGACATTTCTGTATCTAGAAAATAGTGGAATTAACCTACATTTATAGCTACATGTAACTAAACCACTTTGATCATGATATACAAGTACAAGTATATGTGCAAAAATATTATACATGTATGATGAAGCGTATGGTGTAATGGATGAGAAGGCACTATAATAGTAATTTAAATTATGATACTTTATGTTAAAAGGCTTTTAATTATATTCTTAATCTAAAAAGAACAATTGGAGGCTTTCAACCTGGAGCTAAAACTCTCAACTATAAGATTTGAACCATAGTTGTCATAATTATGTTGAAGCGTAAAGTGTAATGGATGAGAAGGCATTATATTAATATAAATTATGACGCATTATGTTTACAGTAGTTATAAAAAGCAAACAGGAACATCGGTTGTAATTTATCTACATTTGAAATCCACAGTTATGACTGTCTTGCCATTAAACAAGAAAAAGTGCACACCTAAATTAACCGTTATTTACATATCAGAGCGAACTGGTTACCAGAACTTTGGATATAACATGTATAACAAAACCGGTACGTCATATCTGAGAAAAAGGCAATATATGCCCTCCTTCTTAAAATGTCCTTATCAAGTCAGGAAAATTGCAGTTGTTAATTAGATCTTTCCACTTTTCTGTGGAAACACCTATTGTATTTGTTCTGATTATTATTTTTTTTTCTTCCGCCAAATTTAGAAATTTTTGTTTCGCAATATGTCGCTTAGATATTTCCTACATTGTATCGTACAGTTTATGCGCTTTTAAATTTCACCCTGCTAACCCGAACAAGTTTCTTTGTAAGAGTTATCTCCCTATTTATTGTTTATCATGTGATTGCAGCTCCTTCGTAACAAAAAAAGATATCGACAAAATTCTTTTTACAAATAGTTCGTTACATCTTCAGGAATGTTAGGCTAATTGGATCGAAGCTATCCAGTGAGAGATATAGGAGTTATTCGCCTTTACCAAAAAAATTTGTCGCTATGTTTTTGAAACACATGATTCGTAAGCCGTATAAAAAAAATGACCAAAATGTTAGTCGCGACATGATATAACTGGAAAGTTTTTATTGAAATTGTACGCATCATTGTTTTAGGGGTCCCATGCCACTGAAACGGTAAAACGAACAAAATGAACTCATTATAGCCTTAAACTTTGCAGCTATCATGATGTATACATGCATCTTATCGTAATTTAGCAACCAAGGTCCATCATCCTCCACTCCCCCCCCCCTTTCTTTTTTTCTTTCTATTTGGAGGAATCCCATTTCGCCTTGAAGTTAAGTTTTGTACATTTTACTGTAAAAATGCAATTCTTCTTATAAACAAACTTCTTATATAGAAATTCATCCTTGCAAATATCTGCTCCAATTCATGTGTTTTCTGAAATAAATCGATGAACGATTTGTTAAAATACTAAAATAACAGCATTATGTTTGTGTGAATGTATTGAATGACAAAAGTTAACCTGTAAAATATAAAATGAATCAAGAAAAAAAGTTCCCGATCGGCGCGGTCCGCTAGATTGAGAAATATAATTCAATGACTGAGGAATTGCTCCCAAATTCGTAAATATTGCTAAATTCCTACAATCAAATTTCTAAACATGCATTAAAACACAAATATGTGCTCCCGTAAACATGTGTACGTAAGATGCATGCATGATCCGTCATCAATGACCTGTAAATAATAACACCAATAGTGATCGTGCTTCTCCGATCGATACACATGTGCCCTGTTCAACGGTCTCCCCTGAAAAGAAATTAATATTCTAAACTCCAGACATATATACTTGAGCGTCACGTGACTTCAAAACAACCTCGCGCGCGCGGACCTAAAATTAGAATAAAACATTCCATATTTAAATATAGAAAGTGAAAATTCCAAGACAAAATGTTACTCAGTTTTTTCCTACAAGTTCAAACAAAATGCACACACAACACATAAAAGAAACCATGAAGTACGAGTTCCAATAGAAAATAGAGTAAATTTAAAACAAAAGAAGATGTAAGGACTTTTAGTCATTAGGATATCCCATTTTTGCTGAAAATACTGAAAAAATTGTCCCAATTGTTTCCGGCTTTTCAAAAGACTATCATAATTCAAATTTGAAGATACGTTTCTAACCTTTGCTCCGGTCATAGACACAAAACCTAGCAACATGGCAACATTTATTGTACAACTATGAAAAAATGTTTAGATATGTTCAGCAAAATGCTATACAAACTTTTAGCCAGCAATTGTATATTGTTGCCCTACAAGAAAATTGGTCTATTGTAAACGTTATTTACTCCCACATTATAAGAATAGAAAGATATCATGGGCTTTCCTCTTTTATATATCAACAGTTGGTTTCAGCTGAGCTATATGACTTACATTTTGACTCTGCAATTTATGCTCGAAATACAGTAACGGATTCTAATTTCCGAACAGTTTAATTGTGGTGTTTCAGAATTAACATTGCCATTTGAGGCTCTCATGGTTCCTTTATTCAAAACATTTTTCAATTGACGCATATACATAAATTGTATAAACAGTATTGAACCAAACGTATGGAAGACGTTCATTGACAGCCCAATTAATTATTTTGTCTCATCCAACTGAGCACATTGAAATATTTTTTTACTATTTTTAAAAACCATGCATGTGTTTGAAGAATTTAGAACACATACCGGTTTTCTTCGAGGGACCTATGTTATAGGAGATTCTTCAAGGTCTTTTTCTTACATGCAAGGGTAAAGAGCTTGAAATAAAAGCTGTGTATGCGACACATAAAATTTGGGAAAATTATTGTACAAATTTACTACTGTATATAACTCATGGAGTGTGGATACCACTTTGACTGTTCGGAATGTTCAAACTCAAGGATAAATAATGAGAAGCACGGTGTTCGAAAAATGTTGTGCACTTTGCACACTTTGCATGTTAATTCACCCTTGCAGCAACTTTTTCTGGGGGTCCATAGCAGGCTGCTGATGTCACAATTCCTACCCGTACAATCTCAATGTTCATCACAGAAACATGTAAGCTAACCAACAGCACTTCATTTAAACGATCTTATTCAGTTACTTAGTGAAATATTTGCCGCTGGAAACCAGTATATAATTAAACAGAAACATAATTATCTTCGATTCTTTTTAAGAAACTGTAAAGGTCAGCAATATATCTTTAAATGTACATGGATTGTAAAAAATATCAATTGAAAGCAATTTCCTGTTTCGTCTTTGCATTGTACTTGTTGTTCATCTGAATTTCAATAAAAATGGGCATTTGGTGATTACATTTTTTTCTAACTGACTCAAAATGAATAGCTATTATTTACTTTTTCATTAAAGCAGTAATTTCTTACCTATTTCACAATTCAGATATTATTTTCTGACTTGTTATAACCCCTCGTGAAATTTGTAAACACTAATGAAAATCTCAATTACCTAACTTTGACCTCAAATTGTAAAAAAATTGCACTACTTTTCGACTCTACGACCAGGCAAAAATTAAAGTTTAAACATTCCTCTAAACAAAAAATCTTAATTTAGCCTGCAGGTATGGTGGTCCATTAAATTTGAAAATTTGTTGGCTTGGTCACTCCATTAATCACCCAATGGTATGTCACAATATGCTTAAAAACTTCAATCATTACCTGATGATAAATAAGCATCAACTGGCATACACATCCATCTGTACCACACTTGTAGCAGTATTAAAAAAAAATATTAATTAATTTGATGAAAGGTTTCCTATCAAGTACAGCTTAAACAAAATAAATTTTTGGAGCATTTTTAAAACTTAGCTCACATTGTCCATTAATAGATAAATAAATAAAATGCTTGGTGTAGTTGGATATGCCTTATCTAACTATGTATTAAGATGTTAGATATTGGACCATAATACATGTAATAGGTAAAAGACAAATTTTAGATTTCTCAGTTCTTTGACCACATTCAACGTGTCAAAAACCTATCCTGTTTCAAATTGGTCAATATCCCCAATGGCCTCGAAGTAAGGTACTCAACTATGAATAGAAATGAAAAAAAACCTGTATGTTATTGGACATGATGCTATTTTTACTAAATGACCGAGTTTAATCATTTGTGCTTTTCTGAGGAGCAGAAGCTTGTAGGAGTTAAATGTTTGTAAATAACTGAATTTCCAGATATTTTAACTGTGTGAAAATAGGGACTTTCAGGGTTGCCTAATTTGTGAAAAAGTTAATCTAATTTCGTACTCCGTAAAATTTAACCACATCTGTGAAAATGTCTCAGCTTCGAAACTAGCCATCATACATATCCAAGTTTACGATATGGGCAAAGGAATTGAGGAAAAGGCTTCCATTACTGCCTACCAGAAATGAAGTACGTATTTTCCCAGATATCAGATTCCAAATTCAAAGTTGTATCAAGCCTGAATGTAATGTACCGTGTCCATACTTTCCCCTACTCTTCAGGGTTTGACCTCTGCGGTCGTATCAAGCTGCGCACCGCAGAGCATTTTAGTTTAAATGAAAACTACTTTTTTAGCATTTTAACATAAATCCATTACTGTTGTTGACTATACCATTGAGCTGGCATCCTATGGTAGCAAGGGACATTAAGTTTTCGTGTCTGTGGATCTTTTGGTCTGTTTATCTGTCCCTTTTTATGACCCGCGATGGTGGCATTAAGGTTGACTCTTCTCCGTACGTATGTACGTCCCAAAGTGGTTTCTGTTCTCTATCTTAAGTTTACCCCAACAAAATGTTATGAAATTTATACACAATGCTTATTACCTCTAAAACAGACCATGTTCAAATTATTGTGGTGGTTCTTTAACAGTTCTTGAGTTATGACCATTTATCATCAGAAAAATTGTTGACTTTGTAATTTTTGCACTCATTATTTGATCAATCAAATGTTATGAAACTTATACCCAATGCTTTTTTCCACTATCACAGATCAACTTTGAATTTGGGTGGCTTCTCTTTCACAGGTTCCTAGTTATATCCCTTTAAAAACGGAAAAATTGATGAATATGCATTGTCTGCTCTATAACTTAAATTTGCCTCACAAAATGTAATGAGATTTATACGCAATGCTTATTTCCATCAAAAACACAGAAATTTGGTGGCATCATTTTCACTTTTCTCAAGTTATGTTCCTTTGTAAATGGAAAAATACTGAATTCAATGTCGATAGGTTTGAATGAGTAAATTAACAAAATTACAAGCGGGGGCATATGTCCAATGGACACATTCTTCTCTTATTTGGATAGTTTAAGTTAGAAATAGCTAAAGTGTTGCCTAAAGTAGATGAAGTCATGAAGTTGTGGTCACATCAATTTGAAATTTAGTACACTTGTGAAATTTCTAAAATGCATGGCAAGTAAGGGTATTCAGTCAAACTGCAGAGACCATTGAACATATAGCAATGTGAAAGTTCTAGAATAGCAATTAGTTGTGTCCTATAGACACATTCAATTAGGGAGAGTCGTGGGACGCTCACTATATATTTTAGACCTATTGCAGCATAATGACACATTGCAATTTCTACTTCTCTGGAATTATTTGACAAAAAGCTTTTAAACATTATAGGACAGTGTGTAATCAAGTGTAATTTGAACATACTTTACATTTTGATTTGACAATTTTGAGGGAAATTATTGTTATTTGACCTTGCAATTGTATGGGCAGTTTCTAGCACCTTTTTAATCTGTTTTTCTTAGACATGTTTTTCAAAAGGCTACACATAACATTTAATACTTATTAAATTTTTTTTTTTTTTTATTATGTGAATTGGATTATAAAGGGGCGGAAGGACCTGTTTCGGTATGTCAGGATTAGAACTTTTGTTTTGAGTGAATTCAGCATTGGGCTTTTATTTTCGTGGGGATTCGGGACTAACCCATATTGGGACTCAGGAATTAGTAATTAAATTTTCGGGATCCTGGAAAGTATATTTGTTTTCCTATGAACTTTGGATGACACCACCTCCTACCACCCGTCATCATACTATACCACCAATTAAGTATGACAGATGTTTAATAAGAAATGGGTCTTCTTTGATTAATTTGGTCTATTGCGGCATCATGAAACATTTTGAAAACTAATTTTTTGAAAACGTTTGCATTTTTTTTTAACCATTTTGATTTGCTGTGTATGATTATATGATCTGTAGAATATATGTTGTTAATTATAATATTTGTTGCTTTTTTAATTTTTTTAATTGGTAGTACACCATTATCATAACCACCAACATGAACATGACACGTACGTCCAAGTTGCAGACGAAAATGTTATACGTATATTTAAGTACTAATGAGGTCGATTTTGATTTCGCCACATATTTTCTTTTAGATAATAATTTGACATGTCGTAGCTATGGAGTGAGTCGCAATGTTGACTTGCTAAAGTTCATCAATGTGAGAATAATGCAATTCTTATGTACACCGGAAAATTAAAACTTCCGCAAAACTCTATTTTAATGCAATAGTATTTGAATTTGGAGCGTACACATATGGACTAAAATTTAGGTTGAGAGTTTTCATTCGTGTGACGATATATTTTAAAATGAAGTTAATGCACCAAATGCTTTTATGAAATTTTACATAATTTAGAATTATTTCAATTTCGTAATTTTCTCAAAGCTTTGATTATGTTGATGCATTAATTATTTGTGTTATGTATATATTAGTTGTGTTATGCATTCAAATAAGAATATTGATTCCGTGTTTTTTTTCAATTTAAATTCAAGTGCGGCAACATTGATATTTGTGTTTGCACATAGTTACAATACATGTGGATTTGCAGGGGGCTAAATTGTTACAGCCATTGATACGTACATCTGTGAGTCTGCGCCAAGTATATATATATATATCGTAAATTTTAACATGGTGTTGTTTACAAAGAGAAAGAAGCACGTCATATTAGAATTTGGAATACAACTTTAACAAGGGCTTCAAATGTGTAAGACACAACTATTCCAAGTTTTACCTCAACATCACTTTTTTGCTCAATCTACTTTATATCCATCATGTCTATTCATACTCAATGTTTGTCGATACTTTGAATTGTTCAACTTGTTGAAATGAATGAACTGCGTTACATCTCTCCCTGACTGCTGAACAAATTGATTTCATATTTGGTCAGCAGCACAACCATAATGCGTTGGTTATTTGTCATTGAAACAAAAAATAAAAGACTAAAACAGAATCTTTTTGAGGTCAATATATATATATGTATGTTTAACCCCGCCGCATTTTTGCGCCTGTCCCAAGTCAGGAGCCTCTGGCTTTTGTAAGTCTTGTATGTTTTTAAATTTTAGTTCATTTATATGTTTTGGAGTTTAGGGTGACGTCCATTTTCACTGACTTAGTACACAATTTTATTTAGGGGCAAGCTGAGGACCACTTCCGGTTGCGAGATTTTCTCGCTGCGTTGAAGACCCATTGGTGGCCTTCGGCTGTTGTGTGCTCTTTGGTCGGGTTGTTGTCTCTTTGACATATTCCCAATTTCCATTCTCAATTTTATGTCTGTATAATATATTAAACCCAAAATATCACAGGATCTACATAAAACAGAGTTGATGAATTGAAATATCTAGTGGAATATGAGCTGCTGACCCGTCTGGAGCAACAGAGTTCGACTCTTTTGTTCGGTGAGATTCATTTTGAACAATCATATTTTTTTCTGTGTACTGTTTTATGTACTTGTTTGTCTTTTTTTCTAAACCCAAATTTATCTTAAAGTAGATGGGAGAGGGGGGGGGGGTCTAAATTAAAATCCATAGATTTTTTTTAATTTAATAATTTGTCAAAATGTAGTTTATATCATGCTTTTTTCAAAAATATAATAAAAAGTATAGGTCATCGGCCTTTTTTTCACGCTGCAGGTTGTGCAAAATTGTCAAATGTTCTCTAGATTATGCATGGAAACCCCAATTTTGTGTGATAAAAAGAAAACTACATAATAGAATTTTGAAATAAGGTATACGAAGATATCTTTAATAATATGATTTCAAATACGAAAAAAGAAAAAAATTGGGTCACCGGACTCGTTTTCTTGCTAGATAATAAAAAGATAAATTCATAACACATTATTTTATAAAAGTTAATTTATCTGCGTTATCTCCCCTTATATCTGAGTTATCTACCCTTATGTGGCAAAGTTGAAAAAAAATTAATCTAACAAAAATGTTCTGTTTTTTGTGCCTTTTAAAATCCCACGAAAATATGAATAAAAAAAATTCACGATTGTTGTATATAATTAACTATTTCAAATTTCTTTACATATTATCCTTATGTTGAAATTATTCATACATATTATGTGAGATATGATTAATGCAGTTTATTTCTTTTCCCTAAGAAATTAAGTATCAAACAATAACCACCCCTCCCCCCTCCCCCCTCCCCCCCAAAAAAACGCACAAAGATTAATAGTTGGTGCCTTAAAGGGCCTTTTCAATGTAAAAATAAAATGCGGTCACTGTAATTTAGTGTAATTAGTTGTAGGCAAAAGGTAAAAAACAACCCTAACTATTCGTGAATTTGAAGACCAATTGCAGTAAATCCACTATTATTTTTCAATGACTATTTCAAAGAATTTATGTTGAGATCTCATTTTATAATATTTTTGTGAAAATTGGTAACCTCGTTTATTATTTTCTTTATAAATATATACTGCTATGGTTACTATGCCTTCAGTTAATGATTATCTTTTTAAATAGGCCTCATGATTAATATAGGCCTACCGTGATAAAATTCTTATTAAAAATTAACGTTTATTCAATATTGAATCAACGTTCCAATTTCAACGTTGAAATGATCAACGTTAATTCAACGTTGAATATTTGTTTATTACTCAACGTTAAAAATGTAACGTTGTTTCAACGTTGAATACACGTTGATCAACATTTCAACCTCATTTCAACATTTATTCAACGTCGAGTGCCTGCTGCGTTAATACCAAACAGAAAACAATAATCTTGCGGAAAAGATGGTATACCGCAACCATGAGGTGCAAAAATTTGTACGCCATATCCGGATTTCGACAATTAATGTCTCTTCAGTGATGTTACGAATCGAAACGGTATTTAGAAGGCCAAATAATTTACCTCAATTTAGGATAGACTCTTGAATTTTGAAAAGTCGAAATAGGATGAACGGATCATATAAACCCAAAGGCCAATATAATACAAGCCCAAACGAAAAAAATATAAACAAGTCTAAATTGAAAACAACTTTCAAACCTATGATTGCGTTAGATAAAAACCGCAATTTTTATTCGTGTGCATGCAAAACAAATTTCTTGGTAGAGGGGTTTAAATACAGCACAAACAACATTTTCCAAACGACAAAAAAAGTGAAAAAAATATATTTTAACAAAACGCATTTGACTAACAGGTCGAATAACGGATTTTCTTAAACCCTGCTGTCTGCCATTGCAATTTCCAAAAAAACGGATCACAAGATGTAACAAAATTGATCTTTATTATTAATTTAATATCAAACAGAAAGCATTAAACTTGCGGAAAATATGGTATACCGCAAACATGAGGTGCAAAAATTTGTACACAATATCCGGATTTCGACAATTAATTCTCTTCAGTGATGTTAGGAATCGAAACGCCATTTGGAAGGCCATATAATTTACCTCAATTTAGAATAGAGTCTTGAATTTGAAGAGTCGAAATAGGATGAACGGATCATATAAACCCGAAGGCAAATATAATACAAGCCCAAACGAAAAAATATAAATAAGTCTATATTGAAAACAACGTTCAAACCTATGATTGCATGGATATATATATGTGTAGCCTTATGACTCTTTTCATACAAAATATATGTTGTGACTTTTCTTCATGTTTGAATTGTTTTACATTTGTCATTTCTGGGCCTTTTTATAGCTGACTATGTAGTATGGGTTTTGCTCATTGTTGAAGGCTGTACAGTGACCTACATTGTATAGTTGTTAACTAATATATGTTATTTGGTCTCCGGTCAGTCAGGAGTACTACTTGTATAAGTTATTTTTAATTACTTGCAGAAATCAATAATAATATACTTATATCAGTAAATTTGTAAGATACTTATACAAGTGTATTTTATTTACTTGTAAAGGTAAATTATTTTAATGACTTATAGTTATGGTCCTTAGACATTTAGATTGTTTACTTATACAGGTAAACAAGTTGCTTTCTTAAAAAAAAAAGAAAAGCAATACGTGAACCCGAGACAGCTGACTTGTCACCAAAAACATGTTGCTGATTTTTTGGCTTTAGATTTGAAATAATTGACTGAATAGAATAAGGTACTGATGATGTTAAAACACATCCTATTCAATTCTTAGTTTCTGCAAACTGAATGTCTAAAGCAAATTGGACAGACCAATTGCAATATAAATTCAAGCACTCAGTTTTCTAAAATAATCTGGATGTATTTATTTCATCTGTCATATCTTCGTATTTTGTTTCCTTAATGGCTTCAATTATTCTTATAATCATTATTAAAGCTGTCGTCTTTACTCATGGTAGATTCTGTATATAGAGAAATAGAAAGTCCAATTTCCATGTGAAGTGTAACTCTGTGGCATGCAACTTATAAGACGGTTTTGTATTTTGTTTTTGAGAGTAACACACCAACTCCATTGGGATCTCTTATATACTGACAATTATTTTGGTCTTTTAAAAAATCTCAAATTTTAAGGATTTCCTGAAGTTACTTTAATCATTCAAAATATTCTAAAGAAAAAAAATAGTTCTGAAGAAGTTTAATGAATACCTGAATATGCTCTCTCAAAAAAAAACCAATTAGTATAAAAAAAGATATGTACCCTATATAGATATCTAAAATTGTATAGATACCAGGATTAAAATGTTGTACGCCTGACGTGCATTCCGTCTACAGAAGACTCACCAGTGACGCTCGAATAAAAAATATCAAAAAGGCCAAATAAAGCACGAAGTTGAAGAGCATTGAAAACCAAAAAATGTCAAAACAAAGGTTTTGCCAAATACATCTACGGTAATCTATTCACTCCTTGGGATTAAAATCTTTAGTATTTCGAACATTTCAAAGTTTGTAATAAGACAGTCACTCAAAAAATAAGAAAAAGAAAAGAGAAACAGCTAGAGGTCAGAATACCGTAACTTATGATGACCATGATTCAACGTCACATGTCCAGCTCTTACTGCCGTGTCCTGAATTTAGATAAGAAAGCCAAAAATTTACATTCCGCGAGTGAAATTAATATTTATGTATGCACGTGCTTTTCTTGCGCAGCGCAAGCAATAGTAATTGGAAAGCATACGCACTGATACTCTGGATTATAATACGCATTTGCGTCATCACGTTTATTCATTCTAGGCTTAAATCTAATGCTAGTTGAATTCGGATATCAAACTTCCTATCTCAAGTGTTTTGACTCCGGATTCATGGGCATTTAATCCGAGATTTTTGTAAACGCAAAACTATGTAATATAATGTAAATAAACCAAGAAGGGTGTATGATAGCTGGTCAACACAATGAATACACAATTTTCAAAATCGCACCATATTGAAAAGATTAAGATGCTATAAGATCAAACTATTAAAAACAAATCAAAAAGAATTGAAATTTAATCAATATACATTCCTGTTAATGAATCATTTCCGAAATTTTTTAAATGTAATATCAATAATAATAAACATCAAGTATTTACTGATGTATATTTTATATATTAAATCGATATCATCTTCAAGTCTATATATTTCCATTATATGAATATATTGCTATACAAAATATAAACAGATACTTATTAAACCATACTAAAACGAAATTGAATAATTAACGTAGTAATTAAATGATTATTGTAAAATAGTTTGATACATTTTTTTGTGAAATGCAAGGATTTAAAATTGTTATGAAGTATTTTTTTTATTCACTAAAATTTATATTCAACTAACTTCTGTGTACGCATCCCTGATAATTGGTGCTCATAAGTTGCATAACATTTTCATAATGTATTTACTGTTCAGAAATGTCGGACATAATATAATATTATATATTATATTCTATTGATGACGAATTAAAAAAAAAAGTCTTAGTTTATACTTAATAATGCTAATGAATATTTTCTTGGTCTGCTAGTGTATCTAAATGAAATTAAATATTTTGACAGAAATATCGTTGAGTTTAATTATAATTATGCTTTCCGACCTAAGATAAATATTTATAACAGAAATATCGTTTTGTTAATTTTCTTCAAGCTTGCTTTTGCGTCTGGCGCAAATACAAAATTTCAATCCTGGTATATATGATGAGTTTATTCATTTACATAATGTCACGTGGTAACCGTTTAGAAATAATCAGTTTAATCTGAGACATAATATATTAGTATAGTATTCCAAGGTTTATTGTCACAGTGCTCAATACACAATAGCACGTTGTACTAAATACTACAACTGTCAAAACTCTAAAAACGTTGTAACAAACATTTTTTGACTCCATCAACGTCTGAGAAGTTAACACAAAACAAACAAATTTCAACTGTCCCAACTATAAAAAGGTTGGGTTAAACATTATACAACTGCCACAACTTTTGAAAAGACTGTAACAAATAGTTTTTGTCTGTGACAACGCCGTAAACCACTGCAACAGTCATAAAATGACTGTGGGTTGCAATGTTTGTTTTTTACAAAATGAATTTAGCATGGAACATCTGAAATAAGTGACATAACTGCTCTATGATAAGTGGTATTCAAATATAAAAAATGCAGTACAGACAACGATATAATGGTGTAGGATTGTCATGATGTTGTACAAGCCTGAGTACAATGCGGTTGATTTTGAACTACTACATAACTTTAAATAGATTGTCTATAACAGATGATTCGCGAGTGTGTTACTACTGAATACATATTTTTATATTTATTTTAGGAATCACTAATTTGAGGGATTCATAGCCTTGTATAGTTTATGATTTTTGTAGAATGAGAGACCTTTTGTGTTCAGTTTTTGCTACTCATCTAATTTGTCTTTCTTATATATGTTGTTTAATAAATAATATTAAATATCGTAAACGTTCATTCAAGTATATGTAAAAGAGCAATTACTACAACACATGAATAAATTAATAGTTTTGTCATGTTAATACGTTCTACATGTTGACTTAATGATTATTTCGTTCGCTGTTTCTGTCGTTTCCTTTTTAACTATAATTTAGAATTGCTCCTACATTTGTATGTTATCTTCGTCTTTTTTGAAAACACATGATAACGTACTTTTTATGTTGACTATATCTAACATTGTTTAATTTTTGGTTTGATTAACCATTCATGTTGAAATGATCTGCTTCCTTGTATATTTAATTCTATGGTGTTCTCTTTGTTTTCCCGTATCGTTTAGGCCATTTACAACTCACGGAAAGGGTGAATTTAATTTGTTTCGACATAGGACTAAACCTATAGAGGTATGAAATACATGAATAAATATAGAACAAAATAAATAGCAAAAAATCATTGTAAATAATAATATACTGGAAAAAAGAGTCAGTATGATTTTAACAGCTTATAATAAACTGACAAAATAATTTGTTGATTCATGGTCAGTTATTTTTTAAATGTTAACCTTATAAGCTGCTGTTTATTCACTGTTGTTTTGACAATTCGTTTGCAGTCAATAACATGAATAAGGATATGTTTAAAAACATACTAAATTTTCTCGAGATGTACTGAAAGTACTGGATTGAGTGCGAACCAAATGTCTAAACCGTACTAAATTTACCACAAAAAATATCGGATAAATAACTAAAACTCTTTATAAATCTAATTTATATACTAGAGCGACAAGTGTCATGTTGATCACCGGATTCATTGTTGCTGTCTGTGTTCTTTTATAAAATGTATGTCCACTTTTTAAATGTCATTATGTTACCTTTTGTGCTTGAATCCTTGTCTTATCTTACCGGTCACATGTTCTATCATATTATCAGTTTCTTATCACTTTACCAATTGTTAAAGACGTTTCCAATTACTAGTGATTTCAAACAAAATATTAGTATGCAATGGCGTAGGCTGAAAGTGAGTTAATTACTCAGTAATAAGATATAGATAACTTATTTCTCAGTGAGGTATATGTAGATATAATAGACTTTCAATGCTTCATGTGAACTTACTTTCTTCTAACTAATCACGTTTTTATTTATTTTAAAAAATGGCCGGATAAATGTTAATTGTACCCCTTTAGTATGTATTTTTTTCAATATCAAACATTTCAACACCTTCCCCCTTTTCCCACCCCCTCAATTTATGATCCAGATTTTTATGTGTATCTTGTCAGTTTGTCAGTTTGTTTTTCACAGTACTTACACTACAATGTATATCAATACGTTGTATATTTAAGCTGGGGCTTGTGATGTTAAAAATAGATGGTTTAATTTTGTAATAATGAGAGTAATTAGCTCTAGTAACATGATAATTAGAGTTATTTTGCCTACTGGTGTAATTGATTGTGAAGACAAACTAATGTTTATATATTCATTTTCTTTTATTCATGGATGGATAATAAAACTAAACTTTTATGCGTGGCAAGTTGGCCGAAAATTTTATACCTAGTTAAGTTAATCTAGTGACAGTCCTATCCACCTTTTACACACACAATGTCATTGTCACAATAACTGTTTTTTTTTATTGCTCTCCACATACATTTTTTATTGCTTATCCACATCACCTTTGTCTGTTTCATGAATATATGGAGATCAGAAATGTTTATATATTTTTGCAATTAGCGCAGAGATGTATCTAGAGATTTAGGAGTACCGGCAAATATTACCGATATGTCATCTTGCGTATTGAGAAATTTCAAATGCTGTATTACATGTATTATCAGTTGTAGTTCCCCTAATTTGTTCGTTAAAAAAGGAAATGTTGTATCTTTGCCTTTCAGATAACTTTCAATAAGAGTTCAAATGACGTGGACACATGACTTTTTTTTTTACTTAAATTACAGAATGTATGAACATATCTATATCTTGCTGAGGCTTAATTCATACAACGGCTTTTGAAAAGAACTAAACATTACAGTACACACCAATACATAGTATGATGAATCACCAGCAACCTATATGTCGGACATATTATATTTATGTATGTATTAGTGGTCATACTGACTGGAGTGCAGGTGAAATTTGATATTGCTACCTGTTTAACCAATAAACAGGTGGTCATCGAGGTATTAAATTCACTTCCACAGGTTGAAAATTATGTTTCATAATTTTGTCAACTGTGTCGGTTCTTTTTTCGTCATTGGCTTCTGAATATTTAGCTTTGAGCCTACCTGATGAAGTTAAATCCAGAAAAGCGCGTCGGATGCTTACAATATATAAGTTGGTTTTTGTATTATTTTTTGTACCTGCAAAGTTACCTATCAACCTTCTTTCACAGGTAAACTTTAATCCAGACGTCAGAGCTATTGTGTATTCATGACATACCATTGATATGGTCATATATTTTTTGTGGTTACATATCTCTTTTTCCTGCAAATATGTATTTGATTTTATTTTTATGGCAAGTGATGCATGCATATCAGAGAACGCTTACCAAAAATGACGAACCCGGTCTCTTTTTATTTTATTGGTTTGTGTTGTTTATGTGTTGTGTTGTTTTGTTCTGTTTTTTTGTTATTTTGTTTGTTTGCTTAATTGATATAACAAATATGATCATCGGTAAACAACAGTTGTCTTCATTAACCTGTATTCTTTATTTGCTATCTGTTTGATTGTTTTTCCATGAGTAGAGTTCCCGGAACCCAAAGCCTGTTTATAGCAAGAAGTAGAACGGAAAAATGAAAACTGAAGTTTTGTATTGCTCATGTTACAACAAGTCTGTTATATCGGATATACAAAACGAAGACACTGCAGACTGCACATGGAAGAAAAGCTTACCTTTATGCAAACCCATGAATTGGAAGGACAATAAATGTCGCAATAACGGCAGAACAAAGCGTGAAATTACAGATGATTTTGAATTTGATGTTCCGATTGATGTTGTCAAGTATGAAAAGAGTCCACAGGTGAAACATTTTTTTAGGGAACAATTTACATTTACCATTGCTAATATAATTGTTATACTAATTTCTGTTTTCATTCTCAGACTCCTTTGATATATCTTATCCTGTTACATCTTATCTGAAATATCATTTCTATTTTTTTTGTTAATATCCTTCTTTCAACACATTACCATGCGTTTAAATTATGTGGGTTATTGATGTTATAAAACAGAAAAAAATGATAAGGTTTATATTTAGTTACTTATATTCGAAAATAAAAAAAAAGTCTGAAAAAATCTTCAGAATAAAATCCTTAAGGTGTTTATAAAACCTTTGTCTGACAGATAACAGTATTTATAGTTTTGAAGTTGACCTCACATATTTGGATTTAGGCTGCAACCTTCTTGACTTTCATGCAAACTGCAAACACTGCGAAAATATCCTCATTTTGTGATCTTGTTATAAATATTTAAATTAGAGCAACATAATTGGTTTTTTTTTATATCAATATTCGTAAAATATTTTTTTGGGTAAAGTTTTTTTATCATATATATTTGTCCATAAATATGTGTAAAATTGATATGTTTGGTCAATTTAATAAACTGACAAAACCGACACCAGCAATGAGCTTTGCAAACCAAATTGGTCAGATTAATTACTCTATTTATCTATCAATTGAGAGTATATTGCATTGATATAGTTGGAAAACAAAGGTAAAAATATCATCGGAATAAGTTTTGCAAAATTGTAAAAATAATTTCATCAGTCAAGTTTCACTGACTACAATAGGAAATACAACTGGTAGGGCATTGACATCATCAACATGAATGCGCTAAAAAAAACTTACATTAATATAATCTAACAAAAGGTTTAATATACATCTATTTTAAATTAACTTGAAACCCTACACAAAATGTATCCACAACAATAGCTCAGAAGACTAAGTTGTCATTTATAGATCAATGACATTTCATATTAAACAATTATCATTAGTCCTTTTTTCAGATCTTCGAATGGAAGAATGGTTGGACTGAGCAAAAGGCAGTCAATGCCTGTGAATCATATTTCACAAAAACAAAACTGTTTACACTATGCAGCAAACTAACCCATACTAGTGATGTCGATAAGACGACATGTGTAGCCGATATATTCCCCTATTCGTTTACAGTGTTTAATTGAACCAAATACTGATAAATCATACATATCAAGGTCCGTTACACAACGTGTCCGCTTGAACGCACAATTTCAGACCATCAACCGTGGAGTTAAATCATTTAAATGTGATGCGATATCCAATCAAAATCAACATTGCAAACAAATTTTCATAAGAATCACAAACATTCTTATGGAAACCTGCAACTAGTGTTATCTTCTTATATCTGCTTGTTTTTGAAATATCATGGAATACCTGTTGAGCTCATACAGTCATACTTTAAAAGCGTACTTTAATTATTCTATCTGTTCGATTTAGATATCTGGTTCCGATGTTTTTTATCAGCGTCATTAGATTCAATGAAAGCATCTTGTTTAAATGAAATCAGAATGAATACAACTTTTTGGAAACCAAAACCAAAGCTTCAAACAACTACTGCACGCAACATTCAGCTAGACAGAAAAACACAATCAACCACAACATCAACAACTACAAGCAACTTGGAAATCGACATATCTATTCTGGATATAGCAGAAACAGTTTTAAACAATGATTGTCCGAACGATTGTTCTGAATCAGGGATATGTCAGCAAGGTAAATCCATGGTTTATTTTACAAAAAACAACGCGATTAAGTTTCAAACCGCTATTTAAATAACGTAAAAAAGCAAAAACATATAACAATTGTATCTCCGCTCACAAATTAGAAAACAAAACAAGAGAAAAATGTACATGCATACAAAAAAGACATACATGTACACAAATGTCAGAGAGCGTTCATGTTTAACCATTTTTTATCAACAAGAAAGGAAATGCTATCACGAGAAAAAACCGAACAAAATTGAAACATTTGGTATAAATTGACAGCGAAAACATTAAAAAATACCAAGGAGGAAATAAATCAACTTCAAAACGAATTTTTCGATTAGAGAAATAATCGTATACGTATTTTCACCAATCTCAGTATACATCTAATATGTTATTCCGATATGATGTTCCTCAAACATCAGTGGTAAAATACGAGTAAATTGGTTGTCAGCTTATCTGCAACGTCATGATTTATTACGGTTGTTCTAATCATATTCCCATGTCATCAGCTTTTTATGAGTATGGTTCCCAATCGGTGTAAATTAAGTCATTGAACGATCGACTTTAACTGTGGCGCAAGAACTTAATCAGCGATGGGAAAGTGCACGAATGAGAAAATCGTTAAAAAAATTGGACACATGACCAAACGATGATACGAGCTTGTAAAAAGCCCATAGTTCTAAATAAAAGAAATATTTATTAATTTTGTTCAGTAATCAGTGATAAGTAAACCAATGAATTTGATATAGGTCTAACATATTTATGTGTGGTTTGCATACACAAATCGGAGAAACGAATAGTTGTTGGAGACGATACACATCAACCTCATTAGTTTGACAGTGATTTTTGTGTATAAAAAAGATCGATTTCTCTTTTTCCGACAGAGACACATACACTTATCACATTTTCATGATCGTTTCACTTCATCCAAACTTGTCTACGTATGTGCATGTAACTAATTCAGTTTTCGTCGTCTTGTACGTCGATATCAATTGTGTGTTCAATGAAGAACACAGCTAAAAATTGCTTTCGTCTAGAGCGCTTCTATCCAACAGATTTGTCGTCTTTGTATTATTAGAATTAAAATATTTAAGAGGCTTACATTTATATTGATTGCACGTTCCAAGATAAGGTCACTACAATACATAGGAAAACAAAAGAAAAACAGGATATAAATCGTAAGATTTTTTGTAGAATTTAAATGTAATTATAAGAATTTAATGCCTCTCTTTGCAATTTAATAACGTTGTTAACGCGTTGATTTTGCGCACCTTTTGAGAACCTGTAATAAAAATCTATTTTTTGTTTTTTATAATACTATAATTAAAATAAATGATTAGATACTTTTACATAACGATCCTGCTGTGCGTTATATTATGAGAAAATACAGATTACAACGCAAGGTTAACATATTCATAAATACACGTACTAGTAATTTAAAAAGGAATGTTAAATAATTAGCACAGCAATCGAAAACAAAATTCATAGTAGACAAAAAATAAAGGCAACAGTAGTATACCGCGGTTCAAAAGTCATAAATCGACTGAGAGAAAACAAATCCGGGTTACAAACTAAAACCGAGGGAAAGACATCAGCTATAAGAGGAAAACAACGATACAACAGAAACACTGAATTGCAACAAAAAACAAACGACAATGCAACGCACACAGAAATCAACTATAAGATAACAACTGCCATTTTCCTGACTTGGTACAGGACATTTTAAGAAAAAATGGTGGGTTGAACCTGGTTTTATGGCTAGCCAAACCTCGAGCTTTTATGGCAATGTTAAATATACCACTAAAATGACAACATTACATGACAGGAATACAGTACAAATAAATGCAAGAACATTCAGGACAGAGAAATACACAAATAAACAATACAATAGTACATTTCGACTTACTAACAACAGAATAAAAACGAACACGTAAAACAACCCAAAACAGCACAACAGAACCACGAACTGTCCGCCACGTGACTGTATCAACGCCACATATATCAAATATCCTTTGTTGTGTTAAGTAGCAAAAATAATTTAATCAGTCATTGTAAGAAACCCTTACCGTCATTAAAATTAAAAGAAATACCGTATAGCGGGTTATTTTCGCGGGGTGTTAATTTTCGCTTATTTTGGCGGGCAAGGGGAAATCGCGAAATTAAATTCCGCGAAAATTTATGCATACGTTCGGTACTTTCTAATAGCTAAAGCGTTTTATAAACTATCTATTTTTCCCGTTCGTCGAATCAATAATGGTTTATGTTAATTTAACCAACATAAATGCGAAAGGCGATTGTTCCCAGGCTGTCAGGTGTTAATTAGTTAATTGGTTACATAATAAAATAATTAATAATATTAGAGTGTAAGGTACTATGTCAGGTATTTTATCCTTATTAATTAATGTCAAATTATATAAGAGTCGCAAGTCACTCATGATAATTTTATGATCTAATTAGTACATCAAAGGTCCGGTCAATTTCGTAACTAATCAACCGTAACATTTACCAGAGGTTTGTACACCTATGACAAATATCTAAGTACCGGTGTTCTATTGATTAACTGTATCAAAATATAATCAATAAATATAAAGACGTGATGCAGGTAAAACAATCATTTAACCATAACAATATAGATATTTTTTTATTATAGATCAATATGTGACACTTAAATAAACTATTATTTATCTTATCTCTCTATCTCTTCTCAATTTCTACAACTTTTTAACTGCAACCATTTCAGTATCCGCCAAAATATTTAATAGGGATTAAAGAATCCGCCAAAATAAAAACCGCCAAAATTTTTCGTATACTTTGTTGCCCCTAAATCGCGAAATTTTACACCCGCGAAAATAACCCGCTATACGGTACTTGTCAGCTAGAAACCGGCTGCGTCAAAACGACTACACTTCAACATGGTTTGTGTACAAGGTTTTTATGTGTCATACATGTACATTTGTAAAACTCATCAAGTTTATGATATGCATTCAGTTCCATATTCAAACGTCAAGTACAACTTGATGGTCCGGTAGAAGCGTTTTTGCCTCGCATACAGGAGGTTTTTGGCTCGCACAATGCCTGGGTTAAATAAAAAAAAACTTTTTAAAATTGGTATAAACTGCACTCGCTTAGCACGTGTCATTAGGGAGTGAGAGCAATTACTGGTCGGAAAGGAGTCGGAATAATGTTTCCGGGTAGGACAACACGTCTCCTTGAGGACGAATACCTTGTGAACTAACACGTAACATATGTGGCTGATTGTGTCGGTCTTGTGTAAAGCAGGGTAAATGTTCATAGTATAATAACATGTTATCGTCCTGAATATGCTTTAATTTTCTGTTGGACGTCAAATAGCCTTTCAATATAATCATTAATTTAATGTTGTATTTTTTTTAATTTACGTATCAGTACATTCTAATGAACTCAAAAGTTCAAATTAACCACATTCAAACTTGTAAAAGCATTTGTACTACAAACATATTCTAGGGATTTGTGAATGTGATGATGGATTCGAAGGTGCAGATTGTTCAGTTGACAGACGGAAAGGGCCCGAGGTATTCGGGTTGATTGAGGAATCATTCTGTGATTTATCGAAAAGGCCATGCTCTTTCATCTCAGTGTTTGGAAATCGATTTTATGCATCAGGAAATGTAAAATGTCGCATACTGGAAGCAAAGGTAAATATTCTAGACAAAATTTATTCAGAAAGAAATTCAATTAGTGAATGTATGTGATTGAATATTCTTTCCTCATAAGAAATGTATTGCACCAGACGTATACGTTTCACAATGTCTGCAACCGAATGTTGAACGGTTCACATAATGAAAAATTTAGTGAATTTGGCATTGGAACCATAGGTCATCAAATCCCTTTTTAAAGCCGTTTACAACGCTCAAAATCCTTTGTCGGATAATTGAAGCAAAGGTACGTATATACCATTTAAATAGATATTTAACATCAATTAAAAAACCGATTGCATGTAACGAAATATAAATCACATATTTCACATACATTGTGGTAATGCATGTAATGTATTTCTGGCAGCAACACACTTGCATGTTTCATCCTTGCATTGATTTTGTTAAAAACACAAAAAGGACCATGGTAATACAAATAACTATCAAAACGATTTTTGTAAATCAAACGGGAGCTTTCTGTCTTCAGCTCCGATGTTTTGCTAAAATTTATAATTGCTTGAGACTAAAACATTATGAACAAAGGAATGATTTGACCTAACAACTGTCCATTTTCCATCAATTTGCACGTAGCAACATTCCAGCAGCGTCTGCATATGAAATATATTTACCTCCTAGTTGATTCAGCATTCCAGATAGAGTTTTGCATCCTAGAGGAAAACTATTGAACCAAGGGTTCCAAATGGTAAATATGATTAAATTAAAGTCATACCAGCAAAATTTGTATGAACCAAATGACGAGTCATTGAACATTATGGAATTTCTGTGTCTCCGATGACGACGGATATATTCCAATTGTCGAAACCACTTTTTTCACAGATGTGACACCAACGAATGAGACTTATCACCGATTTTGTTTTCGCATAAGCAAAACGACCGACGTGTGCCACATGTGGAGCAAAAACTGCTTACCCTCCTTGACCACCTGAGATCACCACAGTTTATGACGGTATTCGTGTGGCTTAGTCTTCAGTTCTCTGTAGTGTTTATGGTCTTGTTAATCTGTTCATCGGTTTTTTTTTGTTTTGTGTTTTTTTTTGCCATGGAGTTTACGCTGTTCCTTTGGCATCGTCCTCTTTTTCGAAAGCCGAAGCAAATTTATCGTATTAGCATACTGGATAAACTGACTATTTTGAAAAAATGGTGTATTTTTTTTCAGATCGAACTTAATGAGGTTAAATCAAAAACCTTAAATGTACCAACTGACGGATCGTTGATAACTTTCGCTGAAGTGAAATGTCCGCTAGAACAAATGGATGTCAATAAATCACAAACCTTTCTGGTATTGGATGCGTACATGGTGTCGGTCTCCTTTGATGCAATCAAGTATTCAACAGGTTCTCCAATAATAGTGTATGATTCTACGTGCACGATATGCAAGGACGTAAACGGTACCGTGGACTGTAGAATGAGGGTAAATACAATAGCAAATCTATTATAAGACTATACATGCCAGTTTCAATTTGGTTGTTGTAGTACTTTTGTCGCTTTATCATATGATATTTATTACTTTATATGTATAGTGTAAAAGGTGCAGTGATACATTTATATGAATTAAAAATCTAGCGATATTTAGTATCCAAACCAGTTGTAACCTGCATTAAATTATCTTCAATTGTCCTTTTTTTTTTACAAAACTCAAATCAATTAACTTAGGAAATCACGGAACACAAAGAATATCTATAAATAAGAAATTGTGAGTATCGTGCAGAATCTTTAAATATTACCTCGGATCGTTTTGTTCACATGGCAGTCAAGAATCTGTCCATTGTTCATTTCATTTGTCAGACAGGATTACTTACCTAAATATAAATATAGCTAGTTTTAACTATACAGTTTACATTTTTGGCAAAAAAAAATTTTACGTTTATAGGAAGATGTATGCGTTGTTGAGAGAAAATGCTACACGAAAGAACATGATATGTGCAAAACGTCCACGGAAGCCGAACTTAGTAAGCACACTACCAGTCCAGAAATACTGTACGAACCCAGTAAGCAGACTTTCAGTCCAGAAATACTGTACGAAACCAGTAAGCAGACTACCAGTCCAGACATACTGTCCGAATCCAGTAAGCAAACTACCAGCTCAGAAGTACTGTCCGAAACCAAGAAGCAGGCTATCAGTCCAAAAATACTGTACTTGGGTGTGGCTCTTGGAGGACTTGAAATAGTTGTTGTTCCAACGCTCCTTTTAATAAGAAGGTAATATATCATTTACAAATTAACACGTATACACATGTGGTACAGGAAAATGTCCGAAGTCTCTTATTTAATGAGACCATAAAAATTTGTTATATGTACAGTTTACATAAGGTTAGAAATTGTTAGACATACAATTGATGAATACTTGTGTATTTTTTAACATGCATTAAAATTCAAACAACGATAGCTTCTGCATACGTTCTTTTTAAAAACATGGCTTATATCTTCAGTAAAATTTGATCATCTATGAAACGTAAGGGTAATAAATGTATACATATTTCAACAAATGACATACCGGGTCATGGATAGAAGTTGGTGCTAAGTGTCTACGAATTGTTGTAAAATAAGTTAAACAAAATGAACAAGAGACAAAAGCGAACACGAAAAACCAAATATAAATTTATCGTACAAACTTTGGTTAAAGTTCAGGAATTAGGAGTTAACAGAACGAGTCTTCTGTCTTAGCGATGCACAATAATTGTTTTTGATTCAACATCCAAAATAGATTAATATATATACTGGCATGGTTATGTTTCATATTTATTTATATCGCTTTTTATAATAGAAAATCTCTTGTTTTTCAGGATGTGAAAAACTGCAATTATTCCTCAGAAATGCTTTGCTTCTATTGGCGATTGTGAACTATTATATTCATTTTATAGTTTATTTAGTGTATTATGTTTATCCTTATTTTATTTATTTTGTACTATGAAGGCGATAGTATTTATATCAGGTCCGAAGCTCCACAAGGTGGATTGATGCAATGCAAAATTGTTAACAGTTAAGCATGTTAAGGTAGCTGGGGTGTCTAAATGTTTGAAAATAGATTTTTCTAAACCTGCTGTAAAAGGTACTTTCAAATTTCAATATAAAATATTGGGGTCACGGACCTTGTCTTTTCGTTAAATTAAAATAAAATTAATAAATTCACAGTCATTGTACATGGTTTGTATAGGGGAAACCTAATTTTCCTTATTGAGGGATCATTTAACGATAGAATTTAAATTGCTAAAATTCAATGAGAAAATTACTTTTTATAAAGACTTCCGAAACATCAAATAAAAATAGGAGGCCTTTTTTTCTAGAAAAAAAAAAACCACAAATTATCCTATCAAATTCAATATCAATATCTTAAAATATTTTAAAACTAAACAAACAGTTTTGCAACATGCCAAGAAGGGATGCTCAGAAAAAGACACCCAGTCTACCTTAAGACAATTGATAAACTATCAAAACATAAATCATATAAATTTATTATAATAATATAATAACACTAATTAGTTTATTCAATTGTCTGTAATTATTGTTCAACATTCAAATATTTTTTATTTATTTAAGATATGTGTTTGCACTATTTGATTATTTAAAAAAAAGTGTTTACCCCATACCTTGTCTTTGTAAAAGTTAAATGAGAATCCGCTGACCGTTTCTGTGATATAATTTAAAGTTGTCGTAAATTAATCGAAAAATGAATGAGTCATGAATGTGCTAGCCATTTATATTAAAACATTGAGACGGTAATTGCTCAGCTTTTTACTCAAAAGCTTTATCGCTGAAGAATAATGTCTGCAGGTTTAAATGTTTTGGGAAAAACTGTTTTTAAATATCTATTTTTTTCAAGAAAATGGTACCACGCGTGTCTACGAGTGGATAGCCTTTCATATGGGCAAATTGTATTTGTAAATACAAGTTCTAAGTATTACATTAAACGAACAGAAGATTTAATGACCTCTTAAATAATATAAGTTTGTACTTAAATTTTGATTTAGGGCGCTTTTTATAAATTCTTTATTTATATAAAGCATGCAACCTCCATATCATAATGTATTTGACGTTTATAAATTATAATTGAACATACTGAAACAGAGCGTTTTGCTACATTGCTTGTAAAAATTAACATAAGTAAGTTTTAATTATATCTAGTAACACCATAATATAGTTACAACGAGGAACAGGAATACTGGAAAAGTTCAACATTAAGAAAGGAACTGATATTGATAAAAATGGGCATGTTATAGTTAAATGACAGAATATGAATGGAAACCATCAAAGGTTAATATTGCCATTCAGAAATTAACTGATAAAAAATTACAAGTTGAGGGTGCATGCTGCTTGAGCTATGGGCGTTTTTTTATTAATTTTGATTTGATTGTTATTATTATTATTAGTAGTAGTAGTAGTAGTAGAAGAAGAAGAAGTACTAGTAGTAGTAGTAGTAGTAGTGATTTGATTGTTGTTATTATTATTAGTAGTAGTAATAGTAGTAGTAGTAGTAGTAGTATTGTTTATATAACTAAAAAGGCAAAAGGTCAAGGTCAAGTTGATATGGAAAATGTGTTCGATAGACAGGCGTTCGTATTATTATATGGTATGTGTTTTTCCAATGTTGAAGGTCGTACCATGACCAATAGTTGCTTACATACATGTCAATTGATCTCTGGTAGACAGTTGTCTCATTGGCAATCAAAGCACATCTCTTCATTTTCATATTATCAAATTGTAATTTATGTACTGCTTACTATTTATCTTAATGTATTTTATTAGTACTAAAACATATACTTTTTCCACGTGTTCGTTTATTTTTTAATACAGATTATCTCCATTTATATTCACAATATCATACTTTAAAATACATGATATACATTGTTAAATAATCAACAAGTCCAGAAACTTAACTGCGAAATTCTTACAAATCGTTGTACACTATATGCGTCCTCCTAAAGCTAGATGGAGGATACTAAGGGGTTATGATCGATTCTAACAGTGTTCTCACCATGCAACAGGACGTAATAATTGCTCGAATACCATTTGGAGACTTTATAGCCAAATTATCTATAGTGTTGATTTAAATGTCTATTTCACTGAAAAAGAGAGACAGGAGCTCCATTGTACCAAATTGATATGCAAACACCTAAACTAGTGACAAACTGACAACACCTTAGATAAAATAAACGAAAACCAATCAAAAGGCAAATAACAGTATACAAAACAAAAGGCAGAAAACTAAAGTATTAGTAGCGAGAACACCACGGAACACCGACGGAAATCTCAGGTATTCCGGGACTTTTTTTAAGAATTTTTAAGAATCGATTTCTAATTCACACCGCCCGTAGATGTATTATAATTCTGACGCCCAACTTTAATTGCTGATAAAATTGATTTTAATGATTAAGAAAGAGATTTCACGGAGTAATTAGAAAAACCAAGCAATATAACGTTGCTTGTAAGGACACTTACGTAATTCAGGTATCCAATGCAATGAAGGAAGATCTACTTCTTCATCTTTGGTTTAAATTCCGATTCAATATAAAACAGACCTATAGCATATTACCAGGTCAGTGTGAACTTGAACCTGTTTTTGTAAAAAAAAGTTCGACATGGCCAGAAGCGTCAAGAAGAAAAATTGGTGTCGTGCTATGCATGCATTACCCGCCATTAAAATCCACGATTAGGGAGCTACCATTTGATTTTTATGGAAGGGGGGGGGGGGGGATGCTAGGATGAAAAATGTTGTCCTGCCTTTTTATTTTTCCCTCTATTCGGTCCTGCCTTTTTATTTTTCACTCTATTCGGTCATGCCTTTTTTTTTAGTTTATCCTGACTTTTTTTTTACATAAATTGTCATCCTGCCTTTTTTTTTGCAAATAATCTCATCCTGCCTTTTTTTTACTCAAAACTCCTGTCCTGCCTATTTTTTTTTCAAATGTCATCCTAGCCCCCCCCCCCCCCCCCCCCCCCCCCCATAAAAATCAAATGGTAGCTCCCTTAGTCGAATTTTACAATCGGCAATATGTTTGATTAGTGATTGGTTTCTGGTTGCTTAACGTCCAACGGTAAATATTGCATGCATGTTCAGGACGGCAACACATTCACAATACATACAATAGGTAGGTATACATCACGCACAACATAACGGACGCCCCACTTTGGTAAGGCTTTAACTGCCGGTAGGAAGAATACCAAGAGTGACTTTATTTCTATTTCACAGTCACCCTAGGAAATACGAAACATCTGTAAAAGTAAAAATAGATGACTATACTGATATCTAAAGATCTAAGACCGCGAACATACTTAGCTTTTGAGTTGATATAGCGACACATCGTATCGGTTAATCCATTAGCGATGGTAAAGAAAGTGGTAGTCGACATTTGGAAATGTGAAATAAACACGTTTGTCACAGTTTGAAGACGTCCATCTGTGTCAATATCCAGTAAAAAAAGATCAAGATTTGAAGCAGACTTCACTTTCGGAATAATCTTTTATCTTAAGTTCACCGGAAAATATGAGAGACAAACACTCACTGAAATGAGGGTTATTAAGTGACAGACAATCGTCAATGTATCTGAATGTGAAATTTAAGAACGTTGCAACTGGTTTTTTTTTCTTTCCTTTTAGTCTTTGAAAAAGTTTAGTATGAGTTCTTCTTCATCTGATTGTGCTGATAAGATATATCCATATACATTGGTCAAAAGCTAGAAAAGTACATAAAAGTAGGTTGGTTTCCTTCGTAAAATATTCAGTATGCCTTTGTAATATACAAATATTAAGTGTGTGCTATTTTAATTTCGTAGCGTTGGTTGAGTTTTCATAAGTAATGTTCTGACTAGTTATCTTACATATCAGCTCTCATGCGATTCCTTGCGAAGTATCCACCCAGACCGTTGCTACAGATTATCATGAACTTACATAAACTTCTGACGTTCGGTTCTGAAGAAAACACACATGATGCATATGATTCGTTTCAAGTTTGATATTTGAATTTAAATAATTAGTCCTTTTTGGGGAACTACAGTTTGGCTTTACTTTAGGTTCTTTTTATCAGTTCTTCCATCGTTTTGATAACTTAGGTTTTTGATTTTCAAATATTTCTACCTTGAGCATCACTGAAGAGACATTAATTGTCAAAATGCGCATCTGTTGCATAATTTTTTTAACCGTTAATGTTATTGTACGAGAATTAAATTATAAATCGATATAGAGTTTTAAATCTAATGAATAACCTATTGTAAATAACAAAACCGTGAAAATAATTATATTCATAAAATTATCGGGGGAGGAGGGACATATGTAATTATGTAAAGGAAATGAGCTGCTGGAATAGGTGACTTTTTCCTGTTTCATGATATGATAGGGTCAAGAAATTAAGCTGAAATATACAACAAAGTTGCAAATTAAAACATATGAATCCAAAACTAATCAGATGTTAATTGTTTTAGTCACAGATGCGATTAAAACCACTGTCGAAAATTCATCACAGAGGAGTAGGCCCAGTAAGACCCCTTTTTGGCCCCAAAATATAGCAGTTTTACAAAATTGTTAAAATGTAAATTTTTAGTCATTTATTGAAAAGAAGAATACTTCTGTTACATAAATATGGGCTGTTTTTGACAAAACAATGCACATGTATTGGGTACTAGCATCATTAAGTCATGCTAAATTACTGAAATCTCCGAAATTTTAGCATTTTGGTTAATTTTTAGACGGTTTCCGTCTGAAATGGAAGAGGCCGCATTTGTGTTCATTCTTAATATTTAAATGTAAGTTGTATTTGATGATACTATATAACATATATAAAGGTTGAGAATGAACACGGATGCGGCCACTTTCATTTTTGAAAAAAAAACATCTGAAAAGTGTATTATGGCATATTTGATAGATGTTTCATATTTAAGCTTGAATTTGAGCGTCTTTTATGACTAAATCAGTTCAAATCTTTCACATAAACTAATTGAATCGACTGAATTAGACACTTAAGTGTTTAAAAAGTGTCCAAAATCTTTCATCAGATGAACCTGAATTTTGAGGCAAAAATCGGCCCTTACCGGACCTATTCCTATGTCAAATATATTAATATCTACATGAAAAATCGTAAAATGATAGCCGTGAATGGATATATATTTTCGATATTCAAAATATATGAAAAGGGTGGCGTACTGGATGTCTTAGCAACTCAATCCTACCACAAAAGGCTCGAAGTGCCCCTTTTTTTTCCCCAAGCAATAATAGTATAGTTTATCTAAAATAAATATGTACTGTATAACAAAACACAAGTCTATCAAATAAATTCCCGGATTCATATTTGACAATTCACACACAAGGATAAACCTTTATCTTACCTCCTATACACGTCTAGGCATATGATTCATTGGTTAAAATTGAATACGTTGGAAGCAGATATATTTCATATTAGGTCAGGGGGCCTAAACAAATAAAAACAAAAATGAAAAACCGCCATAACCGTGAACATTTAAGATCAAGCGTGAGATGATACAAAGGGAGCAAAACAAATTCATAAGTCACTAAAATACATGTGAAAACCGAAAAGCAAACTTTAAGCAATGGAGCTGATTTTACTGATGTTCATCGCAACGACGCAGTAAGGCCTTTACTAGAGCAAAAAACCCTAGCACCGGTTTCAGTGGACTTCGTTGCTAAATGTGCATCATGTTACATCTGTGCGCATTTGTATTTTATGGACCAGGTACTTTAGAACAGTGCACCGTAATCCGCTGACGTCTAGCTGATTTGTTGATACATGTATGATATTCAAATATTGATAAATAGTATCCCTTTCAAATAAATATATAGTATATGAGAAAATAAGATGACAACAATGACAACAATACTCCATGCATATTCAGGACGAAGAAGAGTAAAATCTGACAAAAAACATTTCAAGTCCTTCGAATTCGTCGAAAAGAAGATAATAATTAAATTAAACTGTATTTGCGAAGGCTAAATCTTAACACGACGTCCTGTGAGTATAATAAAGATGTAACTCCCATTTTTCTAAATGTTAGGAAATTAAATATAAAGATAACAGCGCAATATTGTAAATATTTGACTGAGATATATAAACGTTATGTAGGAAATGATGTACTTGATAGACAACTCGGCGTTTGTTTACTTGTACATAAAATTGAAAAAAAGCATCGAAAATATAAATAAAGCTCACCATTTTCTGGAAAATATTATTTTTGTTTGCACCTGGCACTCAACTATTTCGCTATCTCAATTTCATTTATAAGGACATATTACACTAAACGACTCACACGAAGACAAATTGTTTTTTTTTTCAAAAGACAAAAACACGCATTCAAACCTTTTTCTGAATACATGTAACTGTAAGAAATATCAAAAAGGCACGAAAATAATATTTGAAATCATATCAACCAAAAACGTTTAAATTAGCTGTTAACTAAGGAAAGTACCTCACTCACGCATACATTTTAGCTATGATTCGTTCTCCAAATGTTGCTCAACTTTTGATAATTTGTAAGGGTTATACCAGGTCTAGAATGTTTTCATAAAGAAATGGATTTTCCATTTTCTTGGCCTCAATCATCATTGTAGGAGACACTTAATTTCAAACTGCGTATCTGTTGCAATACATTGGCACCTTTAATGATCGTAAAATTGTTTTCGGTTACTCGTATCTGTTCTTTTAAGGTTACATGGCTTCTTTATGTTTAATCAAATACATCAATTATTAAGACATAATCGTTTAACGGTTTAAAGCCAATATTAGATCAACAGTATATCATTCACTCTAATATAGTTTTCCAATGATTTAAATGAAAATACCAAGTGCAATGGTCAGATTATGTGTAACACCACTAATTCGGCCCGGGTAAGAAAGCACATACCAAAAAGTTGTACATATTTAACACAAAATAGTCCTACAAATGGTTGTTACTTTCAAAATATGTAGAATATTTTGGTAATTTTGGTATCAAATGAAAGCTGAATGACTGGTGATCATTGTAAAACATTTTTTGACTTATGATTTTAAATAACAAAAAAAAAATGCATGAAAAAGGAGGATACATTGTGCCAGTTTGTCAGATCTGAAATACCTTTTTTGGTACATCCGAAGTTCCAGGAACCGATTCTCTCATATATGCAATTAAAGGTATGTTGATTTGTTCAGTACAAGACACCATAAGGTGTTGCTTTGACATGTAATGATTATCACTTTATTTGAACATTCAGACAAAAGAGCTGTGTCTGCTTGAAATTTAGGAATTTAACAAATTACATGGAAAGTAGTGGGGCCATGAATTAGTGGTTTACCTCCATTAAATACACGCGACACAATTAATTACCTGGTGGTGTATCGGAAGATACAAAACTGGTCAGAGCCGATTTAAGTAAAATAGAATTATAAAAAAAAACCCAACAAAAAAACTACGTGTAGAAAATGTGCACTTTTAGTCATCATCATGATCATGTTAAAGTATATCTGTTCTTATATACACAATATTTGAAAGAAATACAAATGTGTTATATTTTCAATCTTCATTGTTGTCATTAATGCTTAATTTTAACTATAAAGTTTTTGCCGATGTCTTTAACACAAAGAAAATTTTCTCACCACAAAGACCACAATTTCAACAAATATTATAACAAATCTGTGAAAAAATCATAAAATATTTTCGTGAACATGGTGAAAATGATAAATGATGTAATAAGATGAAACCTAATTACAAAAAAAAAAAACAAAAACAAACACGATTAGACTATCTGTATGTTCACTGTTTATCTCACATTTTAATTTGCAACAATGAGGTGTTTTCTTATTCTATTCAATGCTTTTATTTACAATTTGCTTTTGAACAGACTTCCAGATTATGTTGATGGAGAACCAGTTTTACAAGCCATTCGCGTAACATTCACCGGTAGAGGTTATCCACCTATGTTTACACTCATTTCGACAACCTCGTATGGCCATGGAAGTTTAAGCCAGGTCATAGTTCCAAGGATTCTGTTATCAGGAAATATGCATGGACATATTGAACCTCGTGATCAGCGTACTTATTTTAGTGACATTCATAACGACGCATTTTTACAACGTCTCGTAGGAGACAAACATAAACTTGTGAATAGTCCGATTAATACACCATCGAAAGAGTCCGATAATCGGAGTGGAAGAGAAGGTTTTGGAAATACACAAAACGGAATATTGAAATTGAATAATATATCTTATGTGAATAATTAGGTATGTACTAAACAGTTTAGTAAAACGAAAACACTGTATTAGTTTCGTGCGTCCGAAGTGCTTTTCCAGATTTATCTTAATCAGACATGTTCAAACCTTAACATCAAAAGCCACAGGATGTGTTAATACGTAGAAACGTTAGGAGCTTATTGGCCAAAAGTTATCTTTGCAATTTTAATTCCCTTATGTTTAAGATTTAGAATTAAAAAAATTAAAAGATATATACTATATATATACTGTAAATATAAAAATAAGAAGATGTGGTATGATTGCCAATAACATAACTCTCCACAAGAGACCAAATGACACAGACATTAACAACTATATAGGTCACGTACTTCCTTCAACAATGAGTAAAACCCATACCGCATAGTCAGCTATATGTAAGTTCTATTTTTAGAAGTATACAAACAATTTTCAAAATATATATATTCAAAACCTTTATATTCAGGAAGATATTAATAATGACAAATAAATGTTCACGTCCTGTAGATCAAGCTCTTAATGATGTTCGTTACTCCTGTTTTTTTACTTTTTTGTCAGATATTCAGAATCATCTGGTTTTATCCATGTAATGTAACCAAAACAATTTGCACAATAACCTTTATTATTCGTTTTAAAATTTTATTACAAATAGTTTAAAATGGCCATTTTTGTAACTCTTATAAAATCTTAAGAAATGCCCATGTTAAATGAATGAAAAATCTAGAGAATCATTTCCCGCCAAATTTTCGATGGCTTATGATGATGATGATGATGATGATGATGGATGGTTGCTTAACGTCCAGCGGCAAATTGGTATGCATATTCAAGACGAGAACATGTTAATGTAATACGAATATTTACCCTGATTTGTACTAGACCGACACGCTGAGTCGAATTTTTAACGTTCTAGGTCATAAGGTAAGCAGTCCGCAGGAAATCACGTCACCTTACCCGGACATATAATTCTGACTCCGAGCCGAACAGTCTTTGCTCTCACTTCTTAATGCAGCGTGCTTAGCGGAGAAGCAGCAAATACCAATTTTAAAGGCTTTGGTTTGACCCGGCCGGGTTTCGAACCCACGATCTACCGCACGTGAGGCGAACACGCTTCTGCGAGACCACCGAGGCGGTTCAATGGCTTATATCTCAAAAACAAGGACATGGACCTATCATTTCTTTTATGCTTTTTAAGTTCAATTAACTATATACTATCAATTTATAACAGTACTTTAAATTCTTATTATTTTGAAACAGAGTAGCAAACATCCTTAATAATGTATATTTGACTTACTTAATTTATATACAGTTATATCCATTTAAAAAAAATGTATTTCAAATTATCATTAGTTAATATTAATGATGAATTTTAAAGTTTACAATGAAGCAAGTTCGTAAATCCTAACACGGTTCTAAGAACAAACGCTGTTCTATATAATATCGGATAAAGGTTTATTACCTTAGCTAATTGTGCTTCCGTAATAGATCTTAATAGAACGAAAAATTATCTCTTACATGTATCTCCTTTTAATCGTTTCTATATGTTGTTTTTTTTTCAGTTAAAAGGAAGATATACAAGACCATGTGCATGCATATATATCAAACGCCGTTTAAAAGCCAAATTATTATTGACGACGTGTTAATTATGAAGGGTGAACAAAAGTAATTGAATATGATGATTCGCATAATACTAAGCGAACTGTATCATATTATTTCTTATTAAATAATTAAAATGTTCACTTATAAAGCATTCATGAAGAAAAACAATGTTATCGGAGTTTTAAAGCGAGAAGAGGATATTTTCTAAAATAGTGTAGGCCTATTTTTTTTTTAATAAAATACAGGATTCAGAATGAAGTAGAAAGCAATATTTTGTCATAAGTGTCATTGGGTTGGATTTTTTCCTTTTATTTTGGATAACAATGTGATCTCAAAATCGGAGAGTTCTGAAACCAGGGAAAATGATTGTATGCATATCGTAAGAAGTCTGCAAAATTTTACAATGATTTGTGTTGATAAAGATGTTCAAAAGAACGTTTGTTATTTGTATTGTGTGTTGATAAATTGAAAATAAATATTTTGTATTTACATTGTGTCATAGATCAAATTTATTCGTTCAGTGTATATTCACTTGTTTGTTTTTAATATGTCTTTTGATTGAGTTAAGCCATTTCAATTGATATTTTATGGTGTGTCTTTTTATGTTGTGATGTTACACTATTGTTTCAGGTAGGGTGAAGGTTGGCGCCTATTAAAACGTTTAAACCCACTGCATTTGTTTGCACCTATCCTAAGTCAGGAACCTGATGTTCAGTGGTTGTCGTTTGTTGATTTGGTTCATAAGTGTTTCTCGTTGTTCGTTTTTTATATAGATTAGACCGTTGGTTTTCCTGTTTGAATGGTTTTACACTAGTAATTTTTGGGGCCCTTTATAGCTTGCTGTTCGGTGTGAGCCAAAGCTCCGTGTTGACGGCCGTACTTTGACCTATAATTGTTTACTTTTACAAATTGTGACTTGGATGAAGAGTTGTCTCATTGGCACTCATACCACATCTTCTTATATCTATGTTTGTTTAAATACTCTCGGTATATCTAGATCCTCGTTACTCTCTAAATAAACAATTAATGTTAAAACTTGTCCTTTTTTGTTTATCATTGATTTTATTGGATTTTGGGAGTCTCTACACTTTCAAATGAGATGAATCAGGTATAATTTGGGTGTGCGTCAACTTTACTGAAAGTACATTAGCCGAAGTCTGCCAAAAAAGTGTTTATAGGTATTATAAAACCACTTTGATTATGATATATGTACATATACAACAATATATGATGAAGACATAGTGTATGGTGTAAAGCATATGAAGGCATATATGGTTTTGTAATTCGTGACACATTATGTTAACATTAGTGAAAAAAGCAGGCAAAGGTACATCGTTTTTGTGTATCTTAATATGAAAGCCATAGTTATTATTGTGATGTCTTCAACACATAACAAAAGCTCCAATATCACTCCTATATTAAATCCACAAAAAGTGTTTGAAAACACTTTTACATGAAAATTTCATTATGTAGAGATATTACCTTTATGGGGGGTGGGGTCAATAAATGTTATATACATATCAGCGCATACTTTTTACCGGAACTTTGGATATAACTAAACAGGTACTTTATTTCTGAGAAACAGACAATAATATGACCTCATTTCTAGATCACATTCCTACATTTTTATAATTTTTCAAAATTATCAGTCAAAATGTAATCTACAAGGATCACAAGTACACCACTTTTCATTTGAAACCAAAATTACCAATTTATATTCTACATAGTTTAATATTTTCTCGATGTTCCGCGTGGTTGTCTAAATGTTTGGTTTTTTTTTTTTTGTTTTTTTTTTACATCTCGATGACCTTGAGGTCATTCCGATGTACTGCTATCGCCTAGATTTCCATTATGTAAATTAGTTTTGTGTTTGTAACCGATCTATAAACATGATAAATATGCGCACATAAACGAGTGCAAAATAACATTCCTTATCGTTTGATATAAAAACATCTCTTCAATGAATACTGATAAAAATATTTTTGTTTACAACATAAATTAATAATATAAAAATGTTTTGTAGTTAGATATATATATATAAGTAAAAAATCATTGATGATATCAATGCACACGTACCGAAAAATTGTCTTAAAGCATGCGGAAGAATATCTCAAAGAACGTTTTGAGACAATACCGGCATGGGCCGGTAACTCTGTAATTGTTTTTGCGGGAAAATATGAATGCCTACTCGTATCCAATCTTAGAAAAATCGAATTTTTACAGAAAAGTGTCCACCATGCACTTGCATTGCACTATTATTAGAATAGTAATATAGAATGATATACAAATGGATGCAAATCATATATATATATGTAACTGTTATTTTAATATAATATATAACAACAAATCAGTGTATACTGATTTGTATCACTACAATATAATAGTTATTACGGTGAAGTTGAATTTCCTGACATTTATTCACCATCCTCAAGAACTTGTGGTCATCCGATGTTCAGTACTTCAGTACTCTGATTTTGTTTGTTTGTTTTTGTTTTTTTATTTTTGGCACACCTTAGTGTGATTGTCGGGCTAAATTATGACAGTAAATGTTTGATTTCTCTTCCAGTTTTATTTTATTGAATTACTCCATGGCTTTGTTCTGCAATTCACAGTTGTGGCGTAATCGTCAGTTTGCAAAGAATTTCGGTTAAACCGGAGATAAGGGCCGTCTTAAACTTGCAGTGAGGTGAGAGTTTTTGCTCCGTAATGAAGGCCTCATTGTTACCTTCAGATGAAGAACAGCAATAAAAACGCTGTTCTTTTGCGGTTTGTGTTTTTTTTTTTTTTTTTGCAGTGCATGTACTGATTTTATGTAATGGATGGAATACCGATACCCCATATCATTTTTATGAACGTTTTATAAGCCTACTGACCGAGGTTGAAAAGGAGGGAGGATCGAGATATATTTTTAATGTATTCATCTTTATATAGACTCAGGATTTCAACTGTTATTTAGGCACCTTTATGTTGTTAAAGACTGAATTGCCTTCTAGAATCTTTTGTTGTCACATTAACGTACAGTATACACAACGTTCATGGAATTCAATGCGGTGCTTCGAAAATACGACCGGTAATCAGATATTTATGGGTTAGCTCCAAGCATAACAATTTGTATCACAAACTGAAACCATTTTCATGTTTTAATTCAATTTATTTCTAACGACGCATGACTGGTCGCGGGAAAAATGGTGGTGTTGTTGGAAATACTGGCCGCACTGTTATTGATGGGCATTTTTCATTGTTAAACCATTTACAGACATTTTTCTCCTTACGGCAAACTGCTGATGTGGATAAACAATCAATGGCAGCGTAGTTCTCGTGCGAGAAGTGGCATCCCTTAGAACTATCGCTTATGTCCTGAAAAAAATATTAAGTTATGATCTATATTTGTATTTTGATATCATGGTAAGTCCTTTCGAAACATCATTCGAAAACCTCCCATTCGTGAAACATATTAATATTCTTTTACCACAAACAATAAATAAGTATACTTAAATGAGACATTAACCCTATCACACAAAAGAGTAAATTCGCGAAGGGTTAAAATTGGTCCAAAAATTTCCATATTTTTTTACTCGGACCAAAATACTACAAATTTCACATAGAAATAGTTGTGATATTACTATTAATACAAATGAATTCTTTACGGCAGATCAAGTCATAAATTGTGAAGTAGTGACACTTAATTATACACTATTTATGTGCTACATGTAACGTCAGTTTTGGTCAAATTATCCATTATTCATAACAATATTTGGCTTTATTTACTTTTGCCGCAACCCTAAATCCAAAATGGTTTTTGTCTAGGGATTCAATATCATCATTCAATTTGGCATCTTTTGGTTACAGAAAATTTTTAGATAGTAGATTGCAGCCCAGGGTTTCATTTAGATTTTAGGTCTGAAAAATGCACACAAACTCATCGTAATTTGACAAATATACCGACTGGAACCATTAATGTACTCTTTGAAGGTAGAGCGTTGTTTAACCACACACTACGGCTTTTTACATGGAGCCCTTTCAGAATCAAATTATTGCCCTTTTTTATATTTTATGATTATAATAAGTAAAAATTCAAGACCATTTTTGGCCAATAATGAACCTAGTCCTCTAAAAGCCTATACACACCCAGTTTATCATATGATCTTTAACAAAAGACAGTTGAACTGCACTTACATGATTGTGTCTATACATTATTTAAGATTCTGAATTACCCTGAGTTCAATCAAGTCGTGAATGTAAACGTAGACGATCTATCATCGACATCAAAGTTTCAAAGTAGCAGATAGCATGATTGACTGGTTTTTTTGTGTTTAACGCCACTTTCGATTGACAGTAAAACATTTGCCAATATGGCGAGTAAATTTGGATAAGCGGGATGTATATATCAATGTGGAGTGACATCCGGCCAGAATGAATGGGGGCGTTAAATGCGATCGATGCCTCGTGACGAGAGAGTTCCAATCTCTGCATGTTAAGAAACCTTGTACATAAACTACTTGAGGGGTCCTTTCCTGGCTTATTGCAAGTTTTAAGTTCTGTCTCTATCCAATATTCATTTGTACCCTAATTGTCAAGTGTCGTTCAAAATGTCCTGCTGATCATCCTAAACAGTCCCCTATTATAGGACCTACCTATTGTATTTATTAGTAATGCTCTCACCCAAAACATGCATGAGATATTTGCCGCTGAACGTTAAGCAAACAACAATCAGTCAATTATAATTTTTTAGAATAGTACGCAATGTTTATTTTAAATTACTAGTAACTGGTTGTCAACCAACTCAGCTGCAACTTACATCACATCCAGCTTTGCAGTTTTTCAAGTATGAATAGGGACCATTGGTAAATATGAAAAACGTTTCCTCAAATGACAAGCTACTTGTTCTCTTCACAAAGTCGCATGATCTGATCATCTTCTTCCTTCCGCTTCTATGACCTATAATAAAAAGAGTATTGTGAATTATGACGGTGTGGGTGGATTAACAGAATAGAGAAAAACAGGAAAGAAAATAATAGTCTAAGAGAAAAATGGACAAATAAAAAAATAGGGTAGAGAATAATGGGGTGCTAAAATACAAATAATAACTGCAAAACTTAAGTAAAAATATACTGATTACAGAAAATAACAATGTCAAGTTTTCAAGTCATTACAGAGTAGCCATTATTTTTTGCACTTTTCACAAACACCTATCGGCATTGTTCCCAAAATTCGAAATTAATCAAGTTGGTTAAATCTAAATATTTGATCGACCAGTTTGAAATACATGAAATCTAAAATACCACTACAAGGGGTACTTTGTTTGAAACAAACTAACTACGGACCTTTCACATAGATATTTCAATGAATTTTGAAGATGAAGAGAGCCAAATTTGCACTCAATACCTTTATACGATGTATCGGATTCATCGTACTTATTTCTACAGGAAAAGGCTAACATGAGCAACATGACGGGTGCCACATGTGGAGCAGGATCTGCTTATCCTTCTGGAGCACCTGAGATCACCCTCATTTTTATCTTTTGTATCTTTCGCCTCTCTTTTAAAATTGGTTCTTTCCGTGAAATGGTAGTCCAAAAACTATGTTTGTTTATAAAAGTCACCCTTGTGATCAACAAAAGATCGATAAAAGCTCGTGGTGGTTTCTATAGTTCTCTATGTACTTACCCATAATAACATACTGTTGGCCGACTTGAAGGGTCATCCCACACAATGCACTATTCCCTGGAGACTGGACAACTACTTCTCGGTCAATACGGGTGTAAAGGCCCTATTGTTAAATTAAAAAAAACAGAATAGTTAATTTCGCTTAAAACAAAAGAACGATGTGATTTTAAATAAAAGTTTTCTTACTTTCGACTTTTAACTTAAAATTTCTTTGTGAAACTCACAATTTCGATTCCCAGTATTTATACGTTTGCATTTATCACATTCACAGTCATTTATATCAGCAAGCGGAGAACCATATACATTATAAACTTAATAAGCATTTTTTTAATAAACTAAACCATTGTATAGAGGTTATTTTAGAAAAAAAAATCTGTTTTTGCGGAAAAATGAATGGAATAAGTTTCACGTACAAATATCTACTTCAAGACTGGACTTAGACAACCCCGTTATTCCGACACACCTATATTGCACCATATTTTTATTCAACAGACTAATATATAAACACAAGGGTTAATAGCATTGTTTAAACAACGATCCTACGACTGTGTGGTGGAAACTAATACATGGAATATGGGAAAACAACAATTTTGTTCTGTCAACATGCATGTTCTTTCCGAACAAAACTCTTCAATATTAAATGCTTATCCATTTCATAATTTAAGACATAAACCAATTTCTGAATAAAAAATGATAAAAAATGTGTGGATGACGCTTAAATAATTTGCTCCCATATCTCCTCCTTCTAAAATTGTAACAACTGTGTTTGACTACAATTAAACATCAACGTTTGAATACTTAGAAAAGGCCAAAATATCGCGGTTTTAGAAAGTCAAAATTTCAAGTTAAAGTCAAAAGTTCGAGGTTTGAGAAGTTAAAATTTCGAGTAAAAGTCGAAATTTTAAGATTTAAAGTGTCAAAATTTCGACTTTGAAAAAAAGTTCGCTGCCAATTTTATTTTTACTATGTCCCTCATACGCTTCGTATAAACCCACAAGAGAAAAGCTCAATAAGATTTTTCTTTGACACGTGAAATTTTCCTTATTTACATTTAAAAAGTTTTGATCATCTAAATCAATTTATTTCTAGATATCTATATTAGATTTTAAACGTTTGTTTTCCTCGCACTGCACACTACTATTATCTTTATTGTTGCTTCGGTTGGTTATGTCTAAAAATATAAATTTACCTTCATTGTATACAAAACTTGCATTGTATATTTCCTCACTGTTTCATTATCCAACAAATCACCAGGTGGGCCTTTCTTGACTTTTTCCTTCAACACTTTACCATAGAACACTGGAATAATTTTATACATGTATGATTGGGTTTGGTATATTAAAGCCGATGGTTTTCTAGTTTGAATTGTATCATGTCGGGCTTTTTAATGACTATAAAGTATATGCTCATTGTTGAAGGCGAACGCGTGGTGACGTGGATTCATGTCATTTTTACTCTGGTGCATAATGCCCCATTGATAATCATACTACATCTCCTTATTTACATAAAAATAGACCATAATGGGCAAACTGAAAAGTTGTTTTATTCGCAATCCTACTACATCTTCTTATTTTCAAAAGTTATACAAACTGTCATCATTATTCTTCCAATATCAATGTTATTTGCAGAATCAAGGCACACTAAGATATTATAACCATGGTTTCTTTACGGGATGCGCATGACGTTTCACGGCCCAAGCCAGACTTAGTAATGAAAAATGATGTAAAATTCTTATTTATATTTTTTTTCTTGGGGTTAATTGCCTTTAAGTGCAACATCATTATTATAATATATTTCACTTCAAATTGTAACTTACCAAAATCAGCAGAACAAAACTGACTTTGTGGATGTTGCGGGAAGCAGGAACATCCATGCGCACCACTTGCCGTCCATGTTATAACAAGCAGTACAGTATTTACCAATAACATCAAACGGTTCATCCTAGCTGTTGTTACCCTACCCTCAGTTATGTACTAACAACATGAAATTGTTTCAGTTTTATATCCATGAAATACTTGTTTTGTAAAGGATTATATTGACGTTATTGACTGGTCCTCCCAGATATGCTTTATGCATACAATGGTTAAACTTTTAACATCATGATTCGTAGAAGGGAAGAATAAGATGTAATAAATTTGAGATGTTATTTTATTTTGAACAAATAAGCAGATGTTGTATATGTTCATGATAGTTGATCCTTTTTAAGCTGGTTATCTATTTTTACCAAACATACTTCAAAATACAAGGTTAAAAGAATCAATAGCATTGATAATATAAGATTAACCTCAATTTTCGTGAAAGGAGAAGGTATGATTACTTTGTGTGATTTTACATGTATCCGAAAACTAAGTATGCTGATTGGAGACAGATTGATGTAATGTTTTCGTTATTTCACGATCCCGTACGTACGTGCATTTAATCTTCGTCTAGAACTGTAATAAATTGAAAAAATGCTGAATTGTTTGTTTCCGTTCTCTTAACTTAAGTTTGTCTCAACCAAATGTTATGAAACTTATACACAATGCTTATTACCACAAACATATTTCAATTTTAGAAGAAGTTGACGTCATCCCTCATAAAGTTTTATGGATGTGTTGTTGGTATCTATTCTACCAAACTAAGGGTCAGCAGTTCCTTCACAACCATTGACATCCGTTACGTAACTATTGTTCACATTCGTTGATAAAATTATCTGGTGACAAAGCAACACACTTAAGGAGATAAACTTAGCTTTACAGTGTGTTTTATTGAGGTTCATTAGAAGGAATTGATAAATATGATCGTGTTTAGACCATACAATTTTCTCCGAGTACAGACGAACCTGTGTTTACTGTGTAATACACATACGGCCACCTATACTTCTCCAGTTCGAAGGGAAACCCCATTTGAAAGAGACGCGTCAGTTGATTGTGCGGGATATATAAATACGCAGTCACGTCCGGTCAGAATGGTGGCGTTCACTCCGACGCATCGTGTAGGGAAAGTGCCTCGGCCCGTCCGTGATAGAACTCTTGAAAAATTTATTTGAGGGGTCCTTAGGTAACCTGTTGCAAATCAGTTGTCTTCCCCTTAACCTATCATCTGTGCCAATTGCATGCCTAATTCAAGCCCTTCATCCTTGTCAACCCTACTTTGGATTTATTATAAGTGTGGTCTTGTCCTGAATATGCATGAAATATTTGCCACTGGATGTAGGGGCAAACAACAATCAATCAAAAACCTTCCAAAAGACAATTAGTTTTATGGATGCTAGTGTTTGTTGTCCTGTATTGTTCTTAGGAAAAATCCAAGTTTCAGTTGCACTTTGAAAGACCACTAAATTACTTAACTCAATATAAGAATGGACCCTTTCCCAAAATAGAGTATAGTTGTCTCTTGAAACGAATTTCGTGGAAACAATTATTTACTTGTTACAGGCGCTTACGATTGAAAGTGATTGGTTGAATCAGATTTTACATTCCTCTATGTAGATTAGTATGACAGTGTTTTCAGTTCAAATTAAATATGTACTTTGGAGTCGGTGTCCAAAATAACCTTCACAGCTTAACAGATTCCATTGGCCACAGTTGTCCCTTCAAGTTCGAACGTGGCTGCATAACTATACATTATACATACATTTGTACGGACCTCCATTGGATCCGTAAACTGTACGTAAATTGTGATCTATATCTTTGCTGATGTGCTACAAACTTTACAACAAAAAAAGGAAATAAATATATTTGAAAGACTGTTAAAAAGTAGATGACGTTTTTTTATACGAAAGTTCGACTATATATATATCTTCACGATTGGATAGGGCTTTTACTGTTAATATAAACACTTTTTTCGTTGTAACCCAGTCCTAAGATTATTAGAACTGCAGTTTTGCACGTGCACATTCATATAGTTTACATAGGGGGATTCGAACTACATGTAGGCGTAATGTGTTTTGTATAAAATACAACAACAAAATATGTTGCTGTATGAAAATAAAGATTAATATAATTTCTGATTAGGCGACCTACTCTACTAAAAATAACATAGTTATCAATATATTTTAACTGCACAGACTGATATAATATCTCCAAGCCACCATGTTGTTTTGTGTTATATGTACAACCTTAAATTAAGACTAAAGAATAGAGCCTAGTAAGTCGTGTGGTCTAAGGCGATGGACACAGTTTTACTAGTAAGTTGGTGTTGCCGTTGGTGTCTCAATAGCTTGAGTTCGAATTTACTAATGAGTTGGACAGGTAGTCTAAAAAACAGTTACAGCTTTGCTCAATGAAGTATGACTGACTAGAACTTTCATACAATTAAAAGTGGGAAGAGATAATAGACTATAAATCAAAAGATCAAATATTCAAAGTGAATTAATAAAGTATAATATCTGATATGTGATAAAATGTAAAATACTAATCAATGAAATATGTAAAAATATAATCTGTCACATAAGTAGCAACAAGGATTTATATAGTAAGAGTCTTAATCCTTGATAGCAAACATGTGAAAATTTATAAATGGCCCAAAAAAAAAATATTTTTTCCCCTCCCGATTATCAAATATTCACACAAACACCAAAAAAATATTAGTTAATTAGAGTGCTAAAAATACGTTTATACGTTATTTGTAATTTTTTTTATTATTGAAGGTATTCTTTGTGCTGAATAATCAATTTTATTTTTCGAAATTCCTTAGTTGACATTATACACGTTTTTCAACATAGGTAAATATATTTAAATATACACAAAACGTTCACAGTATATATCAACAGATGAAGTATTCCCTGGAAAAAGTAAATCTATGGAAACGTCGCCATGCGACGTTCTCAAAATGTCATCTTTTAAAAATGAGCAAATTAAACATGTTACAAGCATCCATTTCTTAAAAAACTAATAGTAAGCATGGAATAATGTCAACTTGTTCAAAATATTTGAAGAAAAAAAACAAAACGTCTGTTATTAGATTTTTAAGGATGTGAATTTAAACATGGATGCAGTTTGGGTACTCCTAATTATAGAATCATGGACCGTTTGGAGGTCAGTTCAAACCCATTTTTCTATGATTCAATATAGATTCAAAATTAAATTGGTGTAAATGTATAGTAAATAAGGATACGTCTACAAAATAAACACAGAATGGAAACTTTTGTCTGGATCATAAAAAAACGTAGGTGAAAAAACTGTCAAAATAGGTGCAATTTGGGTACCCTCACGTTACTAATACACACATGCACTTTTCTCCTAATAGTTCTTTTCTAATTGTCAGTTAAGGCTGGTGGATACTATTTGTCGACATCTTTAAAGCTTGGAATTCAACAACTTCCATTTTTGTTTACTGGTTCTTAATTGGTTTGTTAAAAAAATCAAATATTATAAGCTAAAAACATTTCAGAGATTTTTTTATTATGATGGTAATCTTTTAAAGGACGCTTTTTACTGTGAAAAAAGTGTCCACATTGAAAATCAACCTTTACAGGACGGGATTCAATAGTATTTTATCAGGCAATTATGTCAGATTGAATGGACACTTTTTCACAGTTTCGGATACATTTAGATATACCTTTTCTGTGAAAAAAGTGTTAGGGTGGACACTTTTTCAAAGGACACTTTTAAGGCTCACACAGGAACTGGCAATGTCATGACAAAAAACTAAAAATGACCTAAGAAAAACAACAGTAAACAAAACACAAGATAGAAAACTAAAGATTGATCAACACGAACCCCACCAAAACTGGGGGATAGGTGGTCTGGAAGGGTAAGCAAATCCTGCTCCACATGTGGCACCTATTGTGTTGCTTGTTAAGATACAAACCCACTTTAATGACAGTTGGTTACAGTGCCTTGTATTGATAAAATTGGTAAGCAATTTACCCAAACAGACATAATAGGTCATACCTGCCAACTTTTCACAATCTCTATGGGGGATTTAAAGCGCAAGAGGACCTTATGCTCCTCTCATATTGTCATATAAGTCTTCTTAATCTACTACCATATTGTTTGAATGAGTACGTATGAGCTTAAATACCCTTTTAACTCATTTGAAAGCCTGATTTGAGGTCTTCAGTTCATATAATAAAGAATTTAAATATTCAAGTCAACACCTCTCATTCAACCTATTCCCTTATAGAACTGAAATGTTTGCTGCAAATTTGCAGCAGACTTGCTGCAGGTTTGCGGCAAACAAAAAGTTTGCAGGAAAACAGAAAATAGTGTTTGCAGATGTTTGCCACTAGCTGCAAACTTCCGGCAAACATGGCATATTGCCGATTTTTGCTGCAAGTTTGTAGAAACAACAATGTTTGCAGTAAGATTGCAAGAGAGTTAAGATTATAAACTAAGAATATTTGCCGCAAGATTGCAGTAATCTTTGACCATTCTGAATATTTGCCAGAACATTGCAAGAATTACACAAAATTCACTGGACATGCCTAGTTGCCACTTCCTGGAAGCTTATTATTTGGGCTAGGTCATGTTGACTGTGTTTGAGAAATTTTATATATATAAGAGATTAAATAGGCATTTTGGTTCAATAATATAGGATACTCAATATGTAATTTTGTAAGTACAAATTATTCATAGAACTGTACATTTAATAAAATAATTAATGTCATAATCTGATACAAAATTAAGCTAATTCAACTATGATGTTTGAAATACTCTAGCTATAATAAGTTTGGATTTTGTAACTGATTAAATATATACTGTTTAATAAAATTGATTTCAATTCTGTAATGCCCTAAGCTTTATGCTCAATACACATTTGAGATTTCTCCTTTTTTTTCTTAATACCGGTATATGATTACATTTGAGCATTACCCCCCATTCAAAAATGAAATACATGCATGTATTTCCTTAAATCTCAGATAAGTTTGCAAGTATTCTTTCAATGGCTGTTTGTATATGTGCAGGCAGTTCTTTTTTTTTACTTTTGATGTGTAATTTGAAAGAGATTAATTTAATGTGTCTACACACATGACATTTGTATATGTGTGGTTCCTGCAAGTTTGCTGCAAACATGCAGTAAAATAAAATTACTGGTATTAAATAGTTTGCGGCAAGTTTGCAGAAAATCTAATTTGCATAATTATGTTTGCTGCAAGCTTGCCACAAGCTTCATTTGCATGGTAAAATGGTTGCGCAAGTTTGCTGCTAGTTTGCTGAAAATGTTTGCCACAAGGTGTTTTTTCGGTAAGGGTTAGGTTAATGTGACAATAACGAAACTTGTATGTTTTAAATCCAAGAGCATAAAAATAAATGTAATTATATTTATTATAATATATTTAAATCTTTCAAATGTCAATGATCATGGTCCAGACAGTGTCCTTTTAAAAAAAAAAAAAACAGTTTAAAGGGGCATTAGCTGTCAAATTCATGGTCTTATATTCGACTTGTAACATACTTAAACACATATCCAAATTATAAAAAGTCAAGTGAATAATTCATCAGTGATGTTTATTTGCTTAAATCGACAAAACTGAACCAAAGTGGCTGTTAAAAGCAAATTATCATTTCACTATTTCACTTTTAATTTCATTAATGATTGAACAAAATAAAAATCACATTTTATTATTTGTATATCTCGTAGCTAATGCCCCTTTAATGTGTCTTCAAGTCACAACTTCTATTTTTTTCTTTCTAAAAGCCTTTGAAATCTAAGCAGTTTTTTGCAGAATTAAATGAGGCAAAAACTTTAAACAGTATATGCATGTCCAATAGACCTTATCACTAATATTTACGGAACCTGCAACATTTGACCTCAGAATCTGCGACACTTGAACTATTGACGTCATACAACAATCACTTTTCCTTTTTTGCGTCAGATATTTAAATATAATGCTATTTTACAGGAACCTTTGCAATGTCCTGTAATGGTGAACAAATAGCGATAAGGTGCATTAAAAGTAAATGATTTAAAAACTAGGATAGATTGAGTTCATATTTTTTGTTTTGCTTGAATATAAGTACCACATTTCTGAAATACCATACACTTATTACACATGTTTTGTATTTATAAGGTTCAAAAATGGTAAAACAAAACAGAAAAAGACACAAGTCTACAGATAGTTCTTCCTCCAGAACAGAACATGACAGTAGTAACAGAAATGAGAAAGAGAATGAACTTCATACTTGTGGTAAAAATCTCTTAAATGTTAGATTATGATGGTATCAGAACCAATAAATGAATACATGGTGGTGCACATGCATATGCATATGCTGTGAACTAGGATTAAATAAGAAAATTTAAAGAAAAGGTCACTGATAATATTATGCAATGTTCAGCAATCCAAAAAGACAAACCCAAAAAATATTTATATGTTTATGCTCCTTGTGTGTATCCATGTCTCCATTGGGTCTTGTAATGGCTCCCACACATATGCCTTTCTTGCCAATTTTTTTTAGAAATTTATCTCAAAGGTATATACGCAATGTTTCAGACAAATTTGAAAATAAGTACTATCAATTTTTTCTAAAGGAGTTATTCAAATTCAAATTCAAATTCAAAAATCTTTATTCCTAATCAAAGGGCCCTTATGCTCTTGGAAATATAAATTATATGGAAAGTTGCATTGTAACTGTGCTCTCAAGCCTATATTTCATGTAAGATTTTTACGAAATTTATATAAAAGATCTGCAATGTATCAGACAAGTTCTTAATTCAGTGCTGATCAATCTTTTTTCTACAGGAGTTGTGTCCCCTTGAACTATTATTCTATGGAAAATTGCATTGTAAGCACTCTCAACCGTACATTCTTTGTCAGACTTTTATGAAATTTGTATCAAAGGTTTAAGTATAGCAATGTTTTAGAAAATTGGAAAATCAGTGCAGATTATCCATTTTTGTAAGAATTGTCTCTTTGTATATAAATTGTTAATAAATCAGACGTCTACACTGAACTGCAATCAAGTTTAGCGTTTGATAATTCATTGATTTTCTGGCGTATCACAAGCGAACAACTTGTAACGTCCCATTTTTAAATACTTCATCTTGATAACATTGTGACTGCATTTTAAATAATAGATACAAGAAGATGTGGTATGAGGGCCAATGAGAAACTTCAAGTCACAATTTGTAAAAGTAAACCATTATAATAGGTCAAAGTACGGCCTTCAACACGGAGACTTGGCTCACACCGAACAGCAAGCTATAAAGGGCCCCCAAATGTACTAGCGTTAAACCATTTAAACAGGAAAACCAACAGTCTAATCTATATATACCAATGTTATGTCAACTGATCGGGCGGAGCTTACGTTTTAATTTGCATAAGGACAGTCTATTTGAAGATGTGTGTGATAAGGATGATTGCCGTTGTAATTATTATTGATTTCTAATCACGTATCAGTGTCAACAAACGGATATACAAATGAACTGAGTGTATGATATGGGACGAATAACTGGACACTTCATTGATGAGTTTATCCCGAAACACCTGTCTATAGATGGTCAGGTCTTTAATAAGCGAACATGTTAAACCCCGCCCAGTCAAGTGAAATAAATCAAGTAATAACTGGTTGGGCATAGTAGTATTCACCTTATGTCAGACTTATAAATAAGCAATGATATGAAGTTCCTTTTCTCTATTATATTTTTAATAGATCTCTGTACCATCGCCCTCCCCTAAAAAAAATTTACATTTCACAAAAGAATCACATGTACAAATTTAATTGAATTGATTATAAGGATATGTTTAATATACTAAGTACAGCAAGTCTTTTTACAAATAACCACATCCACGAAATATAGAAGTAGACTTCGACGCTTTAACTTGTTCTAGACCGTCACATATAGCCATCGCAGTCTATTCACGTGCATAATTCATATGACTATGCAAATAGTCTCATTACTTTAAAACATACTTCACATGTATTCAAGTCTGTGTGATATGTAGAGGTTGATACGATAAATCTTTATGACGGTGTCCCAAAATAAATTTAAGGGTATTTTCGGCGAATCTACTTTGGTGAAAGCCACAATTGTTCATGACAACAGTGTTCCCGGGACGTAAGCAATATTTTCCAAATCAATCTAAATCACGTAAAGCATTAAAAAAAAAGTCAACGAGATGAAATACATTTGAAGGTCTACCTAAAATATTGAAATATTCAATTCCAAATGGCCCATGCGTGAAGGAGGTTTTCCGTGTGGGTGGCATTGGAAGCCTATTTGTGTACCTCTAGAGCCTTTTCCCCTACTGTTGAATGTCCGTAAAGTCTAGTTCTAGATGAAAACTCCATATCCATGAAAAGAATAAGGGCCTGAATGAATTTCAAAATGAAAATAAATTCTAAAAATGAATTTGTCTCCGTTTTACTGTCAGTTTTCTGTCCCGATCAAGAGCCCCTTTCACAAACGGGTTAAAATAATGCTAGCGTACATTGAAATCCCGTCATTTATCATATTTGAGTATTTGTTCTTTACAAGTAGTTAGATTTGGTTTTACATCGAGCTCATGGGAAATTATTAACTTTTTGGTCTTACAGAAAACATGTTATTTCACATCAATGTTCGTTTTTGCAAGCCTCAAGAACAGCGAAAAAGACTATTTCGAAGACTGTTGAATGTTACTCAGTCCGTTCTTACAACAATTAAGACCTCGTACACAGATTTTGAATACAAAAAAATCCTAGAAACTTGCACGTCAGCCAAATCAAAGAAAGCATGTACTCTGCCAAGATATTAGATTTAGCAAAAAAACAAAAAACAAAAAACAAAAAAAACAAAAAAAAAACCAAAAAAAAAACAAAAAAAAAAAACACGTGTTTGCCTTTGTATGTTAAACTTTAAATAAGATAAAATCTGATATTCGTTTATTCATTTGATGTCATTGCAAAACAAAAACGAACTTGTAATAGGCAAACTATATAACAATATCAATTGTTATTTCTTTTACTTGAGAACTGCAGAACGTACAGTAACAATATTAATTCAGCCGTCCTCATTACACATAAACTACATATTAAAATACATTGAATGGGACTTTTGATTTTTTTTTCTCTATTATATTAAAATTCACTACACATAAATCAATTCCGAAACAACTTATAAAATATTGCATAATTAAATTTAATTTACACTGTTCTAATAACATGATATTCATAATTAATCCAATCAATTTTGTTGATGGCATTTTTCACGGCTGAGTAGTTGTGTAGTAAGTGACACGTGCCCTCATAATTTTGAAAAAATTATAAATCTCTATTTCAGTTCGTTTCAAATGGTAGAGTTGGATGTATCCCTATGAAGGTTTAACGGAACCTTTGTTTTTTTAAATGGATTCGTGTTCTTAACAAACTTCAAAAAATAGATTTCGGTAGTATATTAAAGTGTAAAGTGCGATTTTTTTTGGCTTTCGTAAACGCAGGGAATCATGATAGATGAATGTAGGATTTTGGGGTTTTGGGGCTTTGAATGATCCTTCTCCGCTTTCGTTTAAAAGATGCCAAGACAGTACGTTTCAAAGTTGATATGAAAAACATGAACCTGTAAACCTGATCAATTGAATAAATTACGTTTTTAAGTGCCGGCTGCATGGACAATAAATTCATTAATAAAGATAAGTAGAGAACACATGATAATCAATACATGAATTAAAATTCAAGTTTTTTATGTGGCAGTTTGTTTGTTTGAGAATCTTCTAATGTGTTGATATAATACGAAGTTTTGTCGTGTGATGACTTTTCAGATTACTAACTTAATAGACTCGTACCATTTCCTGTGTATTAGAACAGGTCATCCAAATACGTATTCACAATTGTCGGTTTGATAAAATTGAGAATGGAAATAGGGAATGTGTCAAAGAGACAACAACCCGACCATAGAGCAGACAACAGCCGAAGGCCACCAATGGGTCTTCAATGTAGCGAGAAACTCCCGCACCCGGAGGCGTCCTTCAGCTGGCCCCTAAACAAATATGTATACTAGTTCAGTGATAATGGACGCCATACTAAACTCCAAATTATACACAAGAAACTTAAATTGAAAATGATACAAGACTAACAAAGGACAGAGGCTCCTGACTTGGGACAGGCGCAAAAATGCGGCGGGGTTAAACATGTTTTTTGAGATCTCAACCCTCCCCTATACCTCTAGCCAATGTAGAAAAAACAAACGCACAACAGTACGCACAGTAAAAATGGGCTATTCCAGAAATAGTCTGTCCCCCCCCCCTATGGAAGACATTGGAATTCCAGATTTTTTTTTCTTGATTTTTTCTAAAATTCCAAACAAATTTTCTGTCTTGACCAAAAAATTCCAAACTTTTTGTCTGTTAGTGCTCATAAAATTCCATGTATTTTCCAAAGGGACGAATAATTTCCATATAATTTTTACTGGTAGTCATTAAGATTTTCCAGAATAGAAATATTTTGTGACCCATAATTTCCAGGTTTAAAACACAAGAGTTCTGATTAATTCCCTATGTATATGTACATTTCTGGGGAGGGGGACAAAAGTCTGATACAACAATAGTAGTTTAGAGAATAAATGATATTGATACTATGGAATTTCATTTTGTAGGTTGCACTTTGTAAATACAGCTGTTTCACAGACTGCCTCTTTTGGGGGATACATTTGTATATCATATTCATAGATATTTTGTTTTGTATATGTACGACGTTCCCAGATATGATCTGTATGTTTTATCTCTGACATAGAGACATAACTTGGAAATGTTACCAGTATAGGTAGATATTTATAGGTAGTGGCCAACTTGAATTCTGAGGAAGACCCAAAATGAAGGGAAAGGGGGGAGCAGTACAGAATTTTATAAGTATAAGTTCAAACTCTTAGAAGTTCTGGGCATGTAAATGTTGAAAATATGCCGCAGATCTTTTGAATAAAATAGTTGTGCATATCAACAACTTTCCATTCTAGGATATAATTTTTGTAACAAAACTTCATAGTGAAAGTGGCACAGTTTGAGCTGTAAAGGGGGTTCCTATGGGAAATTGCATTGTCTTTATTTACAGATGTGCAACTTAAGATTTTTATCTTGAATTGTTTCATGTATACAAAACTGTTGAATGTTAATCAGGTGCAAATTTCAAAATGATTGGATTAATAGCATCTATGATTAGCATCACTCAGTGGAAAATTATATCACATGGGAAGATAAAAACAAAGAAAATTTGGTTTGACAAATGTTTGATGCCTTAATAACCTTTTTAAACACATCAGAAATAAATACTGACATCTGATTAGTTTCAGACATATGATGTAATCAAGTAGATGATAATTTTAACCTAATTATATATTTAGAATTTAATCTGTATTTTTCACCATTAATTAACACCAATAAATTGTGCAATTTGATATCTCCTAAATTTTAGAATGAAATTTAATGTTTGTCCTATATCATTATAAACAAATGCCAGATTTTGGGTTACTTCTCAAACTAAGTATATATAAATAGCCAGAACATTTACCAATAAACAGCTAATTGATACATCCTTTATTCAAACACACTTGTTTGTCTTCACAGCAGGAAATTGTCTAATTACCACAATATTGTAGAAGACTGACCAGAAATGACCAGCTGTGTACTTTGACTCTACTATGGATTGCAAAATACTATTACACATAAATATATTGTTATCAGAATCAGTGCAAAAACTGTCTACTGACTTTTGAATTTACACACAGAAGATCCCCCTTTTTTTTTAAATTAATGCAAGGCAATGTGAACTTTTATAAATTAATTATTTGTGTTTAGTGTTTTATTTTCATATGAAAGCATATAACTTACTAAGATAAGAAAAATAAATATAATAAGAAATGACTGATGTTTGAAGAATTAACCTATTTTCAAAAATATTTTTATTGTGTACTGGAATGAAACTTTAGATGATATTGAATGCAATGTTCTCCTACCAATTGAATAGCTGAAAGTTTACATTTTAACAATTTTGTAAAACTGCTATATTTTGGGGCCAAAAAGGGGTCTTACTGGGCCTACTCCTTTGTTTTGGGTTAATTTCTTTTTTATTCTAAGTCAATAGCTTTGTTTAATATTCATGGAATTTTGCTTAACTGACAGACGCTTCTTCTATACAAAGACAGCATCCAGAGATTATTATTCTTTTTCAATATTTCACTGATATAATGGACTAAGTTTTTTTTGCACTAACATATATTGTTTACAAAACTTTGAAATTTTCAAAAAACTAAGGATTTTTTATTCCAGGAATAGATTACCTTAGCTGTATTTGGCAAAATCTCTTTGGAATTTTGGGTCCCCAATGCTCTTCAACTTCATAATTTATTAGGCCTTTTATTAAACTTTTTGGATTCGAGCATCACTGTTGAGTCTTTTGTAAATAAAACCCTGGTCTGGTGTTCACAATTTTAAGCCTGGTATCAATAATGTGGTTTTTTAGACTTCAAAATATCTTTGTCAAAGCATTATGGAATGATTGATATATTGATTGAATGATTGGTGTTGATGCCACTTCAGCACTATTGTGCTATTTTGTGGCGGTCAGTTTTTATTGGGTGGAGGAAGCCATAGAGAACCATGACATTCGGTATGAAAACTAACAATCATAGTCAATAATGATTGGAGTTGAGGGCACCTGCCATGTGCGGGATTCAAAACCTCATAGCTGACAGGCTAAATATACAGTAGTTAGAATACTTAGACCTCTTGGACACTAAGGCCCCTGGAATGATATAAATAGCTTCTTCAAGATCAAGAGTAAAATTTTAAAATGTTTGTTTTATTTTTTATATTTTACAGATAAATGGAATTTTTGAAGTTATTATTTAGTTATAATTTAATTTTGGATGTAACACGTCTTCTGATTGGCTGACGTTGTTTTGTTTATCAGCTCATAGACATAATTTTGTCATGTGATCGTGACGTCATCAACTTTTTTCATGTTTTACTACGATTTAAAATGGAATTTAGAATTAAATTATAAGAAATGACTGTAATATTTTTTCTGTCTATTCGAAATAACATAAAAAATGTGGTGCACACTTTAAAATAACACGCTAAGCGGGTTATTCAGTGTGCACCACATTTTTGATGTTATTTCTTCATAGACAGAAAAAATATTACAGTCATTCCTTAAATAGTATTGGGTTAAAGTATTAAGACATCAATATAACTATAGAATTTCAAGAACAAGGACAGAAGTTTCTTCTTGACAAAAACATTGCAATTAAGAAAAAAATAGTTGGGTTTTTTTTGTTATCGCTTCTGTATATTACTGATGATTAGTTTCTTCATACTTGATAAATACCCGACATGTAGAGTAAAATTTTGAATTTTCCACCCATTCTTCCATAATTTACTAATAAATATTATTTCACAGTCAACATTTAGGTAAGTGAAAGATTTTGAATAACTTTTGTCAAACCTTTGTGGAATTTTACAAAACTCACAAAACTTAGACAGAAGCTTTCTTGTAAATCAAGAAATAGAACCCTGAAAAAATTTTGATTAATTTTTATATATAAATAAAATAAAGATAAAAACATATCTTGCAATAATTTAAATTGAAGAGATAAACAGGGTCATATGCAGACGTGTATTTACAAAATGTAGGGGGGAGGGGGGTCTCTGCCTAATAGAGCTAGCACTTATCTAATAAGCAACATTTTAATTCAAAAAGACACAATTTTTTAGTTGACAAGATAAATTAAGAGTATAAATTAAACATCCAAGTATCATTTTCTGTGATTAGGGATAATTTCATAGAATTTGATCCAATATCCACACATTTTGGTGCAAATCATATCTCTGGCCTTTCATGGATACTGTGCTTAATGTACATGTAGCAATGTTTTGGTTTTTTTCCGGAATTGTATTTATAATTAAAGGGAAACCTTCATCAGAGACCACCCCTTTTGTTTTGGTTTTTCATTTATTTCTTTTTTATTACTGTTTAAAGTTTTTAAAAACAATTTAATATCTTTTTTTATTTATTATTATGGTAATTTTACCATGCCCATTTTATATAAATTTTATTGTTTATCAGTAAATTTCATAGTATAGTTTTATATGCAATATTTTTAAAATCTGTTTGTGTTAGGATTTTATAACATGGGCTTTCATATTTTATTGTTAATACTTATATATGTGAATGGATATATGTTGTAAAGCAATTAGGGTAATTTTAATATTATATAAATCGCTGTTATAAATACTGTATAATAATAATAAGAATAATTATAGTTTTTTGATTTGTTAATTTAAATTTGAATTTTGATTTAGACTTTCTAACTATTTCAACCTTATTTCAATAAAATTTAATGTTGAATTTAATGTTTCATGGTAAGAATTTTGTCCTAAGAATATCAGTTTACTTGTGTGGTTTACATGATGATGGTCATTAATTAGTTCTGCACAGTGAAATATTTTGTAGGAACTGTGATGTTCATACAAATAATTTTATAGCTCATTTCACTAATTCACCAATGTTCTATTTCTTTTGAATCCTATTGATAGGTTTTTATGGGATCTGGCATCTATTGTAGAATCTGTTTTAAAAAGATGCCAGTATTTCCTGAATACTTTTTGAAGTTTTTCTGCTTGAGAATGATAATATGTAATGAATGATACATTACATCTATTTTCAACTTTGTTCTTTTTCTTTAAAAATTGGGTGGTTTGAGTTTTTATGAAGATATCGGAATTTTTCAGTATTCTTTCAAAAGCATTTCATATCTAAAACACCAGTATTTTTCGAAGGATTCATCTTCAAAGATTTATGGAATGATTATTGCATTCATAAGTGAACTTTAGCAATAATTTGCATTTTCAAACAGGAAATCCAATTTCAATTACTATTTATTTAGTAGTAGGGATGAGCTGCTTAAAAGGTCACCATGGTCACTATTTCAAGCTTCATTCCTTTTAAATATTACTTCCATGATTATATATGATCAAATCTGGAAATTTAGATGAAGGTCAAGTTTTAAACTTGCCTATTCATATCACAAGTGTCTGAAACTAATTAGATGTCAGAATCTTTTGTGATGTGGTAATAACAACAGTTGTAAATGTATCCAATAGTGGTCAAATCAATTATCTTTCTATTAATTTTCCCATATGCATTCTTACCAGCTATTAACTTGCTGTTTGTGCTTTTAATCCCATTGTTTAGACATTTTCACCTAATTAACATTAAAAATTTGTAATATTGTAAAACTACATATTTTTAATTTTACACTTAGAGAGTGTTGACCATAAGAGAAATAGGTTTAACAACTTGAGAAAATTGGATATCGCTTGATATCAACTCTTGTTATTTAATTTAATTACTAATAATAAACTCGCCACAGGCAAGTTTATTATTATATTGAAATTAAATAACTCCAGTTGAAATCAAGCGATATAATTTCAATTCTCACTTGTTATATGAAACCTATAAGTACAGCCTTCAACATGGAGCCTATTCTCACACAGCATCGTAAGCTAGAATGGGCCTGAAAATGACCAGTGTGAAACAATACAGACGAGAAAAACTAATGGCCAAATTGATATACAAAACAATAAATGAAAAACAAATATGAAATACAGTAATAAGCAACAACCACTTAAATTACAGGCTTCTGACTTGGGACAGATATATATATATATATATATATATATAGAAAATATATGCAACGAGGTTAAAAAAACGTATGTGCTGGATCCAAATTCTCCTGGGATATCATAGTGGTGTAATTGTCTGCAAAGACAAGACTTTATATACACTGGTAAACATATTGGCTAACAGTTCTTCTAGTCAGGGATTTGTTTGCGCTTAACTTTTAAAAACACTTCTTTTGGTTACGGCTGCATATATGTTACTAAGTATAAAATTCCAGTTTTTTGGCACATTTAGAAAAAAACCAGATAAATTCCAGACAAAAGAAATAATATCGAAGTCTTCCATAGGTATTGCTTCTAATCTTTACACTAAAATTTCCAGACAAATTGACAGCATCATGAAAAAAATTCCAGTATATTTAAGTTTTATAATGCGTTTAAAATCTGGAATTCCAGAAAATTTTGGTAATTGTGAAAAATATTTCCATGGATTTTTTTTTTTACATCTTATGTCTTCCATAGGGGGGGGGGACAGAATATTTCTGGAATAGCCCTATCAGTCTAAGAGAAGTCCGAGTCCGATGTCAGCATAGGAAACAAAAGAAAATAAACAAAATGACAATAATACATAAATAACAACAGACTACTAGCAGTTACTGACATGCCAGCTCCAGACCTCAATTAAACTGATTGAAAGATTATGTCTTCATCACATGAATATCAGGCACAATCCCTCCTATTAGGGGTTTAGTATTATACCATCAGAAAATATATGAGAAGAACATAACCCGTGTCATGCCAACAACTGGTTTTAGAATAAATATGTTTAATTCCGATGCAAAGACCCTATAAGTGAATCAATATTAAAGCCAAAATATGCAATCTTTAATGACCTGACAACAGTATCCTAACTACATCCCTTCTTAATAAGTCTGTTTAAAGGTTGTGTTAGCCTTTGAGGTGAATACTGACATTTTTGTGCTTTGTAAAGAATATTACCATAAAAGATTGGATGTGAAATACCCGAACGTATAAGATGTCTGCATGTTGAGTTATATTTACGAATGATGTCCTTATACCGATGATAAAATTTAGTAAATGTTTTGACTAGTTTATGGTGTAATGAATTGATCCGGTTTAATCTTAACTGTAAATTGCGCGTTGAAATGTAAATATCTTGATGAATAAATTAAAACGATATGAATTGGCTTTACTGTGTTAGATATTCATGCGAACTAATTAGTTTATATTTGACAACATGAATACTAGTATTGTGAAAAGCTATACAGATTTTGTCTATATAAATTTAAAAAAAATCAAAACGCATGTTTTGATATGAAATTCTAAAAGTTCGAAACTGATTATTTTTTTAACTAGTTCATTGCAATTACATGGGAGATCCTGGTTGGTAAAGCTTCCTTTGAATTTATGTTAATGTAACGTCCAGTGGCAATTATATATATTTATCAAGCATATTCAGATCGTATAAAAATCAAGCCTAACGTTTGATTCATAAGTCACGTAAGTGATGTTGATGGTTCGACCGAAATGAAAGTAACTGACACGTACAGAGAGAAATTCTGACTCGTTTTGAAAATACTAAGAATATTCACTGATGAGTCTTTTGTAGACGAAACGCGCGTCTGGCGTAAATATAAAATTTCAATCCTGGTATACCCATATCCTCAGTGATTGACATAATCTTGCATCCAGTTCATGTTTAGTTATGGGCATAGAAAACTCTAGAGGAGAGAACCGAATACAAGATAATATCTATACGTTTCAGATACCAAAATGTGGACTACTATGCACAATGCAATGCACAACAGCTCACTGGATATAGCTCTGAGTTGTTCACAACATAACTAGTCTGGAGATAAAAAATGACGCATGATAATCATCAATATTGTCATCTGAGATCTATAATTTTATTTTTACCATTGTAATGAAATAGCGAGCACAAATATACAAATCCACTTGCCCTCATTGACCTTTCCTGTGAACATCGCCTCATCAGACGCTAAAGTGAAGGTGTGTTCCGTCAACATTTGATCACATAGTAATTCTTGTGTTTTTTCTAATGTTGTCTCTTGCTCATCAACCCAAAATGCATACATGTAATACCAATATCAAAATCTAAATATGAAAAACCTATTCACATTTTGGTACTAATGGGTGGGAGAGGGGGGAACATATCAAGGATCTCATCAACCCAAACAGTCAATATATATTGCCTGACTAAATATAGCCCTTAAACCAACCACTTGGATATTGAAAGAATGAGGATGTATCCCATGTACTTCCGCCAAAGATATCAACCAATGAGGTTATACCCATATCCTCAGTGATTGATATAATCTTGCATCCAGTTCATGTTTAGTTATGGGCATAGCAAACTCTGTTGTCCATACAGCATATTTGCATGCCAATCTCAAACAACACCACTAGCAAGGCTTTCCCTTAAGGAATAGTATTCCCAAAACTCAAAACAAAAATGTCTTCAACATTTTTATTAAATATTATTCTTTTATTTCTTTACAATGCAACTAACCATTTCTAGATACGTGTACACAGTTCTTTATAAATAGTTTCACAATTCAATAAGTTCTCATGAATTCGACCACATACAAATTTATAAAGTCTCGTTAAGGCAATGAACTCATATCAAAATGAACATTATTTGTATCACATCTTCAGCATGATGAAAGCTTGTTGTAAGCAAAGGGACTTCACCTCCAAGTGTCAACTATGCTGGCTTGTCGCTTACTTTACTGTTGTTGGATCAAACTCACTCTTTACTTCCCAATCAGGAACATTGACAATTTCACTTGATTCTTCTCAACTCTGCTAACACTATATTAACCAATAACAATTTGTTTATTTGTACTTGTACAGCATTAGTCACACTTCGAAAAGGAAAAATCCCTTCGCCTACAATCCACGTGGAAAACCACTAGGGAATCAGTGTCCCTCGAACTGTAGACAAAAAATTTGAATTTAAAAATTTCACTATACATAAAATTTTAGTATACATTGGTATACAAAATCATTCAACATTATATTTAGTAGATAAAACAAAACAAAAATATTGCAACAATTAATCTTCCAAGTCAAACGAATTTTTGTGACATCTTTAAACACATCAATGAAATTATATACAAATCCACTAGTAAACATCTCAAAATTAGGGGCAAATTTTTAGAATTACTTTCAAATAGGTTCATTTAACAAAAAGCTGTTCCATCACATGTTTTTTTTTTAATTCAAGTATCGTGCCTTACTGGCATCTTCTGCCTTTCTCTTCAATACAGACAAACATAATTTAGTGTTATATCTATAGTTACACCATTTCTTTTTTTTTATTATTATATTTCCTGAAATCAAATCATTACGTAAACATGCAATTTGTACTCACCAGATTCTGATCAGAAAAATCCTGTCCTTTAAGGTTGATCCTCATTGACATGAATTATCATAGAATGTCATATTGCTTCTCCTTCAGACATCAGCTTGTCAGTAACACCCATGATCTGAAAACTAAAACATTCTATTCATATTCTATGTACATTCAAACAGACCGCTTAACGCGGACCTCGACGAAGACACCTTTTAATTCAATACACATCACTCCAGCCAACAAAACTAATACCAAATGACATGTAATTTCACACTTAATGCTTTCCCTTTCTCAATCTTACTATTCTTTTCTAACAAAATCTTATTATACATAAAATATTTTAACAAACTCCAATTATACATAAAATATTTTAACGCTATAGCACTTTGCCCGGCGTTTAACCGACAAACGGCATAACAAATATCTGATTACCTGGGTTAATAATATCTACCCATGACAAGGTCTAAATCCCAAAACATTTCACCACCAAGGTAAAAAAACACCTAGGTCTATTAAGAAGCCACCAAGGCGAATATAAATGACCATCAAGGTCTTAAAGCCACCAAGGCTAGTATTTTCTTTTTAATGTTGCCACCAAGGCAAATGTAAACAATTATAAAAATGACCACCTAGGTCTATTGCCACCAAGGCAAATATAAATGACCACCTAGGTCTATTGCCACCAAGGCATATATAAATGACCACCAAGGTCTTAAAGCCACCAAGGCTATATTGCCACCAAGGCAAATGTAAGTAAAAGTTAAAGAATATAATTACTTTGCCGACAACACGTGGAGCACGACCATCCCACAGCTTGGATATTGAAAGAATGAGGATGTATGTGTAAGCGTACTTTCATTCCGCCGTGTATTTATTCCGGGTAACTGTTTTTCACTAGAGAATATTGGATGTAAATAGTGTGAAAGCGTCGAACCTGATATCGTTGTTTTGTTTATATTAGACCGGTTTATTGTTTACATAAATAAATGGGTTAAAATTAAAACGATTTTCAAGGAACCAGTTTAAATAATCTGAGTCAATCTAGTAAATGATATTGATGATAATGAGGAGGATGTTTTTGTAACTCAAAATACTTTATCAATGGCCAGGACATTGAACTTGATATAAACCAAATTTAAAGAGCAGATTTGTTCTTACATAAAGTTTCAATTATAGAAGCATCCTTTGATATTGACATAGAAGATATGATTTTATATCCAAGTCGACCGAAAAGCAAATATACAGAAAAACTTCGGCAATCCAATAAATATAAATATTACAATGAGTGACAATTTAAAAGCATATGATTTTATAGAATTGCATAGAAAAATTATTTAAATCTTATTCGTTAATAAGCATTATTGTGTTATCGTGTGTTCCAAAATGAGTACTAATCACTTCATCGATGTATGGATTTAAAGCACTAGTGTAATTGATCCCGGGTATAAAATAACTAGTGCAATCATTCCGGTACAAAATCACTAGTGTAATCATTCCTTGTTTAAAAACACTAGTGTGAACATTCCTTGGATGACAACTCTCCACTTTTTACATAAATCAACTAAGCAAGTTTCAAATATACTAAAAAATATAAAGCTACATTTTATACACGTTTCCCCTTCAAAAAACCCTTTTTAGAAGTTATAATGACTGGTGGATGTTTTACGCTGGACCCGGATAGAAAAACCTAGTGAATTTTTGTTGGTGGATAAAAATCACTGGGGATTTTCTTCCTCCGGATAAAGTACACTGGCGGAATCAAACCACTGTTACATATCCCATGTACTTCCGCCAAAGATATCAACCAATGAGGTTATCTATGATGAGTTTATTAACAACTACTGGGTCGATACCACTATTGGTGGAGTTTTAATTCCCCGAGGGTATCACCAGCCCAGTAGTCAGCACTTCTGTGTTGACTTGAGTTATCATTGATATGTTCATAATTATAAATTAACTGTTAACAAAACTTTGAATTTTTGATATACTAAGGCTTTTCTACCTCAGGAATAGATTACCTTAGCTGTATTTGGCAAAACATTTAGGAATTTTTGGTCCTCAATGCTCTTTTTTTAACATTTTTTGATTCGAGCGTCACTGATGAGTCTTTTGTAGACGAAATGCGCGTCTGGCGTAAATATAAAATTTCTATCCTGGTATCTATGATGAGTTTATCTAACGAAAATCAATAACGTTTGGAATGGACAGACGATTACAGATATTTATACTGCACTCGTTCTATTTGAGCAGTCAAAATGCGTTGACCGTATATTTCTATGTCATATACAGTCACTGACCTGATATCACTTTTCCTCATGAACATTTAAATAGAAATTGCCGAAATTATAATTAATTATTCATACGACCTATTCCACCTGTTCTTGTTTCCAATGTATACAACGACTCAAACTTATTTCTTTTGCAATTTTTAGAAAAAAATACATATTTCATTTGTTAATATTTTTGGTTTGCAAACTATAAATCATTATGTTTTATGTTTATTGTTGATATTTTAGTTCATTCTCAAACAAATTCCTTCACCATCGATTGCGGGTTTCAACAGGTAATGTACATTTCATTTGTGTTGTATATTTCTCCGCCTGCATGATATGAGGCCTTTTTATAAAAGGGGGAAGTTTCCCAATATTTAAATCAAATAATAACATTAACACATTAAACAACAATTGAAAATGTTTTTTTTTAGATTGCAGTATAAAGACAATAATAGTGCATTGACTTGACATATCAACGATATAAGGATTCGGCCCGAAACGGGGAAAAAGCTCGGCAGAGCCTCGCATTTCCCCGTTTCTAAGCCTCATCCTTATATCGTTGATATGTCAAGTCAATGCACTATTATTGTCTATATCTATCGGGGTTTCTTTTCTGCTTGAGTGATTTACCTTACAAGGAGGCGGACGCTTTAAAGTATAAAAGGACTTAACATCAGTTTGAACTAGTTTAACGGGGGCGTGGCTTATTAGTTTGACGGAGGTTAACCGGGTCTTAAAATAACTTGAATGACCGCAAAGGAATCTATTTGACTGGTATTAAAATAGTTTAAAATGGATTGAATAAGATAGAAAACCGTTTTTAATTTTTGTTAGTCTGATTCAATATTCCAGTAATCTTTTTTAAAGAGGGTTAATACCTATTTGGCTAAATTCTGGTTACTAGTGATAAAAAACGAGAAACGAGAAACACTTATGAACCACATCAACAAACAACAACCACTGAACATCAGGTTCCTAAGCATATACTACATATCACTTTGGTGGATAGTTGTCTCATTGGCATTCATACCACATCTCCTTATTTTTATATACACTAAATTTGTTTACATTCAATTTTATAAATAATTGTATTTTTATTAATATTGTTTGTTTCTCAGTAAACTTATACCAATGAGGTTAAAATGAAGTATAAAATCATACATGTATAATAAACTGTTAAACGAATTATTTGGATATTAAGGGTGACAAAATACATGTACAAGGAGGGACTCGACCCCCTTTCTATTGATACATTTAATGAATAAACAGACTTGTTTAAACTGATTATTTTTCATTCCCAAACAGTGAGTTAATTGACATAATACTTGGTCTATGAAAATATTTACAATATATAATTTATGTTCGTTTTTCAACTGAAAACAGCAAAACAGATCATGAATTAAAAATTCATCACATATATTGTCGGAGTTACATAAAGTACATTTCCTTTCACTGCGGCCAATATTTTTGTCATCTCCAAACAAAGCATGGTTACTTGCTCTGGATTTGCTTAGAATTTCGGGATTTTTTTTTTCAAAATCAAGTAAACTGAATCAGGAAAAAAAATCACACTTTCCCAAGTCGAATCCCTAAAATCCCAAGCTTCCCTGCTTTAAAAAGCTATTGGATTATGCCATGAAATGATGTAAATTTAAGTTGTCATTTATAATTAAGTTATTGGGATTCCATTTCTATATTTGTATATGTAGTTTCATGTTTATAAAAAAAGGTCAGTTTATTTCACAACCCTATTTACTGTAAAATCGTGCAATATCTTTATTATTTAATTTGAATATTTTTGGAGTTACGCTTTCATTTACGTTCATCCAACATCATCCGAGCAATTACATTCATATTTCTTAATTTGGTATCATTTGCAAACATATAATGATGTAACTTAACAGATAGAATAGCTAGGTGCATGGGGTTAGTCCAGAATTATTTGAGAGGAGACAGTTGGATTCAGTATTTCGCCAGGAAACCCGTCATTAAAGAGTCTTTGTTATCAATTTCAAAAATTTAAAACAAAGGACCTTATTAGAACTTTTGCACAAAATCATAATATAAATAAATCTTACAATCACATGTATGTAAGCTAGAATTGCCAAGAATAATTATTTACGCAATCTTGTACGGGATCAGTCCATTCAACTTTCGATCGTTTATTGTACACGTATTCTATTTTCGCAGGTGTGCTTGGGCAGGGCTTGGAAGTTTATTTGAGGTCGAAGGTTTGAATTGACCAATGACAACAATCGTTCAGTTAACGAGTTGGTCTAATAAAGTTTGTTTGACCCGAGACTACTATATGTTAGTATTTGGAACACTATTCTTTTATTCTTTTTTATAACATTGAAACACGGTTCTTTTATTCTTTTTTATAACATTGAAACACGGTTCTTTTATTCTTTTTATAGCAATATGACTTTTAATGTACATGGAGTAAAAAATGCAAGGATTGGATGAATAGATATCTGTTTATGCCTTCTTACTTGTTTTGATGCAATACCTATTATTGCATGACAACAGAGGAGTAAATCTAAAGGTTTTATGCACACTTATAGTTTTTATTTGTAAGAAATATCGTTCAAAGGAAATAATTGATAGGACTATTTTTTATCATATATGCATTAAAATATCATCTCTGATTTGAAATTTTACTCAGGTAACACAAAGAACATTAAGAAAAAGGAAGAGCAGAAACACAGAAATGAAAGAACCAGGAACAGAAGATGAAGAGAATTCATCTCAGATTTCTGATAATGGTGCCAATGAATCAGATCAGGCAATCCCTTCAATAACTGAAACACAGATGGATCAAACAAAGGTAAAATACAAATTCAAAATAACAGTATGATTTCTCTTTCCCTCAAAAAATGGTATAAGAAAACAATTTATTGTATACCTGATAAACAACATATTTCAAGCAAACATAACTAATAGTAAGAATAAATAAGAAGATGTGGTATGAGTGCCAATGAGACAACTATCCATCAAAGTCACAATGTGTAAAAAGTAAACCATTATAAGTCAAAGTACGGCCTTCAACACGGAGCCTTGGCTCACACCAAACAGCAAGCTATTAAGGGCCCCAAAAATAGTCAAATAATATATCGCATTGCACTAGTGCAAATAAAGCTTCAAATAAAAGGATTCATCAGTGACAAAATATGTTACAAACAGTTTGTAAGCATAAAAAGGTTATTGGTGTATAATATTCCTCATAGAATATCTATATTGCACTTGCAAGCTTGTGCAGTATTAAATCTACACAAGACAGTATTCAACAATATTCAAGCAATAACCCTTTGTTATTGTATACATAATTTTATGTAAGAAAAATACGAAAGGCGATAATAAAACTCATAATGACAAACTGACAATGGTATGGCAAAAAAAGAAAAAAAAAACAACCAATAGACTTACATTAGTCAAAAAAAAAAACACAACATAGAAAAATAAAGTCTGAGCAACACAAACTTTGCTAAAAACAGTAGGTGATCTCAGGTGCTCCGGAAGGGTAAGCAGATCCTGCTCCACATATGACATTTGACATGTTACTCCTATAAAATATGTCAGATGACAGTATGAATGTCTGGGATAAACAACTAACATGTACAGTATTGTAATTCACAAACAAACTGAACAATTCATAGGAGACAACTCTGGATATTAAAGTAAAAGAAAGTAACTATCTTACAAGTGTAATTTATTTTATGTATTATAAATTTAAAATATTATGCAATGATCTTATTATTAGTAAAATTTCGACAGAATAGGTTCCAGAAAAATAAAAACTTTAAGTTTAATAGAGTATTTCAATATAGCTTTTCCTGTTATCACAATAATGAATCTCGCATTTGTTTCTTTTATTCAACAATGGCACACAAATATTTCCGAAAATTACAGTAAAACTGTTGATAAATTATTACAAGAACTATATGTTTTAGCTAATCAATCTTTATTTTTATGTCCCACTTAGGGGCATTATGTTTTTCGGTCTGTGCGTCCGTTCATCTGTCCGTTCGTCTGTCCGTCCGTCCTTTCGTCCGTCTGTCCCGCTTCAGGTTAAAGTTTTTGGTCAAGGTAGTTTTTGATGAAGTTGAAGTCCAATCAACTTGAAACTTAGTACACATGTTCCCTATGATATGATCTTTCTAATTTTAATGCCAAACTAGAGTTTTTATCCCAATTTCACGGTCCATTGAACATGGAAAATCATAATGTAAGTGGGGCATCCTTGTACTATGGACACATTCTTGTTCTTGGTGATGTGGACTGATGTTGTCCTCTATTTTCCCTACTTATTTTTGTATTGCCCTCTATTATGTAAACCAACTTATTTTCGCGGATACTTTATTTCACGTTTTACCTTTTCTAGTCCACTTCGCGATTATTTAATTTCGTAATTTTCTAATATGCTTGATGTAGTTTCATAAGGAAAGATCCAAGTTTTACATATTCGCGACGATTTATATTCGCGTTATTTTTCTTCTCTCGAAAATAAATCGCTCGCGAAAATAAGTTGGTTTACAATATTTTGTTATTTTCTACGTTTTTTTTTATAGACTAATGCTAAATCTCTGTTAACATTAGAAAATATCTTTTACTTGAGAGACTGAATATTTGAAGTTTGTTTATCTTGAAACCTATTTTGATTGTCATTTATTGTTTTCCTCGAGCTGTAATATCGTATTTTAAGCATATAGATCCTTATAAAGAAAATATATATACAATTAACAACACAAGTCTTGTAAGATATATTTATACCCCCGCTTTAAAAAAGGTTTCAGGGTTTATATGAGTCAGCTATACCATGTGATACATTTTCTAATTCATCACTCAACAACTTCCTGTTTGCCAAACACTTATATCATTTTACACATGATAGCCAAGTTGAAAATTTTCGTCACATTGTTCTCAGGAACTACAATACAAGGATGTCTGAAATTTGGTTTCAGGGTTTATATAAATTAGCTATACCGTGTGATCCATTTTCAGATTCATCATTCAACAACTTCCTGTTTACCGAACACTTACATATTTTTACACTATTAAAATTATCCACTTGCAGCGGGGGTATCATCAGTGAGCAGTAGCTCGCAGTTTCACTTGTTTTTTTTTATATGAATTTTGGCAGGATTGCATGAAATGTGAACCTGGCTTCTAGCATGTTGAATATCAAGCAGGGAAATGGGGTACTGTATCTGATTTGTGTGAAACAGGTTCAGTTTCCTCAATTAACAGCCTTAAAACTTTCTTAAATATATATATATTTGTATATATGTATATACATAAATAATTGACGCTTATCAAACAGATACCAAACGAAGTTTATATTAGCACAGGTTCTTTTGTGGTCGGGGCCTCGGTGGCCCAGTGGTCTAAGTAGTCGAACTACTGTATCACTAGGCAGTCAACACTGAGGTTGTGAGTTCGAATCCCACATGGGGCAGACAGGTGCACTCGACTCCAATATTAATTAACTAGGATGGTCAGTTTTCCTACCGAAGGTCGGTGGTTCTCTCCAGGCACTCCGGCTTCCTCCACCAATAAAAACTGACCCCCACAAAATAGCACAATAGTGTTGAAAGTGTTAGTCTGCTGATTGAGATTGAAAAAAAAGGGAAACAGATTTAGATCTCAGGTATTAGGTTGACCCTGCCACTTGTTTTTGTGGCTGTCTTATTACAAAAACCTGGTTAGTTTGTTATCTTTCGACACATATTAATCCATGTTTTTCTATGGTGTTGGGTAGCTGTCTCATTGATGTATAATTTCCCCCTAAAACACAAAAAAATGGGTAAAAATAAATTGGTTTGGCAATTTCTTGAAACATGCAAAAATTATCAGCAAGATAAGATCTACAATAATTATGTAGAGTTATGTCTGTTTAATGATGATTTTTACCCATTTTTGTGTTTTTTGGAAAATTATGATACTAGTAGATAGATAAAAACTTTAAATAGCTAAATTGATCAGCTCAATGATTTCTTTGAAATAGCCAAAATGACCAAAACTGTCCCTCGGCTCGTTATAGGTTTTATTACCCTTCAATGAATATTTTTACCTATTTTCATGTTTTTGGCTATAATCTTAAACACTATAATTGATAGAGCAAAACTTTATGAAGCAAAAATTATCAACTAGACAAGATGTAATCAAAATAGTCAACATCATGAACATGGCTTAAATCATCAATTCCCCGATCATCTTAGACCCGAGAACACAGTTATTTCTTTTAAACTAAATATGCAAATTAAATAAATCACACCTGCTCTATTCAAAAATGATTTTTACAGTGTAGTGTACTACTTTTGTGACAAACTATCAAAATTATAGAAAAGTCTATGGGCTCTAACTCAAAATATGGACAATTTTATGTTGTTAAGGGGTCTATTCAGTTTGACAGCATCAGACATACGAATTTTTGACCTTTTCAAACTGGACCAAATCACTACTTTGCCTAAAAATTCATGGCCCAATTTTTTTTGCAAGTAGTTTTATCTCCCATACTTCTTGTTTTTAGCAAAAAATATAAAAAAAATACATAGATTGGAAGGTGTATGATAAAAAAAAAAATGCAAGTAATGAGCTGTCCACACTAGGGACTCTACTTGTAGACAGCGAAAATCAAATGACCATAACTGTTTCCTTGTACGATCCTATTAGAGGAAATGAAAACTTGTACTCATTTTTACTATGATTTTGAAAATATAACTGCCAAAATTTGAAAAAAATGTGAATGTCAGATTATTGCACTTTAAAAAAAAATGCCAATACTAAGATTTAACTTACTTAAGACATAATTTATACAAGCCAAAAATTTGTTGGAAATTTTCGCATAGCTAGGAGGTGGCACTTCTGTAAATATAAACAATGCAATTTCCCATAGCAACACCTTTTACCGCTAAAACTGTGCCACTTTCATTATGAAGTTTCGTAAAAAATTATGTCCTAGAATGGAAGGCTGATATGCACTACGTATACTAATTTTTAAAAGGTCAAAATATAGGGCTGTGCGGCATATTTTCAACATTTATATGCCCCGAACTTCTAAGACTTTAAACTTATACTAAAATTCTGTACTACCCCTCCCTTTCCTTTGGGTCTTCCTCAGAGTACGGACATACAGTTGTGATAAGGAATTATTATAAAATGGAAATAGCAATGTTTATGCATTTACCAGACATTTCAATTCTTTTAAACACAAGGTAACTTGCTCCAATATAGCTTAAATAATTGGGGAAAATGTTGTGAAAATATGTGAATTTTCATAAATTTTCATAAATTTTTCCTTTTGTGCATTCCAGTGTGACAGCTTTATTCTTTGAAATTGACGTGAATATCGAGAGTTAACCACCTGACTGAAAAGTCTTTAAGTGTGTAAAAGGAGGAAGAAAACCTACTGACACAAAAGTCTTCAGAAGAGCCAAATAAGGAATCACCAAGTCACATAAAAATAACAAAGACCGGGATACTGGCATCTAAGAAGTCAACAGATGTATCTATAATATTCTAGCAGAAAAATCATCCCCTAAAAAGTCCTCAGTTGTGTCCACAAAAGATGTAAAGCTATTAGAAAAGTTACTGGATGTGTCCCCAAAGAAAGATACACTGCTAACGGAAAAGACACCTGACCAAATCTAAAAAGTCATCAGATGTGTCAAATAAGGCAGAGACACCTGAATCTAAAAAGTCATCAGATTTACGCTTGACACATGAATAATTCTTTAAGAGAGAAATATGATCCTAGGTATTTATGACAGGTCTTTAAAGGAAATTATATTTGGCATTATCCTAATATGCATAGCCAAATGGACAATATGGAAACTTCGAAATCTAATAAAGTTTGAAAACATCACTTGCAATAATAATAGAATTATTAGACAATTTTATTGTGAACTAAAAGAAAATATCGTTTTACGTTTAAAACATTTACAAAATAAAGAACGAGATATCAATAATGATCTGGTACACTTATTAGATCAGATAGGTAATAATCAGGTCAAGTATGTACTTTTACTTTTTTAAGTTAACGTATCGATACGTTCAATTAAAAAAAAAGGTGATTATGTCTACCTTCTTACTACATTTACATGGTTTATATATAAAAGAATAGAGCTATGTATATAAACTGATTAAAAACTTAACTTGTTGTAGACAAGTATCACTGTTTATAGATCTGGTGTGATCGATTTAATGTATTATGTTGGGTGTGTTTGACTTTGTGTTAATTTGATACAAGAAAACTGCAATGTGTTATTTTATAAGTAAAGTGGACATTTTTCTCGTCTGTTTTCTCTGGACAGGAGTGAGAATGTAATACTAAGTATGCTCTCCTGGGCTACTAAGGTAATTGTAACAGGATATTGGAAATAAATTGTATTTGAATTTAAAAAAAAAAAGTCTCCTATAGTAACCATTATAGATTATTAATTTATTATTTTGTCATATAAAAAAATTATAGATATTGCTATCACAGTAACAATTTTCATGGCATTGATTTTCCATTACCATTTAAAAATGTTATCTGTACATGTGTCTAATTATGATAGAAACATAAATACAGTTATTGATTTCTAAACAGTGAAAGGACTATACGGAATTTAATTAAAAAAGTCATCAGATGTGTCAAATAAGGCAGAGACACCCGAATCTAAAAAGTCATCAGATGTATCAAATAAGACAGAGACACCTGAATCTAAAAAGTCATCAGATGTATCAAATAAGACAGAGACACCTGAATCTAAAAAGTCATCAGATGTATCAAATAAGACAGAGACACCTGAATCTAAAAAGTCATCAGATGTGTCAAATAAGGCAGAGACACCTGTATCTAAAAAGTCATCAGATGTATCAAATAAGACAGAGACACCTGTATCTAAAAAGTCATCAGATGTATCAAATAAGACAGAGACACCTGAATCTAAAAAGTCATCAGATGTATCAAATAAGACAGAGACACCTGAATCTAAAAAGTCATTAGATGTATCAAATAAGACAGAGATACCTGAATCTAAAATGTCATCAGATGTATCAAATAAGACAGAGATACCTGAATCTAAAAAGTCATCAGATTTGTCAAATAAGGCAGAGACACCTGAATCTAAAAAGTCATCAGATGCATCAAATAAGGCAGAGACACCTGAATCTAAAAAGTCATCAGATGCATTAAATAAGGCAGAGACACCTTTCTTGACTTAACCGATTTCTCTGCAGACATAATGTATCAAGATCATGGTTATACTATATCTGACTCCCCAATACATTGGAATTTTACTGACTTCTACTACAATTTAATTCTATTTTTGTTTGTAATCAGGGGCCGATGCAGGATTTTTGAAAAAGGGGTGGAGGGGGGGGGGGGGGTTATTCCATTAAACTTATTATTCTTTGGATGAGTGTATGCTAAAAAAATCATATAAATTGAAATAACATGATATAGTTAATATTTGGGACGATCAAAATGGAGGGGGGTCTTATGCCCTCTATACCCTTCCCCAACCGGGATCAGCCATTGGTAATACGGTTTTAAAATAAATTGCTTTAGTTGGAAGAAAATGTATGATACATTTCCCATTATGTTGCATGTCTTTTTTATTTGATATGCCGGATACAATATGAATTTCTATCCTGGTGGAGCATGAATTGCTTAGCCACTGAGTTCACACCTGTTTTTTTTATGGGTTATTGTAGCTCAATCCTTTTTCTGTGTAGTTTTTTGGATTGCTGTCTTGAAAATACTTTATGGTTTTTGATTTCCTCCTTTGGTATTATCTTCCCTTTTTAGATAAACTGTTGACACAGAGATATCTTGATTTTGTAGTTTGAGAGTAACATGATCAATTGATAAGGTGAAGGTTTGCTGTGGATGCTGTTTTTTTTTTTTTTGTCATAAAAAGGCTTCTGTCCAAATTTCATAAAATACTACAACGGTTTGAGAAAGCTATTGATGTCTAAAAAAATTTGAACCGCAGACAATGTAATGTGATGCTGCCACCAGAATCTAGGATCGCTATGTTGCAGACTTGACAAAAATCTGCTTTCAGCCATCAAAACATGACCCCTTGTGGCCTTACAATAGCGACAAAAAAAATTAATGTAACAAAAAGGAAACTCAAGTTATGATTTTTATCAGATCGACATGGTACATGTTTAACAATGCCATTTTCCTTGCTTGCCCTGAGCCTGGAACCTGTAATCTAGTGGTTGTTCGTTGCTGTCAGTCATTTTTGCGTTTTGATTTCTGTTGTAGTACAAATCTAGCCATTGGTTTTCTCTTTTGGATTGTTTCACATTTTGTCATGTATGGGTTTTGCTCATTGATGAAGATTGTATAGTAGTAACCAGTAATTGTTCACAACTTTTTCCTTTGGTATTTATGGATTGCCGCCTCACTGACAACCATACCAAAATCTTCCTATTTAAAAAGTTTCTATTCAACTAAATAAGAAATAAAAATACGATGTTGAAAAAATTTTGTTTTATTTAGAAAAAAAAATATGAATATTTTATATGAAAAAGATACAATTCTGATACAATAGTTACAAGTCGTTATACAAACAAAAAAAAAAACAAACAAATTATCCAGAAAACAAAGACATTATCAACATAATACAGAAGTTTACAAAATACGGTTTAAATGTTATCCAAGGGGAAGATGGGAATTTTAATTCCAAATTTATAAAATTATCAAAATTGAGTTTTTTCCGTTTTAAGGACACCAATCATTCATAAAATATCAAAAGTGTTTTGAAATATAATTACATTGACCAGGAGGAAATTACTAAATATTCCAACTTTATAAACCACCTTTAATGTTTATTATCAAGAACTCTGTTTACAATTTTGTTTTCATATTAATATTTTTTTATTTTATGTTTTTACATTTTTTTAAATTTTTTTTTACAGAGCTCTAGATAATAAAAACATCAGATGTATTTAATTTCATAAATATTGAAAAAAAAAGAAAATCTAAAATATGCCCACTTTTCACACCACCCTTAATGTTTATTATCTAGATCAAACTCTGTTTACAATTTTGTTTTCATATAATTTTTGTATTTTATTTTTTTTACATTTTTTTTAACAGAGCTCTAGATAATAAAAATATCAAAATGATTAAATTTCATAAATATATTGAAAATAAATGGAGAATGTGTCCATGGGACACAGATGACGCCCCCTTTGCATATATATAACATTATAAATGGACATCACTTAAATGTCAAATGTATTTAATTTCATAAATATATTGAAAATAAATGAAGAATGTGTCTATGGGATACAGATGATGCCCCTGGTGGCATAAAGGGACATAAATCAAGAATGGTAAAAGTGATGCAACCCAAATTCGAACTTGATCTGTGCTTTTGGTAATAAGCATTATGTATAAATTGCATACATTTTTGGTTGAGGCAAACTAAAGTTAGAGAAAGTAAACTAATTTTGGAATATACAGACTGACGTACAACGGTTACCCTTAATGCCCCTTACGTGGCGGCAAGGGCATATAAGAGAAAATTAAATATGTCCCCTTTTTACACCACCCTTAATGTTAATTATCTAGAACTCTGTTTACAATTTTGTTGTCATAGTATTTTTTGTATTTTATTTTTTTGCAATTATTTTTTTTTAACAGAGCTCTTGCATGTCTTGATAACAAAAATATCAGATGTTTTTAATTTTTTAATTTCTTAAATATTGAAAAAAAGAAAATTTAAAATATGCCCACTTTTTACACCACCCTCAATGTTTATTATCTACAACTCCGTTTACAATTTTGTTTTCATATTATTTTTTTGTATTTATTTGTTTACTTTTTTTTTTAACAGAGCTCTAGATGATAAAAATATCAAATGTATTTAATTTCATAAATATATTGAAAATAAATGGAGAATGTGTCTATGGGATACAGATGATGCCCCTGGTGGCATAAAGGGACATAAATCAAGAATGGTAAAAGTGATGCAACCCAAATTCGAACTTGACTGTGCTTTTGGTAATAAGCATTATGTATAAGTTTCATACATTTTTGGTTGAGGCAAACTAAAGTTAGAGAATGTAAACTAATTTTGGGATATACAGACTGACGTACAACGGTTACCCTTAATGCCCCCTAAGCGGCCGCAAGGGCATATAAGAGAAAATTAAATATGTCCCCTTTTTACACCACCATTAATGTTAATTATCTAGAACTCTGTTTACAATTTTGTTGTCATAGTATTTTTTGTATTTTATTTATTTGCAATTATTTTATTTTTTTTAACAGAGCTTTAGATAATAAAAATATCATATGTATTTAAGTTCATATCTATATTGAATATACTCTGACCATCATATACCTTTCTCTCTCTTACTCCGACCATCATATTACCTCTCTCTCTCTCTCTCTCCCATTCTGACCATATACAATCTATACAATTAGGAAATGTAAGTCATACAAATTGGCAAGAATATTTGTAATGTTCATTGTGTTACTATGTTCATCAGTTGAGTTAGTAGGTGACCTTACTTCATAAAATTGGTGATAAAGCAGCTGTTCATGTAGATTGAAATAGTTTCTTGTACATGTGTTCATTTCAGACTTTTGCTTGTTTCATCTGACCATTATTTTCTACAAGTTCATCTATCTGATTTCATGTTCCATGATTTCTGTTTTTCTCATGTAAAGTATGTTTTTCAAGTTAATTGTTCCTCCTCACTACAATATACAAAATGTTAAAAATTCAAATCTACAAGTCAATTTAATTTAATAAAAATTTCAAAGGAACAAATGGCAACTAACATTAGCCTGAAGAAATGTTTTACAACAATATTCATCAAGATACTGTTCAGTACAATTCTGAAAATTTTCACCACCATTTTACGTTTTGGTCCCACAACCAGGCTTAATCAGGTATGGGTTTGCTCATTGTTGAAGGCTGTACAGTGTTTGACCTATAGTTGTTACCTTCTTTGTCATTTGGTCTCTGATGGACAGCCGTCTCATTGTCAATCATACAGTATTATTAGTAAATCCAAAGCTCATATAACTACCCTGTATATTCTATTTTTTGATATGAATGAAAGTTGTGAGGGTTATAAGTCAATGAGACGGAAACAAATGACAAAAATAACTATAAATCATATCTAGGGAATTTCTGTGACTTTCTCATAAGCTTTCATAAAATTTCATTGTGTAAAATGTTTTTCTACAGATGTAACAAATTTGGACAATTAAATTTCTTGTTACTTTCTCATTAAAAGTATCCTTCTATATCTATGTATTAAATGCAGTTGGATTACTCCAATAGGAGTAGGGTCACCTTATTTGCATTTATCAAACTTCACATATTGCTAAAGTTGACAATAGGGGTCATATTGACATTGCTGTTAAGTTTGTGCATTTCAGTGTATTGCTGAAGACCTTACAGCAACAGTTATGATGGAGAACAGCAAAAAAGTACATATTCCTTTCATGAATTATGTTATTTTCTGATACATGAAGAAATATTTGCCTCAACTTTCCAAAGATGGCTATGCGAGTGAAACAGTTTTTAAGCAGCTCGAGCAGCCTCATTTGAACTAAAGTTGACATCCAAGTTAATCAAGGCAACATCAGATTGAGCCCTCTGAGGTAGTTCAGACCCTTTGCAACTATAAAAATACCAACCTTGTATGAGGTGAGATCCTGCTCCTATATCCTACTCCTTCAACTGATTCTGCTGGTTTGATCTTTGAAGCATGATTTGATGTACATCTGAAACACAGAAAATATTTCTTAGTTTTTTGGATCAACTGCATGAACAATATTTATTTCTTTTGCCAAGGATTTTCCCTAAGATATAAACATAAGAATTGAAGGTGGCTGGGGCGTCTTAATTACAATTGATAGATTTTTTTGATAATTTGTCAAAATGAATTTTTTATCATGCTTCTTTCAAAAATATAATAAAAAGTATGGGTCACCGAACTTTTTTTTACGCTAGAGGTTGTGCAAAATTGTCAGATTTTGTATAGATTATGCATAGAAAATCAAATTTTGTGTGATAAAAAGAAAACTACTTGATAGAACTTTAAGATAAAATGTGAGAAGATAGCTGTTATAAGATGCTTTCAGATAAGAAAAAGAAAAAATAGGCTCACCGAACTTGTTTTCTTGTTACACATCAAAATAGGTAAATTCACAACACTTTCTATTATAACTAGAGGCTCTCAAGAGCCTGTGTCGCTCACCTGTATTTACTGATGCTTTGGAAATCATGTAAAATAAGGTTAAAATCATAATTAATAGTATTAGATATTAGATATTATAATGATATCTAAGATAATAACAAAAAACTGCAAAATTTTTGTAAAATTACTAACTCAGGGGCAGCAACCCAACAACGGGTTGTCGGATTCGTCTGAAAATTTCAGGGCAGATAAATCTAAATCTGATGAACATTTTTGCCACCTGTCAGATTTGCTCTAAATGCTTTAGTTCCAGAGATATAAACCAAAAACTGCATTTTATCCCTATGTTCTATTTTTAACCAAGTCAGCCATGATGGTTGGAAGGCGGGGTCATCGGACAAATTTTTAAACTAGATATCCTAATAATGATTATTGTCAAGTATGGTTAAATTTGTCTTAGTATTTTCAGAGAAGAAGATTTTTGTAAAAGATTACAAAAATTTACAAAAAATTGTTAAAAATTGACTATTAAGGGCAATAACTCCTAACAGGGTCGACTGGCAATTTTGGTCATGACAACTTATTTGTAGATCTTACTTTGCTTAACATTATTGCTGTTTACAGTTTATCTCTATCTATAATAATATTCACGATAATAACCAAAAACTGCAAAATTTCCTTAAAATTACCAATTCAGGGTCAGCAACCCAACAACAGGTTGTCAGATTTGTCTGAAAATTTCAGGGCAGATAGATCTTGACTTGATAATCAGTTTTATCCTATGTCAGATTTACTCTAAATGCTTTGGTTTCAGAGATATAAGCCAAAATCTACATTTTACCCCTATGTTCTATTTTTAGCCATGGCGGCCATCTTGGTTAGTTGGCGGGGTCATCGGACACATTTTTTAAACTAGATACCCTAATGATGATTGTGGCCACGTTTGGTTAAATTTGGCCCAGTGGTTTCAGAGGAGAAGATTTTTGTAAAAGTTAACAGACGACGCCGGACGACGACGACGACAACGACGACGACGACGGACGACGACGACAACGACGACGACGACGGACGACGGACGCAAAGTGATGAGAAAAGCTCACTTGGCCCTTCTGGCCAGGTGAGCTAAAAATTACTTTATCTGAGTTATCTCCCCTTATTTGGCAAAGTTGAAAAAAATCTAATCAAACACAAATAAGGTGTTTTTGAGAAATTACAGCCGTAGTTATGATAAAACACACAATTTTCTATATTTACATCAAAAGCCTTTAACATAAATTACATACTACTCTCAAAATTTGCACATTTCATGAAATATCTAGACCAACGTTATCTGCTACTTCGAAATCCAAAATGGAGGAAGACACCCGAGCCACTTTAAGACAAATACATTTGAATGATGTAGAAATTTGTGATACACCAATCACATCAATTGTCTACTTGGCACATCTTTTGCTGGCTATCTTAAAATGCATGCAAATATTACAGTTCAAAATCTGCTGAATATGATTGAAAATCCATTGTTTTGCAATGGCAACCAGAACAGCAGACTTCAGTTCAAGTTAGCAAAAACAATGGTCTTAAATGGCAATTGGGAACATGGTGAAAGCCAGTAACAAGGTGTGTTTGAGCATGAGCACCTGTCAAAAGTACAGGCTCTAGAATATACTTTATACCTTTAAGGATTTAACAGTATTTTGAAAACAGGGAATACCTTTACAATATTTCAAACAATTTGAGCTCATATTTGGTCCAATACATGTAGTTTTCTTTTATCAATCTGATCAAACTTGTCAAAATCACAAAAAAATACTAGGTGTTTTGGAATAGACTCAATTTTATTTGAATATTAAAAAGCATATGATGGCTTCTATCACAGAAGAGAGGCGTGATACCAGAGGGACATTCAAACTCGAAAGTCGAAAATAAACTGACAACGTCATAGCTGAACTAGAGGCTCTCAAGAGCCTGTGTCGCTCACCTGTATCTACTATGGTTTTGGAAATGATGTAAAATAAGGTTAAAATCATAATAAATAGTATTAGATACCCTAATAATGATTGAGGCCAAGTTTGGTTCAATTTGGCCCAGTAGTTAAATTAAAAGCAGGGCATCCCATTGTAGCCTTACAATAGTTACTAAGACTCCTTATCATTATTTAAATTAGTTTGTAAGTTTTGACCATTTGAAATGTTTTTTTTTACAATTTTCCCATAGACTTCTATAGTAAACCCCTATGTTCTATTTTTAGCCATGGCGGCCATGTTGGTCGGATGACAGGGTCATCAGATACATTTTTCAATCAAGATACCCTATTAAAAATTGTGGCTAAGTTTAATTCTATTTGGCCCAGTAGATTAAGAGGAGAAGACTTTTGTAAAAGATTACAAAAATTTACGAAAAATTGTTAAAAATTGACTATAAAGGGCAATAAGTCCTTAAAGGGTCAATTGACAATTTTGGTCATGTTGACTTAGTTGTAGATCTTACTTTGCGGAACATTATTGTTGGTTACAGTTTTTCTCTATCTATAATAATATTTAAGATAACCAAAAACTGAAAAATTTCCTTAAAATTATCAATTCAGGGAGAGCAACACAACAACGGTCTTATTCGTCTGAAAATTTCATAGCGGATAGATTTCAACCTGATAAACATTTTTACCCCATGCCAGATTTGCTCTAAATGCTTTAGTTTCAGAGATGCAAGCTAAAAACTGCATTTTACACCTACATGTATGTCCTATTTTTATCCATGTCGGCCATCTTGGTTGGGGGGGGGGGGGGGATAATTGGACATATTTTTAAAACTAGATACCTTAATGATGATTGTGGCCAAGTTTGGTTAAATTTTGCCCAGTAGTTTCAGAGGAGAAGATTTTTGTAAAAATTAACAGACAACGACGGACGACGGTGAGCTAAAAAGAAAAGACCAACAGACAAACAATAGTACACAAAACACAACATAGAAAACTAAAGACTGAGCAAACATTGTAGAACACTTTGTGACTTATAATTTTGAATATTAAAAAAACTGCACCAAATTTTAAAAAGGGGGTACATTTTGCCTGTTTGTCAGATTTGAAGTACCTGTTTTGGTACATCCCAAGTTCCGGGAACCAGTTCTTTCTTATATGCTATTGAAGGTATGTTGATTTTTTCAGTACAAGACACCATAAAGTGTTGCTTTGACATGCAATGATTGTCACTTTATTTGAACTTACAACAAAAGAGCTGTGCCTGCTTGAAATTGAGGAATTTAACATAGAAAGTAATGGGGCCATGAATTAGTGGTGTACCATTAATTGACCTGGTAGATCTAATGAACCTATCAGTGAAATTTACCTACTGATGTTTTAAAGGCTAAGCCTACAAAATCCAAACAATTTGACAGTGGTGATAATGACACCTCCTTCACCTGAATTTATATTTATTTATCTGGATAATTTCATTTTTAAGTTTGATTTTATGTCCGTAATGTTTCCTTTTATTGTAGCATAATATTTTTTTTTTTGTTGGTTTTTGTTCAATTCCGTTATTTCGTCCAATGAGAATAAAATTTTGTGACATTATGCATGTCGTTACCATAGTTAAGCGTTTTTTATAAAATTGGTCACAAACCGAATTCATACTGACTGCGTCAGAAAAACTGCGGAAAAACATGACACATTCGAAAAAGATTGAAGTGGCACCCGATCTCCCCGTCTCCAGGAGTATAAGTGATAACAAGAATTTTTTCATTTGTCTGACATTATGTCAGCAAATATTATTCTTTCACAGATTTTGATTGTTTGTCTGTACACAATTATAAATATTAATCTATGGTTAAGGATCAAGTGATAAGATTAATCAGATAATATTTGTAGTGTTTGGATTTCAACTGCAATAAAACAAGATTATCTTTCTGGGTTTGCGAGTTCTGAATTTTGAATTTTGAATTTTAAATTTTGAATTATGAATGATCCTTCTCGGCTTTCGTAAAAAAACATATATTAGTAATACAGTTCAAACAAAAAGTGTAACGATATAAACCACGATGTCTTCTATCATGTCTATCTAAAATAAGTTTGAAGTTGTTGGCAATATTTAAAATGCTACTTTAACAGTCACTGGCTAGAACAATAGACAATTTCTATAAATTAGAAAAAAATTAAACGTTTGGATGATCTGACAGAGTTAATCTAAAAAGTTCAGTTCGCAGGTCATCGTACAATGGACACTATACGAATATATGTTCTTCAGTTTCAACAATGTTTTCGCAAGTTTGATGTTGCACGGGAAGTTCTCAAATCGTCCAGTCTCTATGCGGATCAGTGCTACTCTACACCTGCACTTTGGCATTAATCACATAGAGGCTTTCGACAAAAGGGTCACATCTCACTCAGAAATTCATTGATCACAATGAAGCCCTCTGCAAAATGGTCGCACCATGCGCAGGACGTTTGCACTTTTTTTACGTGTAACACAAAACGACATTTGCGCATAAACAAAATGGCCATTTGCTCTTTAAACTTTGATACACCTGAACCAAATTGTTCGGACATTTGCGCTTTTTTCCTATATGAAAATTTAACCAAATTTATCAAAGTCAAGGTATCACACTCACACATTTTTTTTAAAGTTAACCCGTATAACCCGTAGAGACCACAAAATCACAACAATTTTATTTAATTAAAATACAAATAAAACGAATTTTTTATGGATGTCACATTCAAAATTTTGAACTGAACTTTTTTAAGCAGCTTTATACCATAAGTGAAATATTTCCTCTTATATTCATTCTATTGTCTAGAAAGTTCTAGGAACTCTTACATCATAGTTTTATCTAAGCTTGTTTCAATTTGTGGAGACCGATATTAACTTTTTTTAAACACCTGCTGTTCAGGTTGACTTTGAAGAAAGAATCATGGCTGTTATAAGGAATTTACATCTATTCCATTTGACAAAAGCAGCATTACCAATTATCTAGTAATTCGGACTTTTTATGTGTCGGATGTGAATTTTCATAACTTTATCTCGATAAGAAAGTGAAAGTGTCTTTTTTGACAAGCAGTTGTATTAATTTTTTTTTAAAGTGCGATGGTTATATGTAGATTCGTTTTACTTCAAAAAATAAACTTATTCGAGTTATTATATTTTTTCAAATGAAGGATGTTACTTTTTTTCTTGTAACTTTCTGGATAATATGTAATTTCAAACATCTCATGGACTTATTGAAGTTAATTTTAAAACTATGTTCTGATATTGGTCAGTAGAAAAGTAACCCAGCAACTAAAGAAAGACAAAAACAAAGTTGTGTTTTGGATAGTAAATGATTTGAAACTTTTAAACTTGCTCACTAAATTGTTATGTTTATAAGCTCAAATGTCCTGTAATAAAAACACAAATGTCCTGTAGAATTCTGGAAAAAAAACGCCAAATTAATGTCCTTTTTCTAAAAGCGCAAATACCGGTCCCACCTCACTAAGGACTTCAGTAGTTTCAGTGAAGCCTTCGGCAAAATGTCGCTCCTGTGACTCGGAAATTCATTTAACTGTTATATAAACGACGGGCAAATAGATCTTACAAATACTGTTATAATTAGACCGATTTCTTACTTTAAAATTCAGAAATGATACAAAAATGATTGCCCTCCACTGTACCAGTTGTGAATGGGACCAGGAACCATCAAACCCTCTTTGCGTGATCCCCTGAGAGCTCACGCGTACATGTATATTGGTTGTTTTTGTAGTCTTTCAGAATACCAGAAATGCCTACCGTCTTTTTGGAATACATCTGTTTTTTTTTTTCTATGGCCGCCTGCGTAAGAGGTATTTAATTGATCTAATGAACATGATGAATATGTATTAGCGTTTTACAGTTGCATGCTATAGAGATAAGTGTTAATCGAGGCCTGTTGATATCCTACATCAGTGGTTAATTAAACTAAAGTCGCATATGTTAAGTTTTCTTAATTACAAGCTTTGTTCATATTGGAGTTTAAGTGAACGCCCATGGATACGGTGTTTTTTTTTTTTTTTTTAAATTTAAGCAGCAATTAAAATTCTACGTCCAGGAAAGACGCCAGCAAACAAAAAGGTTCTTAAAGTGTTATTTTTTTATTGAATGACAAAAATGGAAGTATTATTAGAATTCCATTACTTTAATTGGTAAAAAATTGGAACAATTTATCCTTTATCGTTATCAAATTTAAAGGCAAATTAAAATAGATAGAAAATAAATCAAAGAAAAACAAACCGAACCTTATAATCGTCGAGATGTGTAAACTGCAGATATATGATGGTAAAACGAAACATTTTATTTTTTAAGTTATAAAAAATATTTTAGCGGTATTATGACGATTATGAAAGAACAATTAAATGTTTGGGTGTGATGTCTGTGATTTCGGATATTATGCATAATATGCATTTGCAGTAGTGAAATTCTAATACAGGTCAGAGACAACATAACAATGTCTTTTATAGAGCCTGGGTGATGATAGATACAGTCAGAGATAAGATAATGAATTTCTATATATAGTAATTAAGACTCTTCATTTTTATAAAAAAAATAAATAAGGAAACAAAAACCATTATAACAGACAACTTGATGACATCAGGCAGTTAGTTTTTCGTATGAATTGCTTACATTTGTCATTTCGGGGCCTTTTATAGCTTACTATGCGGTATGGGCTTTGCTCATGTTTGAAGTATGTACGGTGGCATATAGTTGCTAACTTTTGCGTCATCTGGTCTCTGGTGGAGAGTTGTCTCATTGGCAATCAAACCACATCTTCATTTTTTTATATAAAGCAGCCATACTTAATCTTATTCAAAATTTAAATTTAACCCTTGGATTTACGACGAAATTTAAAGGCACCTTTTAGGTGTGTTAAATGCAGAAATTATACGGCATATCAAAACAGTTCGTAAATGAGTATTCGTTTGCGTCCTTAAAATAATTCTATAGATATGAAACGATTTTTAGACACACTGAGTGATATTCATTGTGGTATATTACCCCTCCCCCCATTAAAAAAAAAAAGAAAAAAAAAAAAAAAACACCACCAAACACACTTTATTATATTTTGGCTAATTAACTAAAAGACATGTTATGAAATGAAAAAAAGATATTTGTTTCAATAAACTGATCTAAATATAAAGTTGAGGTTTCAACTGTTTCAGTCTTATCTAAAAACCTGATTGGAGTGTGTTGCCTTGGGTATAAATGCATTGATATCAAGCATATCTTAAATATGATAGCCAATGATCAAACCATATAAACCAGTTTAATTGGTTTTCCAAAACGGTTTTAGTTCGAGGTTAGTTTAGCTTAGGGTTTTGAACAATATCAAACTGGCTACAAAAACAAAAACAAATCATGATTCATTTCATTAAATTTCTCCAAAACAGAGTGTTTTCACATTTACATTTCGACTTAAGCTGAGAAGCTACCTCTAATTTCTGAACAGCACCTCAGAATGAGGGTTGCCTCCTATTTAGCATGGCTTCACACTAGTTTTTGTAATGTTACATGTTTTGTATCTATCGAGAGAGAGAGAGAGAGAGAGAGAGAGAGAGAGAGAGAGAGAGAGAAATTATTTCTTTAACAAGAAAGTTATGCCCAACATTGAACATCAGTTTTTCTACATCTCATATAAAAAAAAGAAAATGAGGTTTAATCATACATCTTTATATAACAATTATCTGATCTTTCATACCAAACAGGCATTCAGGATCACGATTACATTTCTTTTTTTTTTAAGAAAGCAACTTGCTTGATACATTATATCGGAAATTAAACCCTCTTCTGACACATCATTTCTTAAATCGCAGCTTGTCCGTGATTACAATTATATAAAAGAAAAATATATAACCACACATTTATAGTTGTCGATAGCGACAAATTACATGACCGTATTGATTTTTTTTTTACTTTGTATACAAAGGGTCGTCCCAAAGTGTAAACGTTTGGTATATATTACGGTAATCCCAAATGAAATCGATCCTTTAACTCAGCTGAAAATAGAAACACAGGATCTTTATCATATAAAAAGGTCCATACAGATTTGATTTTAGATTGCATAAGATATTGATCATAACAATTTTCAAAGACTGAACATGTTAGAAATCAGCATAATTTCAATCTGGAGATAGAAAATTACCATCTAGTAACGGAAAAAAGGCTCCAATTACTACAGATCAAGAAAAAAAGCCGGTTTAATACTTCTTAAGATTGGATATTTTTCCCTTTTATTCAATAATGACCCACAAGAACACGATTTTTATAAATTGATGTTCGGACTCCTTGGTTTTTTCCTACAATGCAGTGTAAAAATATTTAGTCCCATATCACCCACATTTCTTTTCATATAAGCTTTCAATAGCTCATTAAAGGTAATTACCAAAATTTGAGCATATTCTAGATTTCCTTTTCTTACGATTTGAGACCCAAATAATGCCAAAGCTAAATACAAGTGTATAAAGTAAAAGTCCGAGCCTTTTTGACCCATTTAAAAAAAAACCAAATATCTCGAAAAGGAGTTCCATAACCTATCAATATTGTTAGCTTATTTTTTCCTTAACTAATGCTCATTTGATTTATAGTATCAATATTTAATTCCAGATTTTTTTTAATTTCACCTGACAACATCCTTAAAAGCGATATATGATGATTCAAATTTTACTAAGCGAACTGTATCATATAATTATTACTTTAGTTATTGAATAATTGAAATTTTCACTTAAAGCCTTCATGAAAAAAAACAAAGACATCGTGAAAAAAGAAAATTTTCTGATACAGTAAACATGAACGCCTATATGAATTTTCAAATGCAGTACTCAAAATGAAGTTATAATCATGATGTGTTTTGTCATAAGTGTCTTTAGGCGTTGTTTTTTTTCCCCTTTTACTTCGGTTGGTATCGGGATATCAAAGAGAGGCGAAAGATACCAAAGGGATATTCAAACTCATAAGTCGAAAATAAACTGACAACGTCATGGCTAAAAAATAAAAAAAGACCAACAGACAAACAACAATATACAGAACACAACATAGAAAACAAAAGACTGAGTAACACAAACCCAACCAAAAACTGGGGATGATCTCAGGTGCTCCGGAAGGGTAAGCAGATCATGCTCCACATGTGACACCCGTCGTGTTGCATCGTCAAAGTTGAAGAGTTCTAAAACCGGGACAAATGTTTGTATGCATATCTTAAGAAGTCTGCAAAAGTTTACAATGATTTGTCAACTTCCAAAGAACATCCTTTAATTTTTGATCAATTTGAAAATAGATACATAGCTTACTATGCGGTATGGGTTTAACTCAGTGTTCAACGCCGTACGGTGACCTATAGTTGATAATTTCTGTGTCATTTGGTCTCTGCTGGAGAGTTGTCTCATAGTTGTTGAACTAAATTGACACTCGGCAAATCTAGATCCGTATCACTCTCTCAGTAAAAAGTAAAATAACAAAAATACCGAACTCCAAGAAAAATTCAAAACGGAAAGTCCTTTATTAGATGGCAAAATCAAGAGCCCAAACACATCAGACGAATGGAAAACAACTGTCATATTCCTGACTTGGTACAGGCATTTCCTTATCTACAAAATGGTGGAATAAACCTGATTTTATAGCTAGCTAAACCTCTCACTTGTATGACAGTCGCATAGAACTCTATTATATTGACAACCATGTACAATAACACACTATTCTTATAACTTGCTTTTATTTGTGTGCTGTTGGTTTTAAGTTTGATTTTAGTGAATTTTGAAGTGTCTACACTTTCAAATAAGATAAATCAGGTATAGTTAAAAGAGGTTGGGTGTACATCAATTATAGAGCTTGTACTGAATGTTGTATTCGCCGAAATCTGCCTAAAAATGTGTATAGTTTTATAAAAACCACTTTGATTATGATATACAAGACCATGTTAAAAAAAATATACATGTATGATGAAGCGTATGGTGTAATGGATGAGAAGGCAATATAGTAATTTAAATTATGACACATTATGTTTACATAGTTATAAAAGACGCAAAGGAACATCGTTTTTGTTTATCTTTATTTGAAAGCCGCAGTTATTACAGTAACTGTGTTGCCTTCAACACAGGTAAAAGCGCACAGTCACTTAAATACACCGTTATTTACATATCAGAGCAAACTGGATACCAGACTTTTGGATATAACAAAACCGGTACTTCATATCTGAGAAAGAGGTAATACATGCTTATTTCTTTATTTCATTTATTTCTTTATTATTCAAAATTATCAGTCAAATGGTATTCTACAAGGATCAGTAGTCCTTTACATTTTATTTGAGACGTAAATTACCTATTTATTTTCTACACAGTTTAATATTTACACCTATGCGCAGGAACTATTTTGTCTTAGATATGTACTACTTTCCTCCTGGCCCGAGTTGGTGCTGTTACATCTTACACAGTCTTCCCGAATTATTTGTTCTATACATACGTTATTTTCTGCCAAGTTAACTAAGTCAAAACATACATTTTGATGTGTCCAGTGGTTGTCTAAATGTTTGCTTTGTTTTATCACGACTCAGTGTGATAGTCGTATTCAATTATGACAGTAAATGCTTGATTTCTTTGCCAGATTTATTGTTATTGATATTACTCCATTGTTGTGTTGTTCAAGTCACAGTTTTGGCGTGATCGTCCGTTTGCATATACAAACAGATTTAATCCACCATTTTCTACATAGCGAAATGCCTGTACCAAGTCAGGAATATGACATTTGTTTTCCGTTCGTTTTATGTGCTTTAGTTTTTGATTTTGCCATTTGTGGAAGGACTATCCGTTTTGAATTTTCTTTGGAGTTCGATATATTTTGTTTGTTTGCATATAATTCGGCTCAAACTGGTGCTAGGGGTCGTCTCAAACATGCAGTGAAGTGGGAGTGTTTGCTCCAGATTGAAAGCCCCTGTTTCTTTGTGATTAAGAACAGCAATAAAAGCGTTTTGTGTTTTTTTGCTGTGTATTTACTTTGTGTAATAAATGGATATCATATACATGTATCCCTTCTTTTCTATTTTATATACGATTCTAAGTGAAATAACCGAGGTTGAAAAGAGGGAGGGTTGAGACTATAAAAGGGATTTGAACTCGACACACATGCATATGCCTGTTCAATGTCAGAATCCTCATCAGTTATAATATCTATATCTCGACTTATTTGTTTTCATATTTAGAGTTTTATGCTGATCATTGTTTCTGATTAATTTATTCAAATTTGTTATAGACTCAAATAGACTTACATATTGTTTAGGCACTTGTGTCTTGTTGAAGACTGTATTGCCCTTTAGTTGTTTTTGCTGTCACATTAAAGTATTCCCCATATTCATGAAATCGGTAATCATATATGTATCGGTTAGCTCCATGCATAAACATTTTTTTTAACAAACTGAAACTATTTTCATGTATCAATTAAATTTATTTCTAACGACGCATGACTGGTAGTGGACGAAATAACGGTGTTGTCCGAGATGATGGCCGCGTTGTTATTGATGGACATTTCTCACCATTATACCATTAACAGAGGTTTTTCTCCTTACGGCATAATGCTGACCCAGATAAACAATCAATGGCAGCATAGTTCTCATGTGAGAAGTGACATCCGTTAGAACTATCGCTTATGTCCTGGAAAAAACACAAAGTTATCATCTAAATTTGTATTTCGATATCAGGCAAGTTATTCGGAAACAACCTTTGAAAACCTTCCATTCGTGAAACTTTTTTTTAACCACAAACAATAAATACATGTTTTCAACGAACATAATTGGTGAACATTTAAAAAAAAAAAAAACAAAAAAAAAACATATAAATACACTGAGATAAAATGCAATGAACACAAAAAACAAACTTTATTATATGACAATATACAACAACATTCTCGATTTTATTCATTTATGTTATGTGGTTACAGTTTGTTAGTTTTATTTTATTTTATATTTCATAGTGATTATATGTAAGCAAGGACGTCAGCACTGCAGTAGACTTTTTAAAGCAAGAAAATATAGAAGTAATTACTATGGATAAAAGTCGTTATGGGATATATTTCAATCTTTCTTAAACCCGATTACACAAAAGAGTAAGTTCACGTAAATGTGCCCAAAAGATAGTTTTTGATGGGACCAAAATACAACAACTTTCACATAGAAATATTTGTGGTGTTACTAATAATACACAATAACTTTTTTTGGCAAATCACATGATAAATTACGAAGGAATGACCCCTTAAATAAGTATAATATATATTGTAACGTCAGTTCTGGTCCAATTTGTTCCATACCTGAAAACATTATTTGGCATTATTTACTTTTGCCACAACCCCTGATCCAGAATTGTTTGTGTCTTATTTGTTAAACAGACATCTTTCTTTCACAGGTCAGTTTTCTATTCATCCTTTACTAAATTTCTCAACATTAAAAGTACGTTATTGGTGGCTGTTCTAGAGAAGTATGTGAATAGCTTTTGTGGATTGAAGGAAACTTAGAGTTTAACATATTGCATATGAGCCTGTTTTCTTTTTTGATACATTTGTTGACCTCTAGATGTCTGTTTGTGTGTGGTTGGGTCTCATTTCATTCATACATGTATATATCTATTAAACTGGAATGGTATATCGCGGCTATTTGTATAATTTTACTAGTCACCTTGACAGAACATGTGAGCTTTTATCCCATTTGAAGACAAATTAAGGTAAGAATGAATATTAATGTTGAAATCAAGGTATTTAAGTATAAAAAAAAAGATGTTTTATTTTAAGACTTCATAGGGATATGGGCTTATATTACCTATATGCACAGTTTATCACCTTAGCCTAACAGCTCATGGGATATAAAAACATGGCAGGAATGTGAGTCCATTTTCCCTGTGAAAATCTCGAATAAAGATATTGTATTTTCAATTTCCTATTTATAAATATGCTATTTTTTTTTAACAAGGGATCTTTTAAATTATCTTCTATACATGCATTTTTGTAGATTAATGTATCAATTTGGAGACACCTCCGGTCAGAATGGGGACGTTGAATCCTCTTAATGAGATATCGAGAGAGTTCCACACAAACTCTGTGATGGGTCCGTAAATGGCCCGTTGCAAGTCTTAATTTTTGTACTTTTGTAATACCCATTTGTACCCTAATTTCCAAATGCCATTAAACATTTCCCGCTGATCTTACCAATCGAACCGCCATTGAAAGACTTATATATTGTATATTAATTGGAAATGCTCTTGCCCTAAACATGTATGAAATATTTGCCGCTGAACGTCAAGCAAACAACAATCAATCAATTATAATGTTTGAATTATTGCTAACGGTGTACTCCAAATTACTAGTTACTGGTTTTATACAGAACAGCTGCAACTTACATCACATCCATCTTTGCAGTTTTTCAAGTATGAATATGGACCATTGGTAAATATGAAAAACGTTTCCTCAAATGACAAACTACTTGTTCTCTTTACAAAGTCACATGATCTGATCATTTTCTTCCTTCCGCTTCTATGACCTTTAAAACAAAAGAGTACAGTGCTTTATTAGTTGACTATACAAATTTAATGATGTTTATTTGAATGTAAAAAAAGTTTCCCCAAGCAGTCTTTATATATTACTATTTTATATTATGATATTTTCGTTGTCAGTCAAGTAATATCTGCAAATATCTATAACACAGTAGAAAAACATCATAAAACATGAAAAATCGTTTTCTACTTTTGACACACACCTATCCATTTAAAATCAAAACGGAGTGTCTAAATCGCATTCAGTAGAATATTTTAGTCTGTTCCGGGAAAAAGGCAGCATATCAATAATCACACCCTATCGGCATTGTTTCCAAAATTCGAAATTAATCAAGTTGGTAAAATCTAAAAAAATGATCGACCAGTTTAAAGAGAAGGGATTTTAAATTACCACTACAAGGGGTACAACAAACTAATTACGGACCCTTCAAATAGATGTTTTAATGAATTTTGAAGATGAAGAGAGCTTTGCACTAAAAACCTTTATATGATGTATCGGATTCATCGTACTTATTTCTACATGAAAAGGCTAACATGAGCAACAAGACGGATGCTAGATGTGGAGCAGGATCTGCTTACCCTTCCGGAGCACCTGAGATCACCCCCAGTTTTTGATGACTTTGGTGTTGCTCAGTCTTAAGTTGTCTATGTTGTGTTTTGTGTACTGTTGTTTGTCTTTTTCTTTTTTAGCCAAGGCGTTGTCATTTAACTTTCCCATATGAGTTTGAATGTGCCTTTAGTATTTTTCGCTTCTCTTTTAATCTTTGTTCTTTCGGTGAAATGGTAGTCCAAAAACTGTGTTTGTTTATCAAAGATCGATAAAAGCTCGAGGTGGTTTCTATAATTTTCTATTTACTTACCCATAATAACATACTGTTGGCCGACTTGAAGGGTCATCCCACACATAGCACCATTCCCTGGAGACTGGACAACGACTTGCCGGTCAATACGGGTGTGAAGGCCCTATTGTTAAATGAAAAACAAACGGAATACATTTGTAGTTGTTATTCTTTTTTCGTTTATAAAAAAATTATATTGTATTTGACATTTAGATCTTGAAAGACGAGAAAAAAAAGAACATTCTCCTCATTTTAAATCGATTTAATAACATAATCAATGATAATATCAGATTATTACATGGCATTTTTCAGATCAAATGTATTATCAGCCCAAGAGCCGAAGGCTCGAGGGCTGATATTGATCAAAGGCTGATAATACATCTGATATAAATAATGACATGTTATGATCTTTTTATCATATGCTTAAACAAAGGAGAAAAATAACAGTTTAATATATTGATCCTTTTAAATGGTTCTCAAGTAGAAGTTAAAAAAGTGAAAGTTTACGGACGTCGGACTCCAAATGTAATACACCCGATATGAAATCTCTCTATCATATGCCTCAACAGAGGAGAAAAACAACAGTATAACATATTTTTATATTGACGATACAAATAAATTCAACAAAACATAATGAACACTGTTTCGAAAAGTCAACATTTGTAAAGTAACTTTCTAAATTATGCTGGAAACTTTGAAAAATGCATTTATTGTATCATTTGATTTATTTTTTGGCATTTTACATAATATATTTTCCTGTTTCCTCATAATTGTTTTGTATCCTACTTTGTAATGTTTTTCACTGATCACGTAACATTGAGGTGTATTTTCCGGAATTTGCCGAGTAATGCCGGAATGCCATACGATAACGTAACGAAAAGGCATGTGATAATAGTCGGAAGCATGTGATAATTTTTTTCATATGATAATTAACATTCTCTTATGGTTGTGGCCTGTTATCTATTTCTTGTATGAATAGATATTTCTCGTATCACACTGCACGGATTGTGATACGAAAAAATGATACGAAAATCTGCGTTAGTTTGATTGGCTTATCCAGCATCACAAGACGATATTACGGCATTTCCATTGGTTATTCGTTAGGTCAATGATGACTTTCAAAGGTTAAGACGATGTACATTTCGTCCATGGCAACGGACATTGTGATTTCATCAACGATATACAAAACACTCACATATTTCACCTGACAATCTTCTTTTTGTCAAATGTTATTACATTCTGAAGCGTACAAAAAGTCTTAAAATGTCTGATGTTAAAGTTTGACACCGGAAAAAGACATATGACGTCATACTGGAATATGCAAAAGACTAGATCAACATTTCGCGGAATTTTTAATTGTACACATTGAGAGTGTTGACCATAAGAGAAATAGGTTTAACAACTTGCGAAAAATTGGATATCGCTTGATATCAACTCTCGTTATTTAATTGAAATAGTAATAATAAACTCGCCGATGGCTCGTTTAATTATTATATTGAAATTAAATAACTCGAGGTGATATCAAGCGATATCCCATTCTCACTCGTTATGAAACCTATAATTCAGATACTTGTTTTATTTCTTACCTTCAATTTTTTTAATGGGTATAAAAGCCTTTCACATTCACACAATACCGATAAAAATACGCATTACAAAATGGGGTTTCGTGCCTCGTTTACAGTTGTAAAAATTTGATATTAAATTTAAACAAATTTTAGAAAATAGGCAATATAATTAGAAACGGATTTAGTCCTTAAGTTATTGTAAAACGTTTTATTTTTTGAACCGCGAAAAATAATTGTAAAGCATTGATAAGCTACGTTAATATCTGTTTTATTTATTTTTTTCGGGGGTGGGGGTACTTTAATTTTTTAATATATTCTGAATGTATACTTGTTACATTAATATGTCCGTTTACACATAGTTTGGTAATTACAATGTACACCTTGTGTTCGCCTTGAAATTGGTATCATACGTACAATATATATATTTGTTCACTACACTCATCACTGGTTTGGATAGGTTTTCTGATTTAGTTGCTATTAAAACCCATAGTCAACAAGTGAAAGACCCTATATTCTCAAAATATTAAGGAGTACTAGTAACCAAATTTAATCCCGTGCATTTAACGCCAACATAATTATTTCTTACACCTACTTGAGGTAAATATTGAAAAGCAAGCACCTTTCCCTTTTCGTTTAGATTTGGAAATATCTAACAACAATAGAAAAGATCAATGCAATTTTCTTTGACATGTGACATTTTGTTTATTTACATTTATAAATTTGAACATCTACATGTATATCATTGTAATATCTGGATATCTATAATTAGATTTAAACGTTTGTACTACCCACTACTATTAACTATATAGTTCCTTCAGTTGGTGACTTCTAAAAAATATATATGTTTACCTTCATTTTATACAACACCTGCATTGTATATTTCCTCACTGTTTCATTATCATAAAAATCACCAGGTGGGCCTTTTTTGACTTGTTCCTTCAACACTTTACCATAAAACACTAAAATAATTGTATACATTTGTGATTGGATTTAGTATATCAAAGCCGTTGGTTTTTCTGGTTTAAATTGTTTCGGATTTTACAATGCCGGACTCTTTATTGACCATAATGTATATGCTCATTGTTGAAGGCGTACGCGTGGAAATGTGGATAATAGACAATAGACCATAACAGGCAAGCTTTAGCCTCTACATTATTTAGTTTCTGGTGGAAAGTTGTTTTATTCGCAATCATACACACATCTTCTTATTTTCAAAAGTTTTCTTATAGAAACTGTCATCATTATCCTTCCAATTTCAATGTTATTTATAAAATCAAGGGACACTAAGATATTATAACCATGGTTTCTATATGGGATGCGCAATGACGTTTCACGGCCCAAGCCAGACGGAGTCATGTAAAATGATGTAAAATTCTTAGAATTCTTATTTATATTTTTTTTTCATGGGGTTAATTGAATTTAAGTGCAACTCACTTCTGTGAAGACAACTCAACATCAATATAATATATTTCATTTCAAAATGTAACTTACCAAAATCAGCAGAACAAAACTGACTTTGTGGATGCTGCGGGAAGCAGGAACATCCATGTGTACCACTTGCCGTCCATGTTATAACAAGCAGTACAGTATTTACCAATAACATTAAACGGTTCATTCTAACTGTAGTTTCACCACCCTCAAGTATGTACTAACAACATGAAATTTTTTCATTTTTATATCCATGAAATACTTGGTTTGTATAGTATTATAGGATTATTTTGGCGTTATTGACGGGTCTCTCCCATATATGCTTTATGCGTACAATGGTTGAACTTTTAACACTTGATATGTAGAAAGTAAGAATAAGATGTAATAAATCTGATATTCTATTCTATTTTATTATATTTTAAACAAAAAAGAATATGGTGTACATGTACATTATAGTTAATCTTTTTTATGCAGTTTGTTCATTTTTACCAAACATATTTCAAAATGGAAATTTAAAGAATCAATAGCATTCGATTTGACAATAAAAGATTAACTTTAAATCTCGTGAAAGGAGAAGATGTGCGTACTTTATATAATTTTACATGCATCCGATATCTGAGTATACTGATTGGATAAATTTTGATGTCACATATTCTTTATTATTTCAAGATCCCATGCGTAAGTGTTTTACATCCAAAACAGAGAGAAACACATTTGTATTACAGTAAAAGTACATTTAAATGTTTAAACGGTACTCTTTAGCTTAACACAAAAACCGCGCTTATGAATTACATTTCTAGAACCTATTATAACCATTTTTATTGTTCTAGGGTTACTACTGATTACAGTAGTTGTCGTCTGTTTATGTAGTTCATACGTGTTTCTGGTTTGTCGTTTTTATATAGATTAGACCGTTGGTTTTTCCGTTTGAATGGTTTTAAACTAGTAATTTTTTGGGGCCCTTTATAGCTTGCTGTTCGGTGTGAGCCAATGCTCCGTGTTGAATGCTGTACCTTGACCTATAATGGTTTACTTATATAAATTGTAACTTGGATGGAGAGTTGTCTCATTGGCACTCATACCACATCTTCCTATATATAGAGAGGCATTGATTAGGGAATATATTGCAAAAGTCCACCTAAATATCCGTACTGAAAAACCCTAATAACAACTTTTCTTATCATACCCAATTGAAAAATAACTGTTCTCTAGTTGCAGTCTACTGTAGCCATTAATGTTAATTTACCAAAACATAAATGCTAATTTTTAATGTAATATAAAGTTTTCGTGAACTAGTGGTACTGTTAGCACTTTTTATTTTGATTTCCACTTCATGTTTTGTCTTTAAAAAGTGTGGGGTATGAATGCAATAACACAAATATCCACATTATAGAAATTACATAGATATACGAAGATGTAGTAAATGTATGAGTGCCGATGAGACAATTCTCCATCCGAGTCACAATTTGTAAAAAGTAAACAATCATAGGTCAAAGTACGGCCTTCAAGACAGATCCTTGGCTCACACCGAACAGGAAGCTATAAAGTTTCCAAAATGACTAGTGAAAACCATATACACAGGACCATACACTGAATGAATAAATTTTATCTATGACACAATATAAATACAATATGTAAAACAAAAAAGACAACTATAACCTGGGACAAAATGGCGTTAGATAAAATACCGTACACAAGTAATTACAAATACAATAATTTTGTTGTTAGGAGTACAACAATATTTCTGGTGATCATATTTATTTTAACAATAGTGTAACCGTACGACATGTACATGTGTAGCAGTGAAAATATACCATAAAGTCAGATATAAAACTGCACGAAATGGTAAATGTTAAACAGTGAAACAAAAATCCACCGGACAGCTATTTTACAAAACAATAATAGAAAAACAACATGAACAAATATGACAGACAGCAGCTATAACTCAAACATCTGACTTGGTACGTATTATTTGTTGTATTCTTAAACGTACCATAATTTTTGTATCTGATTTACAAGTGGAGGGTGGAGTTAACGCGTGGCGTAGCCACAAGTTAACTCCACCCTCCACTTGTAAATCAGATACAAACATTATGGTACGTTTAAGAATACAACAAATGATTTGTGACTCGGACCGTTCCGAGTCGGCCCGAGTTTTTCTACGACACGTGGCTTTTAAAAAGCTCCGCCAATGAAAATCTTGTTTTTTGGGGCGAAAAATTTTAAATTGATCACATTGCAAGCTGATGCGGACATTTAACTTGAAGATGGAAGAGCCAGCAGATTGCGGAATGAATGTAGCAGAAATTGACTTTTTGGATGTCGATATGGTTGACGATGTAGATGACTTAACTTTTCACAAATTTGCCAGAATGTGGAAAATGAATAATTTGCATTTGCAGGGTTGCAAAACCTGACATTGACTCAGGCACTGCAAAACTACCAGCAAGGTAATATCGCCATAAGTTCCCACTGCCCAATTCTGGTATATAACGCCCGTCAATTATTTTCAGTAGTTTTGTTCAATTTTAAAAAGCAAAAACCAAAAAATAGCAACGCCGGCAGTAATTTTATCATTCTAACCAAACGAACACACCGCTTGACGTGGCATATTACAATATTTTATTGTTACAAATTATGGTTTCATGTCGCCAGTTAATCAATATAAACCTAACAATTCAAATTTACCTATGCAGAAATTAAAGGTATATCCGTTTTAAGACGTATTTTTCCTGAACGAATTTAGGGTGACGAGGGTGCGTTCAAGTGGTTAGATTTTGTTATCATTGCCCACATGAACTCTACCTTTGATTTGTGTGTCACAATATATATTTTAAACTTTGCAGAATAAATTTGTTAAGTACAATTCAAGGCCCCCTTTCAGGTGCTATAAAGCTTTTTATGCACTTCAGAACTTTCGTTTAACTGTTTCCATAGCAGGGGCGATTCCATGTTTTTTAAAAGGGGGGCGTAATTCAATAAAACGGATTATATACCGCTGAGCGGAGCGATGCGAAAAACGTTTTGGACCATTTTAATGATAAAAAAATCATATAAATCGTGAAAAACATGGCGAACAAAGGGGGTGTACGGCCTCTACGCCCCCCTCCCCCTCGATCCGCCACTGCATAGGAGCATTAAGGCAGAAAACCAATTGCGCCCAATAGTTTCTAGAATCAAACACTCCATCTTCAAAATATTTTATAAGTATATACAATTATAAATTTGAAAAATCTGATAGATCATGTCAAAATATGGGTCAATTTTTAGGCCAATTAAAATTAAGATAGTAATTTTATCCCCTCCTACCCCATAAAATGTTCACCAAAAAATTATGAGAATCAACACTTTTTTGCATTTATGAGGAAAACTTATGTGTCTAGGTAAAAAATACAAAATAAAATAATCGTCCCTCCCGCCCCTATTTTTCGACAGAAGGTGGATGAAAATCTATAAATTTGGTCACTTTATAAATTTCGCCCCCCAAAAACACGATTTTAATTGGCGAATAAGTATTTTTCCGAAAATTTAAATATTACGTTCAGCTGTCAAAAAGCTTTTTTTCGAGAAATAAAGATCCAACTTTTGTTTTATTTTTGCCTTTATTAAAAAAATATTTACGTTCAATCACATGCGGTTTTTTACACAGCCTCTAGCTATAGGGTGCGTTTGATTGATAAGTTGTAGAACATGGCCGACTTTATGTAATAAAATAATATCCGTTTCAGGAGGATTGGAAAACGGAACAAGTTCGATACATACACATGCCGTCATATTTTTTAACGTTTTAGTTATCGGGATTAATATGGAATCTTTTGAAATTTGAGACAAAATACAGCTTAAGTTAGATTTTCGTGTCTTTCTTTTTATTACTATTTCCGTTTTTGACTTATAGTTAAAAATCGACGTTTTACAGCAAATAAACTGACCCCCAAGTGCTCAATGAATATTGCAACATTGACAGGAATTGGTGTTTTAAACTCCTGGTTGATAAACTGGTATTGAACTGAGAGAGATCTAGAGTTAAATTTCCTATTGGATATTCCTAATAGAGTTCCTATTGTATTGTTGAACAATATCCATTGTCTACCTATTGCGCAGCTCGTCACTGTATTATACCTTGGAGAATTCTATCACTTTGATTAAAACACAGCTCTGGAGATTAAACACGCATTCCTCGGTCAATGTTGCAATATTCACACATTTTGGTTATCTGCTGAAAGTTTCCGTCACTGTCTGAAGTATTCTTTAATGACAGCTCTAGTTCGATTGTGCGGATTTTAGCTGTTGTGATTCGTAATTTTCGCAAGTATCCCTCGATATTATCGTATGCAATTCAAACATCGGGGGCGGATCCAGCCATTTTTAAAAGGGGGTTCAGACACTATACAAAAAGGGGAGGGGCTCCAACCATATGTAACATACAAAAGGATTAGTTGTCAAACATAAAGGGGGTTCCAATCCCCGGGATCCCCCCTGCCTGGATTCGCAACTGAACATATTGGTGGGATTTTCATTTTTACGCATAATGTTTAGACAAGTTTTATGTTGTAATTTAGTAAGCATATATATACTTATTTTATACCCTGGAAACGTAATCAACTAAGGCATAACTTTTTCAGGTTTTAGACTTTGCCAAATCATGGTTTCTTATCAAATGACTGCTGTTGTTATCGTCCTATTGTCTTATGTTTAAGCTGTACATAAAAGGAGATATATAGTAGCAAATGAGACAAAATTTAATATACAGCTCTGGAACAGCGCTTTAATTGCTGTTATTCATTCATGAATCAGATATTTTCAAAAAGCCGAGGTAGCATGCAGTGCCCTCTTACTATTTTTTAATAATGGTAAATAGAAGAAATCTAAAACATCTTTGTTTTTTGATAAATATGAATTTGTGGAAACTGGTTTTGTTAAAAAAAAAATATACCATCAACCTTCAAATGCCATTTTAGTGAGTTCATGATTTCTTTATTGTGTACCTTGGGAGAAAAATGAGGTCCACGCGACTCATGCCACTCACGTTATAAATATTACACATATTATTGTTACAAATTAATTGATGGTATTTATGGTTTATCATGACCCATTGTAGGGTGTGTTTTGATTGGTTAAATTATTTTTTTCTATTTTGTAAATTACCCCTTAACTTGAAAAGTTTTGTTTGCATTAGTCATTAAAAAATAAGTGAATAATCTGATAAATGTTCAGACCATTGCAACAGTAAATTATGAAGTTTATGATGAGAGCTATATGTCCTGCTACCCTGATTTAAAAAAAAAATGTCAAGAAAAAAAAAACCGATTTTATAGTAGGAATTCATCACAAATTCAACATGCAATTCAAAAAGGCAAGTTTTTGTTATTTATCCTTCATTTCTGAAAATCTTGAGGGTGACAGGACACAGCTATTATCATTAACTTCACAATTTTTAATTTAAATTGTCTGAATAGTTACGAGAGGTTAAGATTCATTTTTTTAGAATGGGTTTCCACTGTGGTCGACTGAAACACTTTAAAAAAATTACATAAAACGAATCGTTTGATATTTCATTTAATTAAAGTTGTAATATATAAACCAATCAAGCACACCCTACAATGGGTCAAGATGAACCTTAAAGAACCGCGAGAAAATTCATATCGTTTGGCCATTAAGAAATGTTATGGTTTTTAAAGGACAAAGGTTGTCTAAAACGATTTCTTGCTTATTTTTGTAAATTCTTGAATCCGTGTTGTCAGAAGGCACATGCACACATTTACATTGTACGCTGACTTATGGTAAAATAGTCGAGAAAAACGACGTGAACCAATCTAGTGTAAAGTGATTTGAAGAGTCTTTGAAATGTTTAAAAAAATCTAAATGTAAGCAAAATAGATATATTTTACTTCAATTATTTTTCAGATAGCAGTAATGAATTGGAAACCGATAGCTATGGGGAATTCGTTGTTGATAGTGAGCTTGGTCAAAATAAAAGATTCGGGCCGCCCGTTTCAGAAGAAGACCTTTCTTTAATGATAAAACAAACTGAGAATCAGAACACTAAAAATAACACAAAATGGGCGTTCAACGTTTTTGAGAAATGGCGTTTAAGTAGAGAAGGGGTGGTGCCAGAGCTTCTAAATATGAATTCAGAGGACATGGACTTCTGGCTGCAACGTTTTATCGTCGAGGCACGTAGAAAGGACGGAGTGGAGTACCCACCAAAGTCTCTATATCTCATTACATGTGGATTGCTACGATATTTTAGAGATGCTGACGTGAACGATAAAAATTTCTTAGATGAGTAGAATCTTAACTTCTGTAAATTTCGAAAGGTTATGGATGCTCGTATGAAGATGCTGATAGAAAAGGGAATCGGATGCGAGATTAAACAAGCAGAATCAATAATCCAAGAACAGGAAGAATCGATGTGGAGAGAAAAGGTGTTCGGGAAGGAGTCGGCAGAAATGCTTCAACGAACCATGTTTTTTTATTCCGCCAAACTATTTGGACTGCGTGCATGCAACGAACACCATGACCTACAATGCAGCCAATTTGTTGTTGGGGATGAAAATGGTATACCATTTGTGCAGTTTATTGGAAGACAATCAAAAACCTTTAAAGGGGGACTTGGTCACATGAATATCACCAATAAGAATATTAAACACTAATGTAAACCAGGTAATATTATGTTATTTCATCAATAGTTTGACAGAATTTTATATCATTAAAATTTCATCACAACGCTGTGCATATAATAAATCGACTAACAAAAAAAAAAAAAAAACAGAAACAAGAAACACACATACATTGGAATTGTACAAATAATCCTGTCAATATGAAGTGAAATTGTAGCATAATTTTTTTTTTTGTATCTTTTTCTCAACTTTATAATTTTTTGTAAAAATATACTCAGTTTTAACAAGTTAAGGTTTTTGTTAAGTATGCCGTCAAAACATTTGAATAACTTTTATAATTCACTTGTTTTTTCTTTTACAAGTCTTTTCTTGTCCGTCTGTCCGTCCGTTTGTCTGTCTATAGCGCGATTCCATCGGGTCTCTTTCGAAAACCTTTACATGTTGTTAATACCAGGTGGAAATGTGCATATCGTTGCGGGAATTTAATCAGACTATATTTGAAGGAGTCACTTGATGTCATATTTTTTCATCATTTGTCACAAAATTGTTCTGGAAAAACTCTTCTTGCATTTTAAATCAAATATCCTTGAAACTTTTCATGCTTGTGTATAATTATACATGTATAAAGATGCGCATACCGTTTCGGTAGTTGACCTGACTATGTTTAAGGAGTTAATAACCTTTATTACTTAAAACTGTTGATCCTTTGTGACAAAATTGCTGTGAGCGCAACTCCTACATTTTAAATCGGATTTATTTGAAACCATGCTTGCTTATTATTATCTTGTCTGGGTATTTCATTTTCGTTCGCCAGTCAACTGACTTAAACGAAACATTTGAAATACTGTTAAAGTGCGAAACATACTCTGAAAATCCTCCTTGTTTCTTATGAAATCTCATTATTTTATTTTGTCTTTATTAAAGTAGGTTTTTCGCTTTCCTTAAATCCATCGATGTTTTCCTTTATCGGGGGAACGTTCTATCGCTGATTTCTTTAAAGTCCACCTTGACGCATTAGCAAACGACGGAAATTTTTATAGGAGAACACTCAAAGGTATTCCCTGAACACCAATACGATACGGAAATCAGCCGCTTGTCATAAATAAGTTGAAGTCATTTATGAAGGTGATTTGTACCAAGGCAGGATTGTCCGGTTACTTCACAAATCATAGCTGCAAACGCATGTGTGCAACACAGCTGTACAATGCAGGAGTCGATGAGCAGGAGATTATGACCAGGACAGGCCACAGATCTCAAACAGGGATAAGGCAATACAAGAAAACATCTGCCGAAATTTCAGCGACCGTGTCGAGAATTTTAGACCTTCCATACAGTAGTTCAAGCATTGAAGATTCTGCCGAGTCGTCTGTAGCTCCACAAAAGAAACTTCGTACTGACGGAATGGAAGAGGATATTTCGGACAAAAGGTGTAAAAATTCCAGCAGTGGTCAAATTTTTCACGGATGCAATGTTTACTTTCATGTTTAAACATGGAAAAGAACCATAATGTTTAAACAAGTTTTATGTTGTAATTTAGTAAGCATATCATATATATACATATTTTATTCCCTGGAAACGTAATCAACTAAGGCATAACTTTTTCAGGTTTTAGACTTTGCCAAATCATGGTTTCTTATCAAATGACTGCTGTTGTTATCGTCCTATTGTCTTATGTTTAAGCTGTACATAAAAGGAGATATATAGTAGCAAATGAGACAAAATTTAATATACAGCTCTGGAACAGCGCTTTAATTGCTGTTATTCATTCATGAATCAGATATTTTTAAAAAGGCGAGGTAGCATGCAGTGCCCTCTTACTATTTTTAATAATGGTAAATAGAAGAAATCTAAAACATCTTTGTTTTTTGATAAATATGAATTTGTGGAAACTGGTTTTGTTAAAAAAAATATACCATCAACCTTCAAATGCCATTTTAGTGAGTTCATGATTTCTTTATTGTGTACCTTGGGAGAAAAATGAGGTCCACGCGACTCATGCCACTCACGTTATAAATATTACACATATTATTGTTACAAATTAATTGATGGTATTTATGGTTTATCATGACCCATTGTAGGGTGTGTTTAGATTGGTTAAATTATTTTTTTCTATTTTGTAAATTACCCCTTAACTTGAAAAGTTTTGTTTGCATTAGTCATTAAAAAATAAGTGAATAATCTGATAAATGTTCACACCATTGCAACAGTGAATTATGAAGTTTATGATGAGAGCTATATGTCCTGCTACCCTGATTTAAAAAAAATGTCAAGAAAAAAACCCCGATTTTATAGTTGGAATTCATCACAAATTCAACATGCAATTCAAAAAAGGCAAGTTTTTGTTTTTTATCCTTCATTTCTGAAAATCTTGAGGGTGACAGGACACAGCTATTATCATTAACTTCACAATTTTTAATTTAAATTGTCTGAATAGTTACGAGAGATTAAGATTCATTTTTTTAGAATGGGTTTCCACTGAGGTCGACTGAAACACTTTAAAAAAAATTATATAAAACGAATCGTTTGATATTTCATTTAATTAAAGTTGTAAGATATAAACCAATCAAGCACACCCTACAATGGGTCAAGATGAACCTTAAAGAACCGCGAGAAAATTCATATCGTTTGGCCATTAAGAAATGTTATGGTTTTTAAAGGATAAAGGTTTTCTAAACCGATTTCTTGCTTATGTTTGTAAATTCTTGAATCCGCGTTGTCAGAAGGCACATGCACACATTTATATTGTACGCTGACTTATGGTATAATAGTCGAGAAAAACGACGTGAACCAATCTAGTGTAAAGTGATTTGAAGAGTCTTTGAAATATTTAAAAAAAATCTAAATGTAAGCAAAATAGATATATTTTACTTCAATTATTTTTCAGATAGCAGTAATGAATTGGAAACCGATAGCTATGGGGAATTCGTTGTGGATAGTGAGCTTGGTCAAAATAAAAGATTCGGGGCGCCCGTTTCAGAAGAAGACCTTTCTTTAATGATACAACAAACTGAGAATCAGAACACTAAAAATAACACAAAATGGGCGTTCAACGTTTTTGAGAAATGGCGTTTAAGTAGAGAAGGGGTGGTGCCAGAGCTTCTAAATATGAATTCAGAGGACATGGATTTCTAGCTGCAACGTTTTATCGTCGAAGCACGTAGAAAGGACGGAGTGGAGTACCAACCAAAGTCTCTATATCTCATTACATGTGGATTGCTCTGATATCTTAGAGATGCTGACGTGAACGATAAAAATTTCTTAGATGAGCAGAATCTTAACTTCGGTAAATTTCGAAAGGTTCTGGATGCTCGTATGAAGATGCTGATAGAAAAGGGAATCGGATGCGAGATTAAACAAGCAGAATCAATAATCCAAGAACAGGAAGAATCGATGTGGAGAGAAAAGGTGTTCGGGAAGGAGTCGGCAGAAATGCTTCAACGAACCATGTTTTTGTATTCTGCCAAACTATTTGGACTGCGTGCATGCAATGAACACCATGACCTACAATGCAGCCAATTTGTTGTTGGGGATGAAAATGGTACTCCATTTGTGCAGTTTATTGGTACACAATCAAAAACCTTTAAAGGGGGACTTGGTCACATGAATATCACCAATAAGAATATTAAACACTACTGCAAACCAGGTAATATTATGTTATTTCATCAATAGTTTGACAGAATTTTATATCATTAAAATTTCATCACAACGCTGTGCATATAATAAATCGACTAACAAAAAAAAACCAGAAATAAGAAACACACATACATTGGAATTGTACAAATAATCCTGTCAATATGAAGTGAAATTGTAGCATACATTTTTTTTTGTATCATTTTCTCAACTTTATAATTTTTTTGTAAAAATATACTCAGTTTTAAAACGAAGGTTTTTGTTAAGTATGCCGCCAAAACATTTGAATAACTTTTATAATTCACTTGTTTTTTTCTTTTACAAGTCTTGTCTTGTCCGTCTGTCCGTCCGTTTGTCTGTCTATAGCGCGATTCCATCGGGTCTCTTTCGAAAACCTTTACATGTTGTTAATACCAGGTGGAAATGTGCATATCGTTGCGGGAATTTGATCAGACTATATTTGAAGGAGTCACTTGATGTCATATTTTTTCATCATTTGTCACAAAATTGTTCTGGAAAAACTCTTCTTGCATTTTAAATCAAATATCCTTGAAACTTTTCATGCTTGTGTATAATTATACATGTATAAAGATGCGCATACCGTTTCGGCAGTTGACCTGACTATGTTCATGATGTTTAAGGAGTTAATAACCTTTATTACTTAAAACTGTTGATCCTTTGTGACAAAATTGCTGTGAGCGCAACTCCTACATTTTAATCGGATCTATTTGAAACCATGCTTGCTTATTATTATCTTCTCTGGGTATTTCATTTTCGTTCGCCAGTCAACTGACTTAAACGAAACATTTGAAATACTGTTAAAGTGCGAAACAAACTCTGAAAATCCTCCTTGTTTCTTATGAAATCTCATTATTTTATTTTGTTTTTATTAAAGTAGGTTTTTCGCTTTCCTAAAATCCATCGATGTTTTCCTTTATAGGTGAACGTTGTATCGCTGATTTCTTTGAAGTCCACCTTGACGCATTAGCAAACGACGGACATTTTCATAGGAGACCACTCAAAGGTATCCCCGGAACACCAATACGATACGGAAATCAGCCGCTTGGCATAAAAAAGTTGAAGTCATTTATGAAGGTGATTTGTACCAAGGTAGGATTGTCCGGTTACTTAACAAATCATAGCTGCAAACGCACGTGTGAAACACAGCTGTACAATGCAGGAGTCGACGAGCAGGAGATTATGGCCAGGACAGGCCACAGATCTCAAGCAGGGATAAGGCAATACAAGAAAACATCTGCCGAAATTTCAGCGACCGTGTCGGGAATTTTAGACCCTCCATACAGTAGTTCAAGCATTGAAGATTCTGCCGAGTCGTCTGTAGCTTCACAAAAGAAACTTCGTACTGACGGAATGGAAGAGGATATTTCGGACAAAAGGTGTGAAAAGCAGCAGTGGTCAAATTTTTCACGGATGCAATGTTTACTTTCATGCTTAAACATGGAAAAGAACCAAATTAGAATAAATTCTATAAAATAACCATTATTTTCTTTTTATGAAGTTATTTTAATCGATGTTTAACACGGATTCATGAATAAGCTATCAGGGAAGTCTTCTCTTGTGCCATTTTATTTGTAGTAAAACATTTTGACTTATCGCTGGGCTCTTGACGAGTGTTTTAAATGGTTAAGTTTTCGTATTTTATGGTGATCCAGAAATTCTTGTCTTGAACAAATAATTGTCTTGTGATATATTTATCGAACGTATATAATAACTGCAAAACACATATAGAATACTGCAGGGTTAAATATGTTTGTCAGGGCTCAACCCTCGCCTAACCTTAGATAGAGGCGAAACAACACAAGAACAGAAAACAAATTCTAAAAATGTGTTTGAAATAGCTTGATGCATAAGATTCGTACGACGCAACAGAAAGTAACAAGGGCGTTGGGGTTGCAGACACCATGGAAAAAAAACACATCAGACAAAAAATTTGTACAAAACACTACATAGAAAACTAAAGATAAACCAAAATAATTTGGACCAAGATGAACTTCCGATGGGTCAGCAGTTTCTGCTCCACCATTGACACCCGTTATGTAACTACTGTACATTACCGTTGATGAATTTTATCTTGTGATATAAAAACACACTGAAGGGAGGTTGATGAATAACTATTTTTGTCTTTACAGTGTCATTTTTAAAGGTTCATCAGAAGGAATTGACTAACATGGTCGTGTTTTCTCTAGAGTATATATACAGACAATCTAATGCACCTTGGAAAGTTTAGGGCATTGTAGGAACAAGGCAAATGAAAGTTAAATGCATTTCATGTTTGATAGGATTATGAACTTTTATTGGGTAATACACATCTGGTCACGTAGACTTCGCCAGTGCAGAAGTAAAACCCCTTTGAAAGAGAGTCGTCAGTCTGATCGTGTTGGATTTATAAATATGTAGCCACGTCCAGTCAGTTTGGCGACGTTCATTCTGACGCATTGTGTACACACAGAGTTTACTTTGCTTCCAAAGTTGAGGAACCATCGGCAAAATATTTCAGGGTCCTTACATGATTTGTTGCAATCAGTTGAATTTTGTAAACCTACCTTTTGTTCCAGTAACAGTGTTCATTCAAGCCCTTAATCCCAGTCGAAACAATTTCTGATTAATGTTATTGTTTTGTGTATTCTCGTCCTGAATATGCATGAAATGTTTGCCACTGGATGTTTCAAGTTAACAAAAATTTAATAATAATCCACAGGACAATTTGTTTTTCTGTATGTTATTGTATATATATACTGAGTGCCAATGAAAACGCAACACTTTGTTTTTTAAAAATAACATTTTTATACAAAATAATATTTTCTTTACAGTAATTGTTAATGACAGTTAAAGGGTTTATAAAGATAAAAGTCAAACAAAAAGTTCAATTACCACGATTCGAATGCAATGCGTTCATGCAACACAACGCTACAATTCACTAACTCACAGTCTCAATAACGAATGTGTCCACCGCATGCTGCAACGCAATCTCTTCAACGACGTGGCATTGACCTGACCAGACGTCGGATACGGTGTTGTGGAATGTTTGCCCATTCTTCCAGCAATGCAATTTCAAGTTGGCGCAGCGTAACTGGTGGTGGCTGTCGTCGTCTTACGGCTTGTCCAATTTGATCCCATAAGTGTTCAATTGGACTCAAATCCGATGAAAAGGCTGGCCATGGTAATGTCTGAATATGGTTGTAATTGATAAGTCGTGTGGAGTGTGCACGAGCGTAATCTTGTTGAAAAAGATTAACATCTTGATGCCTAGCCATAAACGGTATAACGGTCGGCCGTAAAACTTCATCAATGTAGCGTTGGGCGTTTAAATTGCCATTGATAGTGATGAGTGGAGTTTTATGGTTGAACGATATTCCTTCCCATACCATGACACTACCATCACCTCAACGATCTGTCTATTGGATACATGAATCTGCATAGAGTTTTCCTCTTCGTCTCCACATACGAGTTCGTCCATCACTACGGTGGAGATGGAATCTTGATTCGTCCGTCCATAAGACAGTTGTCCATTGCCTGTGTGACCATCTCTGACGCTGTTGTGTCCATCTAAGGCGATTTTGGGGTCATACTGCTGACAGCATGTTACCATGGAAAGACCGCGGTGCCCTTAATCCACTGCTGCACAAACGGCGTCTTACCGTGCTTGCTCCAATTTGTCTCCTATGGACGCCAACAGTCTCTCGTGCAGATTTGACAGCCGTACGAAAACGATCTCGCAGGTGCTGAAGACGAATGTATCGGTCCTGTTGGGCAGTAGTTGTTCTCTGTCTTCCGGGACGTGGCCTATCATTCAAAGACACAGTTTGGTTGAATCTTTGGATGAGTCTGGTAATTGTTGAGGCCGAACACTGCATTCTGCGTGCAATTTCACGACTTGAAATGCCTCCTTGCACCATGCCTCAAACTTCATGTCTCTGGTAGTCTGAAAATCTCGGCATCTACGCCTTAGTTTATTTCAGTGGCTTACAAAAAAAGGATGGGAAATTTCAATTCTTTAGCAAGTCTTTCCAAAACAAACATGAGAAAATCACTCGTGCGTAAAATAGCGGTGCGCTCGACTCTCTCCACTTTTCTGTAATCAAGCACGTAACTTTTTTCTAAAATCATTTAAGCGTTAAAATGTCGAAAGAAGTCTGACAATTCATTTTCAGACCGATAAAAGTAATCATTTAAAAAAAATATTTATACTTTTTTTTAAATATTTGAAATTTACAAGTCTTGCGCTTTCAAAGAAAACACTGCATTTGCACAGTACATTTTATACCCCCACCCCTGTTTCATTTTTTTTTTTAAATTTGAAAACAAGACTTAAATTAATGTCAGCTTACTATTTGTGCATGTTTTCTGGCATAAAATGCACAGAACCTGTAGGAAACTATTCTGATAGCAAATTTAATCATTTCAGAATACTATGAATTTAAAGTTTAGTAGTTAATCATTACAACATTCAAGATTATATAAAGTATCCAATCCTGCCTCTGTCTCCAGTCCACATCTTACTGTATGCCTACTTATCTTTAAAAGTTCACAATGTCTGCCTCAAATGGTCAGTGAAGAATTCTTGTCACTATGATATTATCTCTTACTTTATATCTAACATAATTTGGCTAATATATGACTGGAAGTGTTTAAACAAAGCCATATTTGCAAAAAAATGTATGTATGAACATGATGAAGTTACCAGTCTGATATATGAATTCACTAAAAGTTTTATAGAACTGACTGCTGGAATCTGTTTTCTGCATAAATTCAAATTAGAGTTATTGTTTTCTATACAGAAGACATTTATAATAATAAAATCATAGCCTTTACAGGGTGAATTATCTCTTTTATACCCAGGGTTGAGGGATTTTCTCTGTTTTTTTTTGCCCCTGGGCCCTTAAATTTGCAAAATAATTCTGCTGTTTCTCTTAATATGGAATACTTAGTACATTTTTAGGATAGAACACATTATTGTTAGCTTTATTGAGGTATTTTTGTATTACGATTACATGTAATCGAAAATGTTGTCGATTACAGATTACTGTCGATCACTTTAAAAAATGTAATCAATTACAATCGATTACGATTACAGATTACGACTACCCCATCCATGCCAGTGATGCTCGAATCGAAACAACTAAAAAGGTCAAATAAAGTACGAAGTTAAAGAGCATTAAGGACGTAAAATTCCGAAAGGTTTCGCCATACATAAATAAGGTATTCTTTTTCTGAGGAATACAACAACATATTGTGAGTACTATAATAATGTGACTCCCCTTTTTATACACCTGTTTACTGAATTTATAATAGTAAACCGTTGCCAGTCCGTCCGTCGTCGACTGTCGTACAATAACTCGTTAACGCTTTAACCAATTTGCATGACACTTTGGTAAATTGTTTTATCTACTGACGTAATCTCCCTTCGAGTTTTATAAATTTTAGATTTTACTTTTCCGAGTAACTAATTAAAAACTCACAAATGCTATGAACAGTTTTCATGAGATTTTGGTAACTGGTGTATATCTATGAAAATAACTCCTTTAGTATTTTTTATATAAATTTCTGATATGACATTGCCAAGTTGTGAAACTTTGTTCGTTAAAAAAGCGACGGGCGTAACATGTTCTCTTATTCATAATGTTGGGAAAATTAAATATAACAATAAACCCAGTACTAGTATTGTGAATATTTTAATGAGATGTAGAAAGTTATGAAGGAATTGATGCACTTGAAAGATTTATCAGTGTTTGTTAATATGGTAAATTCAAGAAATTAAAGAATATCGAAAATATAAATAAAGCTGAGCTTTTTCGGAAAAAAAACCATTTCATTTTTCACCTGACATTCAACTATTTAGCTAGAATATTTATTTTTTTTTTATTTAAAGAGGACATATAACACTTAACGACATACACGAAGATAAACTACAATTTGCAAGAAAGAAAAAAAAAAAAACACGTGTTAATCATGTATATGTATCTTCCAAATCTTTTTCAGGATCTATGAAATGTAAAAAGGCACGGATATCATATTTGAAAGCAAACACACCAAAATCGTTGGAATTAGTCTTTAAAAAGTAATGGAACCCATCTTGAACTCAGGAAAGTTCTCCCTTACGCTTAGCTATGACTCTGATTGTCCAAAGTTTACCTTACCTTTTTTTTTCATTTTTATGGGTTGCACCTATGTCAGTGTTTATGGTGATATGAATTTTCCATTTGTTGGCCTCAGTCATCTTTGAAGAGATACTTTATTTAAAAAATTTTGATGTTTAATCTAGTGATTTTCACCAATTATTAAAAATGTAAGGTTGATTAGAATCTTAATTTACTAGGGTTGTCAGTTTTCCTACCGCGGGTTGGTGGTTCTTTCCGGGCACTGCGGTTTCCTCCATCAATAAAAACTAGCCGACACGAAATAGTCCTGAAAGTAAAGTTAAACAAAAATGCAAAACCAACCAATCATTAATTAAGACATGATTGTTGCCCGATTTAAAGCCATTTTTAGGTCAAGAATATATGTATCCACTTATTATCCTTTTATAGTGATTTAAATGAAAATGCAAAAAACAATGCTCAGATTATATATATATACACGTAACAACACTAATTAGCTGGTGGTGTATCGGTATTGGTATCAAACTGATCACAACTGGTTTAATGGACGGCATATTAGAGAAGAAGAAAAAACGACAATTCTAAAAATACATATAAAACAAAAACAGAAACATCTCTAAACCTAGATATTTTATGGGATAATTTTAAAGTTGAGGTAAGGGATTATACCATTCAATACTGTAAATTAAAAGCAAATATTAAAAAAGATAATATTGAAATTTTAGAAAACACATTAAAAACATTACCTGCTGAAATAGATTGTGACAGCAATACACATGAGAGGAAAATTAACCTAAAAGAAAATATAGAAAAACAATTAGCAAGCTTATATAATGAAAAAATTAAAGGAAATCAAATAAGATCACGTGTGAAATGGCTAGAAGAAGGGGAGAAAAACACATCCTTTTTTCTTGGCCTAGAAAAAACAAGGCAAAGTAAAAAAAACTATAACTCAACTGTATGATGAAAATAAACAGGTAACATATGACCAAAACAAAATAATAAATCTAGAAGTTAATTATTATACTAAATTATATACTTCAACAAAACCTGACACAGAAGAGGTAAGAAAGTACTTTGAAACTATTAAAGAATGTAAAAAAAATAATGAAAATGAAAGCAATATATGTGAAGGAAAAATTACTATAAGTGAATGCACAGAGGCTATATTTAAAATGAAACTGAACAAAGCCCCAGGTTTGGACGGACTAAATGTTGAGTTTTATAGAAAATTCTGGGAACAAATTAAAGATTTGATAGTACCCGTTTTCAATTATTGCTTTAAAAAAGGTGAATTAACCAACTCCCAAAAAATTGGAGCTATATCTCTTTTGTATAAATTAAATGATCCACTCTCCCTTGATAACTATAGACCTATCACATTATTAAATTATGATGTTAAATTATTAGCCTATGCCTTAGCGCAAAGATTAAAATCAGTACTTCCAAAAATAATTCACTCTGATCAAAAAGGTTACATAACAAACAGATACATAGGATTTAATATTAGACAAATCCAAGACATCATTGATTATTCTGAAAAATTTAAAGTAGATGGTGCAATTTTATTTTTAGACTTTACTAAAGCTTTCGACTCACTGGAGTGGTGTTTTATGTTTGAATCTTTAAAAAAATTTGGTTTTAAAAAGGAATTCATTAAATGGGTTGAAACTATGTATACAGATATAAAAGGGTGTATTTTAAATAATGGATGGGTGTCTGCCCCCTTTAATACATTCCGTGGGATTAGACAAGGGTGTCCGTTATCCTCATTAATTTTCGTTTTATCTGTTGAAATAATGGCAATTAAATTAAGGGAAAATAACAAACTAAAAGGATTTAAAATCAAATTAGATGGAAAATCTTGCTCGCTAAAAATATGTCAGTTGGCAGACGATACTCAATTGTTTTTAAAAACACGCAAAGAAATAAGTATAGCCCTTAACATTATTGAAACTTTTGGAAGCCTTTCTGGACTTAAATTGAATAGAAATAAAACAGAAGGTTTGTGGCTTGGGAAACTTAAACATTCAAAAGATAAATTTGAAAATATAAACTGGAAACAAGACCACATTAAAAGTCTAGGAATATATTTTGGATACAATTATCAAGAATGTCATAAATTAAATACAGAAAAGCAAATAGACAAATGTGAAAAATTAATTCAAGGATGGAACAAACGAAACTTTACATTAATAGGAAAGATAACTGTAGTTAAGTCTTTAATTTTACCAAACCTAACATACATTGCATCAATTTTATATGGAGTGGAAAAGAAGATAAAGTTAAACGTACTATATTATGTAAACCATATCTTGAGGGAGGATTACAAATGATTGATTTAGACTGCTATCTTAAATCATTACAAATCAGATGGGTTTTAAAACTAATCAAAAAGGAAAATGATAACTGGAAAATTATTCCAAGATTTTACCTTGATAATTTTGGGAAAGATTTTCTTTTATTCAGAATGAATTTAACAAATGTTAATTTGCTTAATAAAATAGATTATAAATCTTTACCTGAATTCTATAAACAATTAATTAAAACATGGGTAGAAATAAAAGGAGGTCAAACAATCATACCAAGAAACTTTCTTCAGGTTAGAAAACAACTTATATGGGGAAATCATCTTATCAAAGAAAATGGGAAATGTTTGTTCTTTCAAAACTGGATTAATAGTAATATTTTGTACATCAATAATATATTAGATGAAAACGGATACATCTCATCAGAAACTGTACTAAAAAATTTAAAGAATAAACAAGATTGGATTAGAGAATTTTCATTAGTTAAAAAAGCTATACCAAAGCACTGGCAAAATATTTTAAAACAAGAAAGCTCTTACAAAACTGTTGTCAATATAAAAACATCAGTGAAGTTAAATATACTACTAAAACATGAAATTTCACCAGATATGAGTAACAAAGAAGTATATACTTTCTTGCAAAGTCAATTTACACATGATAAACCGACAGGAGTTTTAATGTGGGAAAGAATTCTTCATAAAAAAATGACTACAAAATTGAAGTCCACATTTAACTTTATTTTTAACTACCTTGGAAACAACAAATTTAAAATGTATAAATGGAAAATAATACATTATATATTAGCCTGTAATGAATTACTTTATAAATGGAAAATAGTACCAAGTGGTTTGTGCTTCTATTGTAAGCAACATGATGATTATATTATAAACACTTCTTTTTTTCCTGTTCATATAATGTTCATTATTGGCATAAAGTTGACCAGCTATTAGCATTTTTAAAAATTGATAAGCATATACTTAGTCTTGAAAGTTTAGTAATTGGCTATAAAATTGATGATGAAGCTTATTTTGATATGAACTATCTATTAACTATAATTTTCTTTTCCATCTATAAAGCATATTATATGTCTGACAAGAAAGATAAGGTCATTGATATCTTCAAAATCTTCAAAAATGAAATCTGGGACATTATTAACATAAATAAAATCAGAAGCAAAAAATACAAGAAAATAATACTTAAAACAAGGGAATATTTCGAATTCCTTTAAATGAAATGACAATTATTAGATACAAGTCTTAGCTGTGACCTCATTAATACATGACTGCACATGTGTCCAGTCAATTGGTGTGCATTAACTGAAATTCGCAATTTTACTCTTTTATAATTTATTACAGCTACACTGAATTAGAATTGTTATTAAATATGTTTATTCCTGTTCACAATGCAAAATTATAATCAGCAGGAGAGCGAGCAGAATACACAACACAATGCAACGTTACTTCATACATGTATAATTTGAAGACCACGTGTACTTTCGATCAACTTTCGATCTTCGGCTTTATCATAGAAATCAACATTTACTGTTGAAAAATAATGTGTGAAAAAAAAAACATTTTTACCTCATCATCCAAGACTTCTTATATAATTCAGTGTTGTAAACAAAACAAAAAGTTTTAAGTTCAAAATTCTATTGTCGACTGAAGAGTCATGCTATCAGTATCAAAGATCAATACATCATCAATTTCGCGGTTCAGTGAAGCTTTGATAAAAAAATCATATACAGTATAGGTTAAGAAACGTACCGTATTCCGGTAAAAAAACAACAATTATGTAGAATTGTTCTAATGTATTGATCTGTATTAATATAACTTACTTTATAGAAATACCTTATTGAATATCTTTCCCTAGATATCCAATAACTAATTTAAAGGGATACTTAATTAAAGCTGTAGATTGAGTAAATTGTTAACAGCAAAGGTGCAATAAAATTGATTAATTAAAAAAAAAAAAGAAGACAATTCTACTACGTGTAGAAATTGTGCATGTTAGAGTCATCATCATGATCATGTAAAAGTAGATCTGTTCTCATCATGCTCATATACACAATCTTTGAAATAAAAAACAAAAATGTTACATTTTCAATCTTCATTGTAGTCATGTATGCTTCATTTTTCTTGAATTTGTTAATGTCTTTCATACAAAGAAATATTTTCTCACCACAAAGACCACAATTTCAACCACAATTATAACAAATCTGTGAAATCACCATTAAAGCGTTACGTGAACTTGAAGAACATTGATGAATGGTGTAATTAGAAGAAACATGATTACAAGAAAAATCTTTTTTAAAAGCAACAACAAAAAAACAAACAAACAAACAATAACGACTTGACTAGCTTTCTGTTCAAAGTTTATTCCACAATTCATTTCGTAAGAATGAGATGCTCTTTGATTTTATTCAATACTTGTATTTATAATTTGCTTATGACTAGAGTTCCACAATATGTTAATGGAGTACCAATGTTAAAATCATTTCGGTTAATCTTCACCGGTAGAGTTAATTCAACCTTGATTTCACTCTTTTCGACAACCTCTTATGGCCAAGGAAGTTTCAGTCAAGTTATAATTCCATGTACTCTTTAACCAGGAAATATGCATAGAAGTATTAAATCTCGTGATCAGCGTACTAATCTTGGCGACACTAATATCAAATCACTTTTGCAACGTCTCCGTGGAGACACACCTAAGCGTGATTAACAATCAGATTATTACGCAACCGAAAAAGGCCAATCATGGAAGCGGAGGAGAGGGTTTTGAAATACCAGAAGGAATATTGGGATTGCGTAATATCTAAATGAATTCATAGTTCATAGCTTGCTCTCTTTTCTTGTTTTTTTTACTTTTTGTCAGATATTCTGCATTTTCTAGACTTATCCATGTAGTGCAAATACAAACTTTGCCTGCTGACTCCTACTTTTCTCTTCATAACCGTATCACATATAATATTTTAAAAATCTTATTAAACCCTTTTTTTCTAAAGTGTCAATATCAACTGTATGAAAAATTTACACAGATGCATTTTTTGCCAAATTTTCAATTGAGTATATCTCAAAAACAATGATACAAACTTGCCATATGTTCTACCTTTTATGTTCCGTTATTTGTGTACTTTCAATGTACAAAGTCTTTTCAAAAGCTTGTCATTTAGAAACAGAGGAACAAACATCTTTAAGTAAAATAAATAACACAGTGTACGTTTCGTGCATCTGCGGTACGTTTTTCTAGATTTACCTTAAGCAGGTTCGCTCAAACATTTAAAACCCAGGGATGTATAAAAACATAGAAACTTTACGAGCTTTTTAACCAAAAGTTAAGCTTAATAGCATTATATTTCAATCCTCTTAAGTTCCAGTCTTAGAATTCAAGAAATCAAAAGATATGTACTATGTATTGACTGAACGTTCTTTGCATACATGTATATGGTTACCAGAATATTTTTATTATACAACTAATGTTTTATGGCCAGAACCTAAATACGTTGAAGATATTTAACTGTGCGACTGTGCACAAGACCAGCATAATTGAAGGCAAATTATACGATTTTATATTTATTATTGCAAAACGGTACATTGCTGTTATTTCAAATACATTTCAAATTATTTGTGTAATGAATGGATATCCCATATCCTTTCTTTTCTACTGTATACACGATTTTAAGTTTATAAATTGAGGTTGAAAAGAAGAAGCTCAGGGTTGAGATATAAAAAGTCGATTTAAATTGACAAGAATGCATGTTATAATATTTATATCTCCACGTTTGTTTTTTTCTTTAACTTTATTTGGAGAGACTAATGCTGATCATTGTTTCTGTTAAATTAATTCATATTTGCAAGCACGAGTATCCTGTTCTAGTCTGGACTGCCCTTGATATGCATGTTGCTGTCACATTAAAGTATACTCTGTATTCATAAATTCCAATGTGGTGCTGCAAAAATACGAGTAGTAATCAGATATGTATCGGTTAGCTCAAAGCATAAAGATTTGTTTGACAGACTGAAAATATTTGCATGTATCAATTAAATTTATTTTTAACGACGCATGACTGGTAGCGGACGATATAACGGTGTTGTCCGAGATGTTGGTCGCGTTGTTATTGATGGACATTTCTCCGCATTATACCATTTACAGACGTTTTTCTCCTTACGGCATAATGCTGACCCAGATAAACAATCAACGGCAGCATAGTTCTCATGTGAGAAGTGGCACCCCTTAGATCTATCGCTTATGTCCTGAAAATATAAAAAAGAAATCATCAAAATTTGTATTTTGATAGCAGAGAATGTGAGTTCATTTATCCTGTGAAGATCTGGACTTAGATATCATATTTTGATTTTCATAATTATATATATATATATATGCTCTTATCTTCATGTAGCAAGGGATATTTATCTACTAGAAACGGATTCTTGTAAAATGAATGTATCAATTTGGAGCCACCTGAAGTCAAAATGGACATGTAAAATCTTCATAAAAAGAGAGTTCCACGCTCCTTGAGTTAAAAAAAACTCTTTGAGGGGGTCCTTGTATGGCCTGTTGCAGGTGTTTATTTCTGTCCATATACAATATACATTTGTACCCTAATTTTCAAATGTCATTAATAATTTCCCGCTGATTATCCCAATCCGAACCACACTGAAAGACCTACCTATTGTATTTATTGTTAATGCTCTCGTCCTAAACATGCATGAACGATAAACCGTTTGACTTTAAGTTAACAGCAATCATAATATTTAAAACAGTTAACAAGGTGTGTTTCAAATTAACTTGTTGTCAACCAACACAGGTGGAACTTACATCACATCCATTTTTGCAGTTTTTCAAGTATGAATATGGACCATTGGTAAATAGGAAAAACGTTTCTTCAAAAGACAAACCACTTGTTCTCTTTACAAAGTCACAAAATCCAAACATCTTCTTTCTTCCGCTTCTATGACCTAAAATACAAAAGAGTTCTGTGATTTATGAGGTCTTGGATGGAAAGAGAATAACGGGCAAAAAAAAAGAGAAAAAAAGACAAAAACAATACATAATAGAATACTAGTAATGCAGTGCAAAAATACAAATTATAACTGTAAAAATAAAAGAATTTGGGTTAAAATATACTGATTACAGAAAAAAATAATGTCCAGAACACAGTTATCAAGTAATTACAAAGTAGCCATTTTTTTTTAAAACAATAATAATGAGTGAAAAAATTATTGAATACAGTAATGAAGGTCATTCATACCCTCATTTATTAGTTTTGACTATATATGAAAATTGAATGATGTTTACCTGAATGCAAAGAAAAAAAATGTCACCAATCAGTCTTTATCTATTGCTATTTTATATTATATTATTTTTGTTGACACACAAGCAATACAGCAAATATCTGTGACACCGTAGAAAAACATCATAAAATCAAGTACAATCCGTTTACACTTTTCACCAACACATATCCATTCGAAGTCAAAAAGGTAATGTGGTATTATCTCCAATGAAACAATTATCCACTAATTACCAACCGACGAAGAACTCAGTTTTGTTCCCATTCATATGCGCAATAGTACTTTTCGTGCCTAGATCTCATTCAGTAAGATATTTAAATCTGGTCCAGGGAAAAGACTGAATATTTATAAACACGCCCTTATGTTTTTTTCCCAAAATTGGAAATTAATCAAGTTTGTAGAATCGAAAAATATGATCGCCCAGACGTCTGAAGAGCAGGAAATCTATACGGCCACTTAAAGGGGTACTTTGTTTGCAACGGATTAACTACGGATCCTTCAAATAGATGTTTCAATGATTTTTGAAGATGAAGAAAGCTTTGCTTTCAGTACCTTTATACAATGTATCGGATTCATCGTACTTATGTCTACAGGAAAAGGCTAACATTAACAACAAGACGGGTGCCACATGTTGAGCAGAATCTTTTTACCCTTCCAAAGCACCTGAGACCACCCCAGTTTTTGATGCGGTTCGTGTTACTCAGTCTAAAGTTTTCTATGTTGTGTTTTGTGTACTGTTGTTTGTCTTTTTCTTTTTGAGTCATGACGTTGTCAGTTTGTTTTCCACTTATAAGTTGATATATTTCGCCTTTCATTTAATCGTGGGTCTGTCCATGAAATGGAAGATTAAAAACTATGTTAGATTATCCGAATGACCCTTGTGATCGACAAAAGATCGATAAAAGCTCGCGGTGGTTCCTATATTTTCCTCTGTACCTACCCATAATTACATACTGTTGGCCGACTTGAAGGGACATCCCACACATGCCATCATTCCCTGAAGACTGGACAACTATTTCTCTATCAACACGAGCGTTAATGCCCTATTGTAAAAATTTAATAAGAAAACCCAAACTATTTGTTATTCTTATTTCACTTAAAACAAGAGAATGATGTGATTTCAAATAACAGTTTTTATTTATGTTCGACCTTAAACTCAAAATTTCTACTTTTCTTAAACTAAAAATTTCTTTGTTTCCCAGTCATGTATATCAGCATTGCGAAGAAACATATAAATCATAAACTCAATAAGCAAGTTTTTAAAAAACGAAAGTTATAGGCGAAATTTTATGAAAAAGCTCAATGACAATTTTACTTTTAATATGTCCCTAATACGCTTCCGTATAAACCCACAAGAGAATAGCGATACTATTTTTCTTTAACAAGTGACATTTTCCTAATCTACTTTTAAAAAGTTTTGATCATCTGAATCAATTGATTACTAGATATCGATATTAGATTATAAACGTTTGTTTTCCTCGTATTGCACACAACTCTTATCTTTATTGTTACTTCGGTCGGGTATTTCTAAAATATAGATATCATGTGTATAGACAATAACTGTTTAGTGTCTTTACAGATCAGCTGTAATTGTACGAGGCTGAGACACAGGTGTATTAATGCGAGCTTCAGTGAGCTATTACTCCTGTTTCGAGCCGAGTAGAAACACAGCTGATATGTAAAGACATTAAACAGGCATTGTTTTTATCCTGCAATTAATTTTGAATATTGTTTTTGCTTTGAAAGACTGAAAAAAATACTGTATTTATTTTCGATTTAGTATCCTTTGAGGCCCGCGTAGTAAAATTAAAATCACACATTCAGCTGAAGACGGGTTCACAGAAAAGAATCTCGAATGGTCAACAATAATACATCGCTCAAAGTAAATAATTATTAATTATACATGTTATAACATAACAACTAATTCAACAAGTAAAAATAACTAACAAAACATTGTTTGATTTAAAACAAAAAGGTATGATTTGTCCTAGGCTTCAAAATTTTGAACTGAACTTGACATTCACTGAACATGCTGAAATTGACATTGTTGCATGATTAATTTTGTGTGTTACAGAAGAACTTTTGAACTTGATGATTGATGCCGTAGAAAATGGAGTTAATCCTGCTGCGCATGTCTGTCTGTTTGCAGAAAATGAGTTTATTTCATATTGCTCTAAAGAAATACTTGAAAACAAATCTGTAGTTTGCATAAGGTCAATCAATACGTCATTGGAATGCGACTACAATACACACTCAGAGGTCACGTTTCATACAACAATCGTCACCAGCAATACACAAAAGTAGTCCGGCAGTGGTCGGAGCTTTAAAGCGATATCTGTATAGTACACAGATACAGCCTAGCGATATCTGTAGGGCTGTAAATGTATGACAAGACACCCAATTGCAGGATAAATATATTCACCTTCATTGTATACAGCACTTGCATTGTATATTTCCTCACTGTTTCATTATCATAAAAATCACCAGGTGGGCCTTTCTTGATTTGTTCCCTCAACACTTTACCATAGAACACTAAAAATAATGTAATATCTATGTGATTTAATTCGGTATATTAAAGTCGATGGTTTTCTCGTTTGAATTGTATCGCATTTTATCAAGTCGATCTTTTTAATGACTATAAAGTATATGCTTATTGTTGAAGGCGAACGCGTGGTGGCGTGGATTCGCGTAATTTCTTACTCGGAAAGGGGGGTATACTGACTTATTAATAATAATACAATTTCTCTTTATTTGCATAACATAAGATCATAGCGAACAAACTTCTACATCATTTAGTCTGGTCAAAAGTAATGTTATAGTTGTATAGTAGGTAATTCTACCACAATTTCTTATTTTTAAAAGTTATCTTATACAAACTGTCATCATTATCTTTCAAATCTCAATGTTATTTACAAAATCAAGGCACAATAAAATATTGTAACTATGGTTTCTATATTGGATGCCGATGACGTTTCGTGGCCCAGGCGAGACGGAGTCATGAAAAATGATGTGAAATTCTTAAAACTCTTATTTATATTTTTTTTCTTGGGGTTAATTGATTTGAATTTAGTGCAACTGACTTCCGTGAAGAAAATTTAACATCAATATAAAGTATTTCATTTCAAAATGTAACTTACCAAAATCAGCAGAACAAAACTGACTTTGTGGATGTTGCGGGAAGCAGGAACATCCATGTGCACCACTTGCCGTCCATGTTATAACAAGCAGCACAGTATTTACTAATAACATTAAACGGTTCATCCTAGCTGTAGTTTCACCACCCTCGAGTTTGTACTTACACCATGAAATTGTGTCATTTTTATATCCATGAAATAATTGTTTTGTATAGGATTATAGGATTATATTGGCGTTATTGACTGGTCTATCCCAGATATGCTATATGCGTACAATGGTTGAACTTTTAACATCATGGTATGTAGAAAGATAGAATAAAATGTAATAAATCTGAGATGTTATTTTATTTTTGAACAAATAGGCAGATGTTGTACATGTACATGATAGTATATTTTTTAAGCTGTTTATTTATTTTTACCAAACATATTTCAAAATAGAAGGTTAAAGAATCAATAGCATTCAATTTGACAATAAAAGATTAACTTTAAATCTCGTGAAAGGAGAGGATGTACTTACTTTATGTGATTTTACATATATCCGATAACTGAGTGTACTAATTAGATAGATATTGATGTCACATATTCATCATTTCAAGATCCCGCGCGTAAGTGTTTTTAATCACGTTCCTAAACAGAGAGAAACACAATTGTATTACAGTTTAAATGTTAAAGTACATTTAAATGTTTGAACGGTACTCTTTAACTTAACAAAAAAAAAACAGCGCTTAAGAATCACATTGCTAGAACCTATCATAACCATCTTTATCGTTCTAGGATCTATAGAGAGGCATTGTTTAGGGAATACATCGCAAAAGTCCACCTACATTTGCGTACTGAAAAACCCTAATAACAACTCGTCGTAGAACGTCTGATCATAACTAACTGGAAAAAAACTGCTCTCTAGTTGCAGTCTACATACTGTCGCCATTAATGTTAATTTACCAGATACATGTATGCTACTATTTGATATATTATGCAGTTTACGTGGACTGGTGGTACTGTTAGTACTTTTTATTTTGATTTTCCGTGCATGTTTTGTCCTATAAAATAAAGAGTGGGGGTATGATTGATATACTTATATGTATTTTAACAACTAGTATAACCGTACGACATGTACATCTGTAGCAGTGAAAAAAATACGTCTAGTCGGATATAAAATGCCACGACATGACAAATGTTAAACAGGTAAATAAAAACTCAATAGCCAGCTTTTTAACAAAACAATAATCGAAAAATAAATATGACAGACAGCAGCTAACCTACACCACTGAATTACAGGCTTCTGACTTGGGGCAGGCACATATAGAATTTTGCGGGGTTAAACATGTTTGTCAGAGCTCAACCATCCCCTAACCTTAGACAGTGCTGTAACAACACAAGAACAGAAAACAAACTCTAAAAATCTGTTCGAAATAACTTGATGAATAAGATTCGCACGAAGCAATGTACCATTCAGATGATTATGTCTAATTTAAAAAAGACAGAAGATAGCAAGGGGTTGGGGTCGGCGGACACCATGGCAACATAAAAAAATAAAAAAATACGTCAGACAAAAAATATTTTCACAAAACTTAAGATTGAGCAAAATAATTCCGACCAAAATGACCTGCATATATGTCATCAGTTTCAGCTCTACCATTGACACCCGTTATGTAACTACTGTTGACATTCGTTGATGAAAATTATCTAGAGATAAAGCAACACACTGAAGGGGAATTGATAAATGATCTCATTCAAATTGTCTTTACAGTGTCATTTATTACGGTTCATCACACAATAATCCTTGAGTACAGACAAACTAATGCACCTGGAAAAGTTAAAGGCATGACAAGGAACTAGGTAAATGAAATCTAAATGCATTTGATGTCCAGATTTTACTGGGTAATACATATATGGTCACATCGACTTCTCCAGTCCGGAAGTAAAACCCGTTTGAGAGAGAGGTCAGTCAGAACGGTGACGTTCATTCCGACGCATCGTGTAGGTAGAGAGCTCCACCAGGTACGTTAAATAACCCTCAACACGAAATTTGAGGGCCCTTATGTGATCTGTTGCTATCATTTGTCTTCCTTAAACGTACCCTTTGTTCCAGTTACAGTCTTCATTCAAGCCCTTCATCCTGGTAAGAACCATTCAAAATTAATGTTATTGTTTTTTTTTTAATTTTTGTCCTGAATATACATGAAATATTTGCCACTGGACGTTTTAAGCAAACAACAATCAATCAATAATTCAGAGGACAATTTGTTAAATGTATGCTAATGTTTATTTTGTTCTCAGGAAAAATCCAATTTTCAGTTGCAATTTTTAAAGACTAGTGACATACACTTAATATGAGAATGGACCCTTTCCAAAAATAAAGTTTAGTTGTCTGTTGAAACGAACCTCTTGTAAACAACTAGCAATTGACTGTCCCAGTATTTATCTGATACAAGTACGTTTAATTGAAAGTCATTGTTCTATCAGATTTTACATTCCTCCCTGTAGATAAGTATGCCAGTGTTTTCTGAACCAGATAATTATGTATTTTGGCGTCCATATCCCAAGTATCCATCACAGCTACATGTAATTATATATTTTATACACAGCTTCCATTGACCGTAGTTGTCCTTTTAAATTCGGATTTGACTGCATAATTATACGTTCTGCAAAGCCAACCGGGCCTCCATTGGATCCGTGAACATATATAGTAAGTAAACTTGTGATTTATATCTTTACAACAAAAAATAGGAACATAAATATATGTGAAAGAGATTACGTTTTACTGTTATACCAACCAATTAAGTTCAAAAACTGGATGATATAGCTTTACAAATGGATAGCTACAGCAATGGCAGTACAGGGCTTTTACTATTACTTATACTTTTTTCGGTTTTAATCCAGTCCCAAGATTGTTAGAACTGCATGTTTTGCACGTACACTTTCATATAATATTCAACATAGGGGTTTCGATCTATATGTAGGCATGAGTTGGTTAGTATAAAATATGAGTATATTTACGAGATGAGTATGAGAATAAAGATAAGTATAATGTCTGATTTGGCGACCTTTTCTATAAAGGTAACATTGTTGTCAAAATATTTCAATGCAGACGAACTGCACAAATATACCATCTTTCAAGACAAAAGAAAGATATAAAATTGAGACTGGAAATGGGGAATGTGTCAAAGAGACAACAAGCCGAAAGCCACCAATGGGTCTTCTACACAGCGAGAAATTCCCGCACATGGAGGCGGGCTTCAGCTGGCCCCTAAACAAAATGTGTATTAAGTCAGTGAAAATAGACGTCAAACTAAACTTTAAAACATATAAATGAACTAAGGTTAAAAAAAACATACAAGACTAACAAAGGCCAGAGTCTCCTGACTTGGGACAGGCGCAAACATGCGACGGGGTTAAACATGTTTAGTGAGATCTCAAACCTTCCCCTATATCTCTAGCGAATGTATTTTTATAGGGCTAAGTATGTCGTGTGGCCTTACCTCTAGGCACAGTCTACTTGGTGATATATTTGATGTCTCAACAGCCTGAGTTCGAATCCAGCCGATGATACATATACAAGCGCACATGTGCAGTTCTAACAACAATGTCTCAATTCAAAATGATAATGTATATATGTAGTGAAAACCTTTATATTGTGGATTCATTTTCATGGAATGATGACAAAGTATTTTTTCATGGATATGTGATTAAGTGGTTTTGACAACTTCACTTAACTTAAAAACACGAGATCAGATCAATTTCGCATGTTCCCTTATGTTAAAAGTACTAATCATTTTTTGAGGCATAAGTATAGATGCTAAACAAAATGACGTTTTCTCTCTATAGTGACTGTTATAAATTGTTTTACTTTTTAATCAGTATATAATAGTTCCATGAAACTAACGACTCTGCACTTGCTCAGGAAAACAAATTAGATATGTCTGCGTCCACTCCTGGTTTAAGTGATAAATACGGGACAGAATTTACCATTTCATTATTTTTTACAGTAAACTTATATTTACGGATAACATCGTTTTTCCCAAAAAAGATGTTCTGTAAAGTTTATCAATTCTAAAATTAGCTGATCAATAAAAAACAATGCCGAATTTACTGTATGTCCTTGTCACTTGATCGCCTTATGTCGTGATTCATAATTATGAAACAGTATTGTCAATCCATGTTCTAGGTACTAGGTACATGTATGCACTTATCAGTCATAACAATGAAATTAAAATTACAATTAGATAGATGTATTTAAGGTGGATTATCGGTATATATTTCCTCAGATAGAATTTTCTTATTCTTTTCCAAAATGAAGATTTTACTATTCTTTTTTCAAAAATATAATAAAAAGTATTGGTCACAGTCATGACAGTGCTACTTTTCAACCTACAAGTCGTGCGAAATTGCACAAATTTGCATAGATTGTTCATGAAAAAACACATTTGTGTATATAAAAAGAAATCTATGAGATAGAATTTTGGAATAAAATATGAGAATATAGGTTTTATAATAAGCTTTTAGTGAATAAAAAGAAAAAATGGTGTCATTGAACTTGTTTTCTTGCTATGAGTAAAAAATGAAAATTTCACTAACATCTCAGTATAAAAATTTTACCATTAGAATTATCTATCCTTAAATGGCTTATTTAAAAAATTGATTCTAAAACACAAATAATTGGTATTTGTTTAAACATTTTGGATACTTCAATAAATCACTTATTTTTCTTTATATAATTTAATAGTCTTACACATAAATTTTAAATCTGTCTCAAAATTATGTGCTGCTATTGTACAATCTAAGATGGCGGTATACAGAGAATCTACCTTAAAAGAATCAACAGGTGCGGATCAAGGATCTGGAAAAATTGGGCCCTGGCAAGCCTACGTTTATAAGTGAAAAATGTGTATGCATTTCTTATAAATGTAGCTCCATAAGGTAGGGGCCGGTTCACCTGCTCCCCATTGATCCGTATCTGATCATGTTCAAATAAACTCATCATATATTACAATTTTGTACACCAGACGTGCGTTTCGTCTACAAATAACCCACAAGTGATGCTCGAATCAAAACATATACAGGTAAAAGATCAAATAAAGTACGAAGTTAAAAAGCATTGCGGACTCGAAATTCCAAAAGGTTTTAGCTAAATATAGATTAGTTAATCTTTTCCTGAGGAAGCAAGTCTAAAAGAGTACATCACCAAAAAAAAAAGTAAAATCACGACAAATGTTAAATATTTCGGATAACTAATATCCTTCATCAGTAAGATGTCAAATGATTCTTATCTTGACATGTGGTAGTCAAACTGATATAATAATCTTGATCGTTATACAAATTATCACGAATCAATACGCTGGTAAATTTGTTCAATATTGATGTTTGGGAGGAGGAATAAATTCCTTAAAACTGTAAGAGTCCTGTACTGAAGCAAGTGATGGTAGGGACTCATTCAATGTTTTTTTCATTAATGCCATCTGGGGAAACTGTCCTTAACTTTATTATCCAAAAACTTTCACGAGCAAGTCTGTCGGCCCTTGACCAACCCTCGTTGTGGTCTATGATAGTGATGATAAGGTTTTTGAGATCAGCTTGGGCGTGCCCAGGTGGTTTCAAATGACGACTTACGAGGAGGTCGGGCTTGCAGGTGTAGTCACTTCGATGACCATTCATGCGTTTGTTGAATGGCTGTTCTGTCTCGCCAACATACTGCATGCCACATCGACACTGACGAAAGTATACAACATTCTGGGTTTTGCAAGTTAAATTGCAATATATAGTGTATACGGACCCAGTGGAGTGGCAAGTAAATGTTTGAGTATTCAGTATTTGCTTACCGTTGTGCAAATATAATCATATGGCTTGCTTATTTATTATTATAATTATTGTCCGGTAATTAGATGATCCTTGGCTTAATGAAGCAAAAGACTTAACTGGTATATTCTGATTTTCCCTTAACCACCCGTTATGAATACGAGTATAGTCTAATATATAAGTCCAAAGATTTGCACAACGGTAAGTAGATGTTTGAGTATGCAGTATTTGTTTACCGTTGTGCAAATCTTTAGACTTATATATTTTTTCCTTATCTGCGCTGTATCGTCTATTCCGGTACATATTAAATTTGCTGGTTGGTCATTTTTATAGATTTCTATATATATATATATAATCCCGCCAAGGGAAGAACAAAAATTTGCTTCCGCAAATTGCAGATTTACCATTGTTGTGCTGATATGTAGAGTAATTATGGTATATATATATATATGTGTGTATTTTAATCTTTGTTCTATCTATATTTGACTGACCTTTATAAATATACAAACATCTAACATGTTGTTTCAACAGCAACCCTTAACGGCGCTTTCTCATTCAAGAAACTAGTACTTATGTACTTGCATTGAGTTTTTAAACAATTTGTATAGTAAATGTTATGAAATATGTTACTAGTATTGCACTGAAACAAAGATTGAAATTCCCTAGGGGTCAAACTGACAGTGATAATAATGCATTAGGTACATCGTTGGATCTGGTGCTCTGATGTTTGTTATACAAGTGAGAGGTTTAGCTAGCTATAAAACCAGGTTTAATCCATCATTGTTCACATAAGGAAATGCCTATACTAAGCCAGGAACATGAGCATTGTTTTCCATTTGTGTGGTGTGTTTTATCTTATGATTTTGCCATTTTGAGAAGGAACTTTCCGCTTTGAATTTTCCTTTGAGTTCGGAATTTTTTTTTTACTCTTTTGTACAATAGAATAGGATATTTTTATTTTCCAAATTACTGGGCTCTTAAACAGAACGAAATCAGTTACAATTGATGGACATACATGTAATTGATAATTACAACAATAAACAGAACAGTGTGTTTGTAAATCTTTGTTTAGATTTAAAAAAATAAATCACTGTATTTAATTCTCCAAAAGCTTCTTTCAACAATGGTCAGTACATTACAAACTAAGGAATAACAGTACTTGGGTTGAAGAGACGTAGCCGTTTATAGGTTAGTTGACGGTCGTCAATATAATTTACTGTCGGATCCAGTATGACGGATATTTGCAACCGTCGAATTTCGCGAAATGTCATCAACAATTCTGGTGTATTAACGTTATTACACATTATGACGTTATCAGATTAAAAATAAAAGCTATTCTTTTACTTGTACGATTCAAATTTGATGGTGTTTTGAAGGAGGTGCGGTTTTCGATTATATTTTATAATTCAAACATCAAATTATTTCATAAAGCTAATTTGGCGGCTCAATCCATAATTTTGACATCTCCATTATGGATTTGAAATATAATAAGTCAGTATAGCATATTTACCATGACACTATAATAAGGTCAGGACAACACCAATAACGGCAAAATAACCAAGTTTTATGTTTAAACCAATACCTCGCATACATCATACATACATAGGAAAACAGCACTACATACAAAACAAATTTTACTCATATAAGCATACACACGGCAAAACTGCAAGTTGGCAAATTAAACACGTAATACAACGAAATCACTAATCAAAGCAAAACAATTAATATAAATCTTAAACCCATACGTCAAAGATAACCATAGTGATGATTGATTGGTGATTGCTTTACGCCGCATCAGCAACAACAAGGTAGTCGAGATCCATTTAGTATTTAGGATCAGTTTTGTTGTAATTAATCTTCTTTATTTATAAGCGTGATTAAATAATTACAAGCTGACAATAAAACGCGAGTAAAAGTAAAATAATTGTTAAGTATAAGGATAACAACATCCTTACAAAATAAACAAAAAATATGTATTCCACCACAAATTATGTTTGTTTTCTTTACTTTGGTATCAGTAGGTTGTGCAATACAAATAGTAAGGTCAAATTTACACCACAGGTAGATCGATCACCCAACGTTATTCATTATTCTATTGTATAAGTGTAGAGTCTATACTAATATAATATCACCAGCGTGTAATTTAATACTTTGAAATCAGTCTATTGACCTACAAATGTTTATCGGTATGGAAATACAGAGAGGACAATCCCGACGATCCTAGTGTTATGGGTCCGTTGTTTAACCCCTTCCCATTGTATTTGTACTATATTATCAAGAGATTAAGTTTTATGTCAAATAATATATGTTCATTTCTGTATCATATACCATTTGAGGTTGATTTGTCGAGTGTATCGATATTTTTGGTGAACCTTTGTCATATACCAAATCAGATTTCTATAATATTTTATTAGCTCAATTCGTTTAATTTGCCCAAATCTAAATATATAAGTATATTTCAGATTTTGGGAAAATATGATTATTTTACTTTTGAAGTTCATACGGTTCGTGTGTGTTACTTTGTCTCCTTAATCGATTTACGAGATTTGAGCTTTCTTTATTTTAAAAGTTTGTGTTTATCAAGTAATGTTAGACCACTGTCCAAGGTTAATGGTAGGCAATGATCGAAAACCAACGTGTTGAACCATATAAGATTTTTGTTTTGTGTCTCTCCCTTGTCATTAGACAATAATTCGGTGGTTGCCGTTGGTTACTGTCTGTCATATATGTTTTTTCGTAAAATGTTTTGAGTATAAATCAGATCAAGCTGTTAGCTTTTTTTACTTTGAAAATGTTTCACATTTTGTCATTCCGGGACCGTTGTAGCATACTACCAAGTATAGGTTTTCCTACATGTTGAACACCGTAAGGAGACTAGTATGTGTTTCCATCTACGTCATGGGGTCTCTGGTGGACTATTGTGTCATTTGGAATTGAACTACTTATCCTTATTTTTTATTAACTGCTCAAACGAGTTATTATTGGCACCTTTTCCTTCTATGCATTCCATGTAAATGTGTTAAGTAGAGCTCTCAAAAAAATTGTATAAAGTATATACATGTATTTATATATATTTAAGTTCTGAAATTTTCCATACTGTCATTTGACCTTTTGAATGATATAATGCTATACTAGAAAAGTTTATGTATTGTTAAGTTATGTGTAAAGATGCGTCATTGAGCACACAGTAGCAAATACTTTTTTTTTATTTGAAATTCAAAATATCAAACTTAACCCACCTGGGATAGTTGATTTGTCTCAATATACTCGTTTAAAAAAAAGATGCATGTAAAATTGATTTTATATAGTAGGTAAACATAAGTATATGCCTTATTTTTAAAAAGTGATCGTTAAACATATGATACCTATTCCAATACGCAATGATAGCTTCATTGATGATTTGTTTTGCAGCATCATAATTCTGACATGTTTAGTCAGTTAACGTTCACCTTTATATAATAGATTGTAAAAAGTAAACTAACAAAAATACCGAACTCCAAGGAAAACTCAAAACGGAAAGTCCCTTAACAAATGACAAAATCAAAAGCTCATACACTTCAAACGAATGGAAAACAAATGTCATATTCCTGACTTGGTACGGGCATTTCCTTGTGTAGAAATGGTGGATTAAACCTGTCGTTAAAGCTAGCTAAACCTCCCATTTGTATGACAGTCGCATAAAATTTCATATTATTGACAACAATATGTGAACAAAACAAACAAACATAATAGGTGAAAATGTCAAAATTGGGGTACAGCAGTGAACATTGTGTTATAATCTTAATCACTATATAAACCAAACAACTATGTCAACAAAGTAAAACAAAATGGCATGCATAACTAAGCATGTCTTCGTCGTTCTTTTTTATTTTATTTTCGTCAAAATCATATATTACTATTCAAACTTCAATATATAACAAGGGCAAATGTAGTATCTTTTTAAATCTGTTCTCAAACAGATCTAATAAAAAACATAGCATTATAATATGAATCAGGCAACTATGTCTCACCAGAAACAAATATTTTTTTGGAAAAAGAAATAACATATAATTAAAGATTTGTTCCCGCGTTTCTTGTTTTGTTGATTAGCGGCCTCGTTGAAATATGTCTTTTTGCATTCATAAGGTTTGCTTAAATCCATCAGTTAAAATTCATAGAAAACATAGTTTAATTATCAATGGTTAAATGTTCTAAAACAATATTGTTCAACATGTTCAATGTTGATCAGGTTAATCTTGTTTGTTAATATTTTCAAAATCCTATCACCATTCTGTCATCTTGTGTGAGCTGGTAGCAAACGATACACATTGAAAAGCTGCATATAATACAACAAAATGAATTATTGCTGAAAAAGAGAAAGGAACTAAAAATGACGTATCAATAAACAATTGAAATATCTGTGAAATTTTAAATATTTGATCAGCTCTTAAATTTAACATCAAATATAAAAGCGCTCTCATTAGCAGTGGTACGAACTACCATTCTGTTTTCTTTTTTGTCAAAGTCAAGTGATATTGGTGATTCAAGTGAATCAAAACTTGTCAGTATATCCTTATGATGTCTGCCATCAGGGGAAATGACCACAATTCTATCACTATCAGCATTAGCCAAATAAACATTTCCCTTCGAATCTGTTGCCATGCCGTAAATATCTTTATAGCCTTCCTTGTCAAATTCCCATTCAATATTACCGTTTAAATCACAACAAAACAACGTGAATCCGTCACAAAAGAAAAACCTGTCTCCATCTACTGTTAAATAGCCAAGATCAACACCAGGATTTGGAAAGGTGCGCAACACATGACCATGCAGATCCATTACTAATATATCACTAGCATCAACATATAATTTATCTTCGCTGCATGATATTCCATAACATTCACCGCTGGTTGGAATTGTCCGTACAACGGTGTCGTTTGATATATCTATAATCTGTATGACTTGGTATCTTGTACATCCTACTGCCACGGTGTCATTGTTTACTCCTGTTATATATCTTGGTCGGTAATCCATGTCCATATAACGGATATCATTATGTTCTACCATGCTGATAATTAACCTGTCATTGATGTAATCAGGAAACACTACATTAAAGCCTACGAATGCACAGTCTATAATTTCAAAGTACTCGTTATCGTGGCATTCAAAGTTTATTTGTCGGCGCAAAGTAACAGAAGAAGGAAAGATATTTATGGGAATCTGAGCTTGAGTGTAGGTTTCCACTTTTCCAGCAGTAGTTTCTAAAAACTCAAAGAAAAAGAAGATGTGATCAGGCAAATTTTGACACACAATATATCAAAAAGTAGTACAGATCAAGAAATATTATTCAGATGTTCTAAATTAAAATATTCACAATGACTTAATACATTTGATGAAAATCTGCCAAAATTGTCAAAATGTCCATATTTCGAGATGTTGAAAAAGATATTCAATGACAGATAAAAAGAAATATTTCTTCCTTACGTATATTCATCTACATGAAAGGAGACGGTATGACGTGGCCACCTTGAATTTGAAAATCAAAAAGTTTTTTCAGAGAGAATTGAAAAATAAACTGGGGAATGTGCCAAGGAGACAACAACCCGATCAAAGAGCAGAAAACAGCCCAAGGCCACCAATGAGTCTTCAACACAGCGAGAAAATCCCGCACCTGGAGGTGTTGATGATACATTGGTCTGTTGGAAATTAGTATTTTCATTTTTGAATTTTGTCTAATTTATTGGTATAAGGGCTTCAAACGTTTTGCATTGAGTTCAAAAATAAAAAAAATCTTTAAAAAAGTTTTACCCAAAATGAAGTTATGAGCAAAGGCTTTACCCAAAATGTAGGTATGAGCAAAGGCTTTACCAAAAATGTAGGTATGAGCAAAGGCTTTACCCAATATGTAAGTATGATTTGATTTTCTGATTTTTCTGTGTTTTAACGCCACTTTTAAGCCCAGTTTTTGGGCTATTTCTAGGCGGCCAGTTTTTATTGGTGGAGGAAGCCGGAGTGCCATGAGAAAACTACCGACCTTCGATAGGAAAACTGACAATCCTAGTCAATTAAGATTGGAGTCGAGTGCACCCGCACGACCGGGGTTCGAACTCACAACATCAGTGTCGACTGGCGAGTGATTACAGCAGTAACTACTTAGACCACTCGTCCACCGAGGCCCCAATAATATGTAGCTATGAGCAAAGGCTTTAGCAAAAAAAAGTACTTCTCTTACAAGATGTATTAAAATGTGATGTTAATGTGACTGTGTAAAACATCTTTTTGTGTAAGGAGTTGACTCGTATTTATTTTCTCCAACAAGTATGCACGAATATGCCCTTTTAGCTCAAATACGCACTTTTCATGACGTCATAGTGAAATAAAAAGGGACCTTTCTGCAGTTAACTTTACAGAATTTAGCATCTTGTTCTTTTATCAATAAAACTAACATGGTTTTGAAAGGCATGAATAAGTTTTCTATTTGCACACGTTGCAGTTTCAAGGGCTATACAAAAGCTCCTATCATACGTCTATTTGTCTGTGTATTAAGCTTTGTGTTCCTATTCAATCGATTGATCTAATTTGATTCATTTTGCAAGAAAGCCGGGATATAATTTTGCCACTTTTGCACTCAAATTCTTTATGAAAGATCGTATAATGTCTTATATTTTACTTTAGATAGGTTTAATTTGGGATTTTATTAATAGGTTCTGTTGATGTCAATGCCCAAGATTAAGTCTAAAGCGTACTTGATGAAGGTTGTTCTAGAGACTGCGCGCCATAAGCTCCACACAAAAGTTGATTTTGGTTGTTACTTATGCATTATACATCTATGGTAACGATAAACGGTGTTGTGTAGCTCTAGTTGTTTGCGATTGTATGCGTGTAATACTTCTACTAGAGGATTATACAAATATAACCATTATACATTCTTTACGTTCATATCCCTAGACGGGAGACTGTAGTCGAGTGTCTGTTGAAGTTGTTGTTGGATATAAGTGTACTTATTTTCATGCTTTTTACGTAAATCAGACTGTCGGTTGTCCTATGTCAATTTTATATTATTCAAATGTTTGATAATTCGGGGACAAATTATAAATTTCCACACTGTAAAGGATAAACTTGTCATTTTATGACTTACGGGTGACTTTCTGTTTTTTCATCATGCTTCTTTGTTTGTTTTAATCTTATTTCGTATGTATTTCTCTTTCGAAATCATACAAACCCTCATGTTCGATATACAGGCAAATGAAAAATTCTGAAAGCAATCGCAACCGGAAAGTACTAACATCAATGAATGAACTGTTGTAAACATTTTGTATGAAAATAACTACGTTTTTATTGTGTATAATATTTAAATACGACAGTAAGGGAAAGATAAAATGAAATAATCACCTTTAATATCAGTCGGTTGTCCTGTTTCTGCTGCACTTGTTTCAAAAGATGCCATTACCTGAAATTTTAAGGGAAAAACATAATATCAGTAGATTTTTACTTTATGCTGTTTACACTACAAGATTATAACTTTTAACATACGATAATGTAGTAGATATACATGAGGCAAAATATTATCAATAGTTAATAACAGTTTATTCTGTCTTATTGACCACATGTATATAAAGATGTCTTACATGTGTACCTTATGTGACCATATATACAGTAGGTCCTCCAATATTTTTTGCGTTTAAAATTACTTGAAAATATTGACCATCACAAAGGCATTAAATTATGATTCTACTTCAGAAAAAGCTCTTTTTTGTTCACTACTTTTGAAAGAGGTAACACAATACTAATTAATGTTGTTAATATAAATAAAATGTCTTCATAAGACTCGCCATTGATGATCAAATCAAATCAAAACAATTGGAAGGCCACATCAAATACAAAACCTGAAGAGCGTTTATACATTTTTTTCACAAAATGAGAAAAAAAGAAAAATATTTTTTAGTGTGTCCCCTTTATGTGGACTTAATAGAACAACAGGCGAAATAAGAATACACAACTTACTCAGATAGGCATACAATGCAATATTTCAAGCCAGGAGAGTATATTTAACTGTAATTATAATATGGTAAGGACCATTGAGACAAAATGGCAAAATTGTATTATTAAACTAAAGCACTAACATCATACACAAATAGGAAAACAGCACTCCATACAAAACGAATTAAATCTACTCACATATGCATACACAATGAAACATTACATGTTAGCAAATTGAATTAAACCCCAATACTACGAAAAGATTACTAATCCTCTAAATTATTTTTTTCTCAAAAGCGTAATGAAGTTAGTTATCAGTGAAACGCGAGTAAAAGAAAGATACTGTTATATATAATGATAACAATATACTTACAAAAACAAACAAATAAATAAAGTACTCCGATACAAATTATGTGTGGTTTATTTACCTGAGTGTCAGTAGATTGTGCAATACAAATAGTAAGGACACATTTAAATGTCACAGGTGAATCAATCATCCAGCACCATTGATTATTCTATAGTGTAATGTAGAATTTATATACACGTTGTTGGTAAACATCAAGATGATATCATAATTCAATAATTTGATGGAATATCAGTCAATCGTTATGCATTTGTATGTAGGTATATAAATAATATCTTGAACATTTGCAGGTATTTCTCGTGTGAATTGTTTTCCATGTTGTCATATTGGGACCGTTTGTGGTTTACTATACAGCATTGGTGTTGAAACTCCTTACATCTACCGCATTTGGTTTATATAGTATAATATATAGCGGTTGATAGGAATTTCTTTGGCAATCATATCCCATCTTCTATTTTTATATACCAGTTATATTTTGTCTATTGTCACAACCTGCTCATTTTCAGAAATCATTTTTTTACATTATCATCCATATGTTTGATAAGGTTGATTTTTTTTGCTAACCGATAGCTCTGCAAGAGTTATGTTACGTTTTGTCAAGTCTTAAATAAACGCTGATAAATATCAAAAATAAAAAAATAAAAAATGCCTTCTTATTCTTTTAAAATTTCAAGAAAGTCATTTTACCTTATTTTCAGTCTGCCATCTTGTTATGTTTGTAACTGCATTTACGAATATCAGTTTAAGCCAATTGATTTATATCGATATTGTAGTATCGATGGATCAATTTTTATGACAATGATTTTACGATTAGTGCCGTTCATTTGATTTTTTGTAAATTCACAAACGGTTAAGCTTAAATAAGTACTGTGTGAAGTTTATTTGTCAATAAATTAAAATACCGATATGTTTTTGATAAATTGTTTGTATTTTGTTTATGATAAATTTGCAAAACGTATACTAGAGATTAACAGAAAACAATATGAATATGTAACTTAAAGTAGTGTTTTTCGCTAGAGAATGATCAACATTTCAAAATAAATTTATGTTCAAGTAAAGAATTTATTCATAATGTTCCACCTCAATGTAAGACTACAAATGCATCCAAAAAATTTATGCACATTTCGCGAAAAGGCTAATATTCTACAAAATGTCCATGAAAATTGAAAGCGCAGTTGAAACAGTAGTTAAAACATGATTTATTAAGTGCTTGCAAATGGACATGATGAAAACACTTTCGTGTAAGTGAGGGAAGAATTATATATCAGGGTAAATCAACGCAGACTGCAGTATCATCTCTTGTAAATTTGCTCTGAATGAAATATTTCACTACTGAAATAAAGTATTTCTTAATTTCTTCGGGATGTGCTTTTAATTACTTTTTTTCTCTTTTTGAGCAGAAAAAATATATAAATACACATATAATGGGAGGTAAGATGAATAAGGTGCCAGCATTCAGATTGCAGGACCAAATTTCCCAGCCGGAAGTTGAAAAAGACATAATTTGTATGTAATGTAATATAACCTCAATTTGTATTATTTCACTTTCAAAATGACAATTTCATTAATGTGCTAGTCGGTAATTAGTATGAAGGTTCAAAGCAAATATTAATTGATTTGCAGCATTATAGTACCGACATGTGAAGTCGGCGTAAGTGTTTCGCTACGTACATTACTGAAATTAATGAATAAAAGGGATTGGGATGCAGTATGTAAATATGTCTTGATCGTCTTGGTATATTTTAGTCAACATGAAATCCACAAACTACTATCTAAACATAACAATAGCAAAGCTAGTATATCATTATTCATTTTCATCTCAAAAACCCATTTTTAGGATTTAAGTCATTGATCCTTTGAATTAACGTATTCTTAAAGGTTATCAATTTAACACCGCAATGCAATCTTTAAATATCGTTTTTATCAGTATTAATATTGATGTTGTTTTTGATAAATTAAATAATAACTATATATATATTGCTATATATGTACAGTAACTGATGATCCTACATCCTGTCGATACTGTTTACCTATTTTTTGGCATTGCACCAGATCTTGCGTTTCTCAGATTGTTCATAACATCCTTACACTAAATCGATTGGATGTGTATTGATTGATACTTTACTCTGGGAAAACATGGTTTATTTATGAGTTGTAACTTGATGTCAGTAACACCAAGTACCCATATATCGGTGATTTGTGTCTATTGTTTTTTATTTTAGTTGGCTTTTTTGTGCTTCGAAACCATTTACTGAAGTAAGGCATGTGCAACTGATTTGTATAGTGTGTTCTAACTTTGTTCTGTAACACCACTGTCCCGGGTTATACGGGGGGTTGAACGCTTGCAAACATGATTTACCCCGCCACATTCTGTATGTGCCTGTCCCAAGTAAGAATCTTGTATTCAGTGGTTGTCGTAGGAACCTGTTTGTCAACATATATGTTTTTCGTATATTTTATTGTTTAATATGGGCCGTTAGTTTCTCGTTTGAATCGTTTCTCATTTTTCACATTTTCCATGTCGGGGCCTTTTATAGCTTACTATACGGTATGGGTTTTTGTCATTGTTGAAAGCCACCGTACGGTGACCTTGGATAGTTGTCTCATTGGCAATCATTCCACATCTTCTTATTTTTCTCCTCAAGACGTTAGCAACTACAAAATTGGATTGGCATCACCTAATTAAATGTCTCTAAAACACAAATAGCATACTAATTACGATTTGTTTATGCGTAATTGTGTTCTTGGTTTGCTGTCTCATTGAAATAAATTACCTTCATTCCTTTTCATTCATACACGTTGATAAAAGCTTTCAGTTAAACATTATATGAATATAAAAATAAGGAGATGAGGTATGATTGCCAATGAGACAACTATCCTCCAAAGTTCAAATGAAGTTGATGTAAGCACTTATAGGCAACCGTACGGCCTTCAACAAAGAAAAAAACCCATACCGTATAGTCGGCTACAAAAGGCTCCGACATGAAAAATATGAAACAATTCAATTAAGAAAACTAACGGCCTAACCTGGTTAATCTTTAGAAGTTAAAGTATGCTAAAACTACAGTTCGAAGTGTCTCGGGTAAATCTTTCTTGAACGATATTATTAAAAACCTATGCATGTTACCAATAGACACACATTGACAAGCTGCATATTACCAAGTATTCATTACATCATCCCCTCCCCCCCCCCCCCCCAAAAAAAAAAACAACATGACTAAGAAATAACTGTTTGAACTGTTTGAAATAAATGCGACA